>NC_143057.1:71935416-72244833 GCF_052426305.1 Pelodiscus sinensis
GATGTCAAAATTACAGAATACAATCAAGTTCTGGAAGCAAGTGCCAGGAACAAAGTATCCTTAACTCAAGATTTGTATGCAAGTTATTTCAATTTTGGAACAACATACTGCTCTGAATCACTGAAGTCAGTGATGCAATTTGAAAAATCACATCATCATGCAGTCCTTATAAATCAATATCTGACTGAATTCCTCCATATTATCTTGACAACATTATCAACTGGATTTCAAAGACTTAACTAAGATGGGGATCCACAAAGCCACTAGCTTTAGCAGTAATTAGCCATGTGCAAAGGCAGTGAATGCATTGTGGCTCTTGAACTTCTGAAGACATTGTATGTGGCTTTGGAGGGTCAGTAAATTCAGCTACCCTGTTTTAAACAGTATATACTTTATTACCTGTTGTATAGGTAGGGACCTCTGTACGCTGAGGCATGGTAGAATTAAATACTGGGTCATATTCCCATCAATTCAGTAGTGATTTGGTGCTGAAGTCTGTGGCAGTGTAAATGTATTTTTTTTAAACCTTCAGGAAAATGAACTATGTTTGATTATAACCTCTTAAGAAAAGCTTTCCATTCAACGCAAGTTGCTGCTTAACTTCCAGTCAGACAGGAAACAGCACTGGTACCTTTTAAATAAATACGTCAGGGAATACTCTAGAGTTTCTTCATATGTCTGCCCTTGATTACATAAGGACTGTTGTACTCCTTTGTGAGTATTGCAGTCCTGAGAGAAGATGAGGGCTTATGTTGATTCTAGGTTGTGCAAACCTATACATATGAGAAATGAAAGTCTGAGCACTGGGGATGGAAAGATAAGGCAAGAAGAGGCCAATAGATGACAACTCTTGAATAAGACCATTCTACTTAAATGGCAAGGTGCAGGTTACAAGATATCAAATCTGTTTCCAGCAAAAAAAAAAAAAAAAAAGTTTGTCTGCCCCAAGGATGGATTTGAGAACTCATAGGACATTGCTGATAAACCAGTGTTCCTGGTTTCCAAACAATTAACAATAAAGGCTATGTTGGACTGGTTCAGAATCTCAGATTGCCTTGTATAGTTAGCCTTATTGGTGAAATGGTGGGAGGGGGGAAAATAAATCAAAACATCAAATTGAGGGATGGAATACTGATTACTTCCAGTTTAAAATACAATCTGGGGAAAATAAACTTGTTTATTCTGCCCAGTGAAGAGAACTTTTCAGATTGCTAGAAAGTTTAGACATTTCTGTGATTATAAAGTTCAGACAGTCCTCTATATACTGTGGCAATGAGTACCTTACAATAGTGGTATATTATAAAGGCAATCATTCAGAAAAGAGTTTGCTTTTGAGGCTGACATGGTATGGCAGCCGTGCTACTATTTTTCCTGTGATAGGATGCACAATAACTAGCTAATTTTACATAAACATTAAATTTAGCGCATTTTATAGACTTTTCATGCAAATTTAGGTGCAGTCTGTAATGTAAGCATTACATAACCTTTGTCTAATAGACAGCCGGCATGAGCTATAATGGTTGGAAGATGAAACAAGACAGATTTGGACTAAAGATAAGCAACGCAGTTTAAGAGGGAGGGTAATTAACTATTAGAACAATTTTCCAAGATCTGTGATGTGTTCTCCATCACTGGCAATTTTTAAAACAGAGAAGGCTGTTAGAAATTACATGCCCTACTTCAAATAGGAATTTATTAGAGCAATCCTACATATTAGGGTCACAGTGGTCCATTCTGGCCTTAATCTATGAACTAAAAAGAATAAGACTTGCTTTCTTCCCTGCTTTCAAAAGGGTGCCGTAACAGTGGAAACTGAGAGGATATATTTCTTAAGGCTCTTCTCCCCTTGCTGCAGTCACAGCCCCTAACAAAATGTTGGCCCAAGAGCAGAACTTGATTGCACTGAAGGAGTCTGGTGCCCACTGTAATTGGAGAAAGTACAGAAACTTCTAGTCACTCAGTACAAAACAACAATTCATGATATTAAAAGATGGCAAATTGAAAGCTGAAATCTTTTTTTCACACACAACACCATTAGCTTGTAAATCTGATTCCTATAAAATATTGTTGAAGCTGCGAGTTTAGGACTATTTGAAGAAGCATTGATCAGTAAATGGATAAAAATATCTAAAGAGTCACGATAGCAAATATTAATTTGTATATGCAACTGATTTGTTAGGAATATAAACACTCATGCATCAAAGTATGGCTGACTCCTTGCTAATAGCAATTAGGAGAAGTCCTCGGTGGCAGGTTATTTCAGAACAGACGAGTTCATGGTTTCTTGAGCCTTTTTTTAGAGCAGGATACTGTCAAGCAGGATACTGGATTAGATGGACCACTGGTCTGATCTAGTACAGCACAAGCAGCCACAAAAGCATAAATGAAACAAAAGTATGTGGAAGTTGAGGATTACTTTGAGAAGTTACAGAGACTAGTTGTGTGCACAACTTGATGGTTCAGGGTAAAGCTTTTAAATAGGTTGTATCAGTAATCCCTTATGCTGTTGTTGATTTAGACTTCTAAGTAGTTATGCTTTTAATATTGAGTACTCCTAACTATTGGCATTAGTCTCCTTATTATGGTATTGTGCAGTAGGATGACTAAAAGGAAGGTCTGATCATTATCCCCTGCACCAGGGGTGGGCAGTATTTTTTTTGCTGGGGCCACTTTGGAAATTTTTCAAGTGACCCCGGGTTGCACAGGAAGGGGCAGGGCCAAGATATTTCTGGGTTCCTCACCTCCAGACAATGATTGGTCTGGAAGTGAGGGAGTGCCTTTGCCCCCCCCCCCCCCCATTCCTCCTAGGTGCCTGTGCCTCTGGTGTGGAAGGAGACTTCCCATGCTCCCCTGCCCCTAGGCCAGTTGGGGCCTGGGGGTGGGGCAGTGTGCAAAGCCTCCTCTGCTCTGCCCTCGCCTCCCGCCCCCCCCCCCCCCACACACACACACTTGTATCCCATCAGCCTCTCTCCTAGGCCTAAGAGATTGCCTGATTAATGGCTTTTCTGGTGCCTCTCTTCTGTAACCTTGTGAGTTGTTTATGCTGCCACAGAACCAAATATGTGTCCTGGCAGCAGTTTGCTAAGAACATTTAGCTCCGTGAACATCAGCCTACTCGGTAAGGAGGGACATGTCCAAACAGGACTGAGGTATGCCATGGCAGTCCCACATGCACTCCCTGCGCAACCAAGAAAAAGTTAAAAAAACAACAACCCACAAGAACCATCACCAAGCAACCTGCAAGGATCGTGGGACTATCCCTTCGGAAAATGGGAAGGTCTTTAAGTATAGTGGTTCCCCAGTCCTTGGAGTGTATCAAGCAGTGGGGGCTCTATCAAGCCTGCGCTCAACATGGTCCGGTGAGGATAAGACTTTGCACTAGAGGACCTAAGGTCTTTTGTGCAGATCTAGTATCCCAGCAAGAGGGAACGTTCCAAAGGGAAGAGGCTGCATGTATACAGGGTGGGACATTGTCGGTCTTGCTCCTTGCCCAGCTTTGTATAGTCACCCTTGCACCAGATACCAAGGTGCCCCACAAACACCTCCACACCCTAGAATGACTCGTTCTCCAGGGAGCCCTTGTGTGTGGGGGAGGGAGCAGCAGCACCAGAGGCGAAGTGGCTTTTATGAATTGGGACAACCAGAGCAGAGGATCACTCTGTAGCTAGATGTGGGGATTTACACCTGTTGTTGCGCAGAGCTTTGCAGACCAGCCCTCCCAGTGTGCAAAACCCACCGGCAGCTGTGCCCCTTTGCCTGCACTGGCAATCTGTCTGGCCAGGACTGTGCTGTGCGTAGCTGCCACTTTGAAGAACCCCTTCCCTCCCATAGAGACAGCAAAGGGGGGGGGGGATATCAATTAGTCTTTTACATCCCTAGTTGCTATAACGGTTTGCCTCAGGACTGTGGGAAATCCACACTCCGAAACAAAGCAGTTAGGTTTTTATTACTCCCCATGAAGACAGTGTCTTGTCAATGGGATGGCTTCTCCCATCAACACAGCTACCACCTATTACCTAGGTAGTCTCTGCTTTTAAGTATACATAGGACCCCAACTTTCAGTTTAACAGGTCTTTTTAGTGGGCCTGGGCTGAGTGTAGAAGAGAAGCTTTGCCAGTAGGAAGAGGTAGCTGAAAACAAAAAGGCTGAATTTCCTGCTCCAAGTGTTGCTGGGAGGAAGGAGGTATTACAGCAGTGATGGGCAACCCAGGCTAGTGAGTGGGTCCCATGACAGTCTTCCAGGATAAGGGTAGTTCTAACTGCATGTTTGTACCTAGAATTTGTAGGGTGTATCACGTGTATGAAAAAAAATGAATGTGTAGAAACAAGCAGAATCTGGCAACCCTGTGTGTGGACAACAGTAAACAAAATGTCTCACAGGCCAGATATGGAACCTTGACGGACCACAGGTTGCCCACCACTGAGTTAGAGGTTGTACATTATAGCAAAGGACCATGAGGGATCTCTTCTGGTACTTTATAGAGGAACAATCTCTGAGGAGTAGCAGTGCACATTAATGAAGATATGCCTCACTTAAGTTTGTGGGAGTGAGAGGAAATAATGTGAGAGAGAAAAATAAAGGCTCTGGTCTCCTGCACTAGTACCTGTTTGCTTGGAAAATTTCAGTTTAACTTTCCCTGAAAAGACCCACGTTTTGAAGGTATGAACTGGAGCCCAGAGGACAGTTGTAAAGGGATATGTTGTTGATTTCACTGTGCCCATAACTGTACTTGGTGGGAGAGGTGTTTTAACTATGTTGGCTAACTTGTATATAAGAACTGTTTATTTTCCTTGTCTAGACAAGATCTAGGTGATTGTGTGGAATATACATCCAGAACTAGTAATGACAAAGTATACCTAATGAAGTATTGAGGCAAGGATTTCATTGTTTTTAGAAGGTGGTAAAGAGAATAAATTTGATTGTGTACCAACTTGGATCTAAGCTTTCTGACATATGGAGATATGGTATTTGCTGACTTGAAAATCTGAGGGAATGAGAGAGAAAGGAAATATGACACCATTCTTTTTAAATGCATTGCATACTAAGGATCTACATGGATGCATTTTATTTGCGGGGGGTGGGGGGAAATGTAATCAGCCATGGGTATATATAGCAGCCTTTCAATAGAACTTAAAACCAAAAAACTACTGTTTCACAATAGCCAGGAATAGAATATGCAAGCTGTTCCTGATATCTTAAGTGTTGATTGAATAATTCTCTGACCTTCTGTTAATGTACATCAAATAGGAAAAACAAACATTATACATGTCCAAAAGTTTATCTTGAGTTGAAACATTGTACTTTCATTCTGATTATCCAAAAATCCTTGACTTATGCATTGAAGTTCTCTGAGGATTATTTAATTTAGGTTTAAAGAAAGCAGGACTAATACAAAATGTGTAGTAACATTTCTGTGCAGTTTACTAGGAGTTGACCCTTGTCCAGCACCCTCGGGACCCCTGGCTGTAGGCTCTGCTTCTGGGTAGTCCTGCACTCCCTGGTACCTGCCGCTGCCTCCAGTCTCCCCACCGTCCTCCTTTGCTCTAGCCCCAGACAGGGGCTGGCTCTGCTGCCTCCAGCCCTGGCAGTGGCTGCAAACCCCTTCCCACCCCCCACCACAGTGCTGGACCTGGCTGCATGCCCAGCTGGGACTGCGCTCCTCCACCACACCAGCCGGGACTGAGTCTGTGCTTCCCTCAGCACCTGCCCTGACTGGGGCTGCACTCCTGGCTGCCAGATTGACTACCTCCGGCCCTGCCTGGGGCTATATTCCTTGCTGCCAGCCGTGGTCGGGGCTGTACTCACCCCCTTGCTGGCTCACCTAGGGCTGGGCTCCCCACCACCGGCCCAGCCCAGTCTATGATTCTGAACCTGGCCAACCAGGGCAATTTGATCCAGAAATATCTGTGTTCCTACTGGACCACAGATGTTGCCAGACAAGAGGGGCCCGGATTTTAGAGGTTCAGTCTCTACCTGCTTTGAAAGAGGTGAGTTCACATGTTTTATTGGAGGAGTTAGGTTGATTTTTGTGAAGGCAGAGCATAAAGCCACGCGACCAAAATAGGAGAAAGGGAAATTATTTGGTAGAGCTAATGGAGTTGACAGAGTATAGTGCATTAGGATAGGGGGGAAAAGATGACCACATAGTAGAAAAAGCTCTCTAATGTATTTTAAGTTAATCTGGAATGAAATGAGAAATCAAGTAACAAGATTCAACAAAGGATAGAGAAACTATTGGAATGGCAGACCAAAAAAAAAAAAAAAAATCAGATGTGGTATTGTAACTAAACCACAGATGAAAGTTGAGGCCAAAAAAGTCGCAGACTAAAGCAGCAGACCAGAGTTTTACCTGTTGATGCAAAGGCAGAGAAGATTTTTTGAAGGAAAAGAAATATAACATTTAGGGTACAAGATCCCAGATAGAAGTGAGGAAGGTGAGGTGGTACCCTCAAAGAGCCAAAGGTATGGCAAAAGAGAGGCAGCTGAGAACACTTTTTAAAGATTAAGAAGTCAACTGCATGTTTAAGGGTGGAGTAGGAGCCAGAGTGACGTTATAAAGGTAAGCAGCACCTTCAAAATGTATATTTTGACTAGCAGTTTCATAACTGTATAGGGTGATACATTTCTCTTATTTTTGTTAGTTTTCTAAATAATGATGTCTGTAGATCTGAGTACTTCCCAGAGCTTAGTATATGGAGTGTTTATCTGTCTATGTCAAAGGTTTTCTATAAGCTTGTATGTATGTCTAGTTCCTTAACAAATTCACTGCCAATTTTGGTCAATTTAATGGCCATAGGATTTTTAAAATAATAAATTTCATTGTTGTATCTATTTAAATCTGTAATTTCACAGTGTTGTAATTATAAGGATCCTTAACACAAAAAAGGAGTCTGAGGGTAACAAGGTTATTGTAGGGGGTTACAGTACTGCAAACTTAATCTTGTGCTGCTGATGGCAGCAGCACTGCCTTCAGAGTTGGAGAGCTGTGGCTGCTCACTCGGATCCCAGCTCTGAAGATAGAACTGCTGCCTACATAGCTGCACCCTCAGTCAGCAGCTGCCCATATCCATTCTCTCAGCTCTGAAAGCAGCAGCATAGAAGTAAATGTAGCATAGTATAATATTACCACTCTTACTTCTACACTGATGCTGCAAGTAGGGATGTTAAATTTAGATTAATCAACTAATCAAACAGTTGATGGAATTTCCATTGAGTACTCGATTAGTCGATAAGGTCGTCTCCGCCTTTGAAATGCAGCAGGAGCCCAGAAGTGCTACGGGGGAATATGCGGCGAGTGGGGGAAATCAAGCAGTCCCCTGCTGGCCCTGTGCTCCCTGCTTTTGAAATGTACAAGAGCCCCGCTCTTGCTACATTTCAAAGGTATAAGTGCCACCAGTTCTCCACTGTGTCCTTGCCCGCCCATGTAGACAGTGCTGAGAGGAACTGACTCTCTGTGATAGAGGTAGCAAGGGAAGGGGGGGGGGAGAAGCAACTAGTAAAGTTACTAGTCAGCTATTTGATAAGCATATGCTTATTGGATAGTTGACGAGTTGCTTACATCCCTAGCTTGAGGGACAGTCCTTCAGAGCTAGGTACCCAACTAACAGCTGTTACTCTCCAGCTGCCCAGCTCTAAAGGCAGAGTAGAAATAAGGGTGGCGCTACCACATCCCTCCTAAAATAACCTTACAACCCCTCAGGAACTTCCTTTTGAGCGAAGACACCCAATTTCAGAAACACCCATGCAAAATTTGTGTTGTGTAAGTAAAAGCATAGAAGGCCAGATTTGAAGGTGGGAGATCAGATTTCATGTTTGTGCATGTCTTTCATGGTTGTGAATTTAAGGTTCTATGTATTAGGGATGTAATAGTGTAGTCGATTAACTGATTAACCTATAAGCAAAAGCTTATAGGTTAATGCTGTAGACTACACGCATTTCTTTCCTTCTCTCCCTTTCCCCCCCTCCAGTAAATTTTTTTAGAAGGCTGGCCAGCAGCCTGGTTCAGTCCTAGCTTGCAACAGGTTTGGGACCTCCCCCTGCTGTGGCTCTGTATTTAAAGTGTATTAGGAGCTGGGCAGATAGACAGCCCAGCTCAGGCCTTCCCCCTTCCCCCCGCCGGCCCAGACAAAGACTGCTGCCATCCTGCGCTGCTGCCTCTTTATCACAGGCAACAACACAGGGTGACAGGCAGCTGGTCCGTGAGGGGAACTGGTTTTTAAACTTCTATCTGGCACCCCAAGCTTATGCCTCTGATACAGAGGCAGCAGCAAGGAGTGGCAGGGGGCTCCTTGGGAATGAGGGCAGTGGCTGCTGGCCTCGCCCTTACGGATTATAAAATAGTGGACTAACCAGTAAGAATTCATGAGGCTACCCAACTATTCAATTAACTGATATTTAACATCCCTACTATGTATGTGTGACCAAAGCATCTGAATCGGTAAGCCTAAAAACAGTTCATTTCAAAAGATTGCAATAGCAACTGCTGAAACATGCACTCATTTCTTCAGAGTGCTGCTTTGTTCACATTTAACGGTGAGAGAGTACATTGGGGTTTTTTTTTCTTCTCCTGATTTACATTGGTTTTTTTGTTCCTATTGAGAAATAGAGTAGATTTACTGGAAGTGGGAATGTTTGAGTTGTAAAGATAGGGAGTGAGTATTCATCAAGACCTCCAAGATTTTTTAATTTTTTTTAAAGTTTCTAACAGCAGTTTACAAGTAACAATTGGTTTAAACTTCTATATTATAAATTATAAAGTATTTAAGATTATGTACAAGATCACTTAATTTAAACCCCAGTTGTTCAATGATTACAGGTAATAGACAAGATTTTATGTATTGTCTCTTTGACAAATATCATGGTGTATAGATAGGACCTGATACAAGTACAATATGCTTTTTATAGCTATTTTCTGCTATTTTAATCTGATCTGATTACAACAAAAGCAGTCATATTGTGTTCCTACAACGTAACTGTGTGTGTCAGCCATGTTTGCATGCTGCATAATGGTTTTGGTGCTGTTTGGAAAAATCTGGGTAGCTATTCTGTTGTGTCTTAGCAAGGGACAGTACTCAGAGAACATGCATACCAGGCAGAATTAGCATTCCATGGGGTATAGCACTCTAGGGCATCCTACCATGTACAGAGCTGGAAAGAAGAGGTACTATCCACGAAGGATGTTGAGAGGGGTAATTGGCTAATTGTGTAGTCGATACAATTTGTATTGACTACATGATGAGTCGATAAGGGAGGGCACTCGGTCCTGGCTTGTGCCAGGCCCAGGAGCTACCACTGCTGTGGCTCTGTGGTTTAAATGAAGTAAGAGCCAGGTGCACAGGCAGCTGGCTCCTACTGAGTTTAAACTGCAGAGCTGCAGCAAGGGTAGCTCCTGGACCCAGCACAAACCAGGACTGAGCCGAGCTTGCTCAGTCCTGGCTTGTGCCAGGGTCTACCAGCCCCAGTCTGTGGGGGATCCAGCTGGGCCTGATGTGTGCAGAGGCTGCTTCGTGGTAGCCTCCCCCATGCTGCTGCCTCTGTTAGAGCAGCAGCGCAGGAGGGGGCATGAAGCACCACGGAGACGGTGCTGGGGGGGAACCCCCCACCAGCTCCTGCTTTCCCCCCCACTGCTTCCAATACAGAGGCAGCAAGGCAGGCGAGGAGGGGAGGGGTAAATGCAAGTAGTAGAGTAGTTGACGAGACTACCCGCTTACGTCCCTACTATCAACAGAGATTTTTCTGGCCATATGAATCCTGTTATCTGGCACTCCTTTGCCATGCATAGTTACAGGAAGACACTTGTGTACTAAACTGGATGTGGGAAAGGATTAAAACAGTTAGTAATCATGTTATATTTGTACAGAACAATCTGTCAGAGTCTGGTAACGTACTTGGTTAAACATAGGACTTTACTGTTACATAACCTTTGTCCTACTGACTTTCTCCCTTACCCCTTGTTAATTTTTATCTTTTGTCTAAAGTGTGTTGTAACTTCTTTGAGGCAACAACCCTTTTTTGTTGGTTTTTTGGTAACCTAAAATACAGCACCATAGATCAGATATTTGGCAAGTCATTGGATGTGTCTATACTGCATTTTAAAATTCACAGTAATGAATCTCAGGGCTGCACCATTGTAGCGCTTAATGAAGATGCTACTACAGTATAATTAATCCACTTCTCTGAGAGGCAATAGCTATATTGATGGAAG
Organism: Pelodiscus sinensis; assembly: GCF_052426305.1. Classification (NCBI taxonomy): domain Eukaryota; kingdom Metazoa; phylum Chordata; order Testudines; family Trionychidae; genus Pelodiscus; species Pelodiscus sinensis. Next base: position 71,945,622 of record NC_143057.1, read on the forward strand.
AAGCCTTCTCATTAATATAGCATTCTCTACATCAGGATGGGCAATAACTTTTGATGGTGGGGGCCACTCAAGATTTTGGAAACTGGTCAAGGGCCGCATTCCTCCATGGTATTAATGGGAGAAGTGTGGGGTCTGGGATGGAGGTTGGGTACAGAAGGGAGCTTTGGGTAAGGAATTGGGGTGCAAGAGGGAGGAGGGAGTTTGGGTGGAGGAGGCAGTTGTGACCTCGGGCAGGAGACTGGGGTGCAGAGGTTTGGGATGTGACTTAGGATAGGAAGGGATTTTGATGTCAGGCAGGAGATTGGGGTGCCAGATCTGGGATGCCGTATGGGTGCATGTGAAGTAGCAGGACGGGAGTGGAGGGCAAAGGGTTGGGCAAAGGAGGGGCTGTAGAGCTAAATGCTTGTAGAGCTTCAAATGTTTCTGCCTGATCAGCCATGTGCTTGCATGAATAACTGAGTGGGAGCGTTGTGCTTCATGGCTGCCTATTATTCAAACAGGCAGCTCCCATTGGCCAGTTTCTGACCAGAAACTGGCCAATGGGATTGTGTTGAGGGCGAGAGCAGCGTCTCTTCCCCCCCCCCCCCCCCCCCAGACTCATAAAGAGAAAATGCCCTGCAACTGTATTTCTGAGGGGGCTGCAGGAGAGCTTGCCTGCGGCTCCCCACTGCCTCTGTGGGCCGGACCTATTGGCTTTTGGACCGTATTTTGCCCAAGCCTGCTCTACATGTTAAGTTAGGTTGGTATAATTTCGTTGTTCAGAGGCATAGATTTTTCATACCCCCGACCAACGTTGCTATACCCATATAGGTCTGTATTGTAGACCTTCCCTCGGAGCCTTTTACAGACTTAGATTTGCTCTATGGCATTAAAAACAGCTTGTGGATAGTATGCCTCTGGATGGAGAGCAGGCTCTGAAACCTGTGAGGGTAGACTGTATTGCAGAGACCATGCTCCAGCCTGAGTCGCAATGTCTACGCTGCTGTTTTTAGCACTGTTGTGCAAAGCTGAGCCTGTAGATCAGGGCCCTTAGTCTTGCTGCCTTGGATTTTAAAATGCAGGGTAGACACAATCCTTTTGTTTCCCAGCTATTCCCTAAATGGTTTTCTGGGTCTGAGCTTCTTAAAAGTTGGGTCCCAGGAGCCCTTTTAGGAGACGTCAGAATGTTTCTTCATGAACAAGATAATAATATAACTGTCATTATCTACAAAGAGATCCTAAGATTTAAGTGCTTGTAGAAATTCAACCTGTCAATCATTCTCTTATTGGAAACTTTAGGAATAACTTTATTTTACTATTTTAAGTACAGTTGTATGACAGACCCTTGCACATTCACTAATTTGGATGTGGCTTGAGATGGTAATAAGTGGTGGTATGTTAGTGTCAGATTTTAGTGCATATTGGCTTTTTAAACTACACAACTTTGTGAATGAACTCCATCGTTTCTGCCTGAATGTATATATGGGAGTGTTCCAAATTTTATCATCCTAGTCTGACAGGTTCCTCCAATTTACAGGTAGAACTAAGACACAAATATACTGAGCAGAAAGTTTGAGTCTTCAGGTTTCAAGTGGTAAACTTGTGTTGGAAATCTTTTTTAATAAAACTCCGGTTTTGGACATGGAGGAGCCAAGGTAGATTCCCTTTCTTAAGTTAAAATAGCTTTGACTTCACTAAAAATTAGAATAACTAGCTTGTCCTATAGTTCAGTCACATTAATGGGAACTGCTTCCAAAGGGGGGCGTTACTGTCCCTTTTAAATATGGTTTTTACTTCCCTTGTAAAGTTCTTTCAGACATACATCTGCATAGTAACTATTGTAAAAATTAAAAAAAAAAAACCCCTAAACTACTAGGGAAAGCCCTAACATTGCTCCCAAAGGAAAGACCTGAGCTAACCCAAAGGGTTGTCCTGGGCCACTGCTCTGTCTTTTGGTGTCCTATAAGGGTTTATTCTCTCTCCCATTTTTTTCAATGGCTACATGACGCCGTTGGAAGGGCTAGTGAAACACATGGACTGAAGTGTGAGCAATACGTGGATAATAACCAATTCCATACAATCTTTACATCTGACAATACTACCACCAAGCTTTTCTTGTGGAGATCATCATGTGGATGAAGAGAAGCTGGCTGACAGTGTGGATGAGATTGAAGTAATACCTGAGAGATGAGGGAAGCAACCTAATGAATATCTGAGACTCACTGCTTTGAATTTTAAAATGCAATATAGACCTATCCAATGACTTGCCAAATATCTGATGTTGGCCTCGTCTATGATGCTATCTATATTTTATGTTGCAAAAAATAGGTTATGTCTCAAAGAATTTACAACTCAGTTTAGACACAAGATAAAAATGAACATGGTGAAAGGGACAAAGTCAGTAGGACAAAGATTATACAACAGTAAAGTCCTATGTTTAACCAAGTACGTTACCAGCCAGTGACACAGATTAAATACATAAACTTTCAAACTGTAATAGAAGGAATAAGCAGATTATTTGTATTTTCTGTACTGCCCACAGTAACTATTTTGGAATGCTAATTATGTAAATGCTTCTACTATGTAAAATGGTTCTTCCACTATGCATTTTTTAAGACGGTCAGTCAATGTATTAAGGTGTATGCCCTTTCAAAATAAACTCAAAGCATAGATGGTTTCAGTCATCTGTTTCAATCTATTTAATTGTTTTTGGCAAAATACTCAAGTATAAGTTTAAACGGAATGGAGTGTTTGGAGAAAGCCAAAAGAGTCTACAAAATAAACAGAGCTGGGGGAAGAGAGGGAGTTGTAGGAAAGCTTACTCTTTAGTGGGTCAAAACAGTCTCCTAGAACCTCATACATAATTATCAGTTATGCAGGGAATATCTACATAAAAATTAGTGTTTTCAGATTCTGTGCCTGAATCTGAACACAGTGCCTACTGAAATACTTATTTCAGTTAATTAGGAAACAATAGGCTGAAAAATCAACATAATATTTTTAGTGTTCTTATAAGAGTCTTGCAGACTCTTAAGGTAAATCTGTGGTACAGAATCAAAATGGTCTCCAATTGCGGGTTTTTTTTTATAGCTGATTATTTTTTATAGCTGATTATTACGAGTCTCTCAATTGGGAGGGTAAGCTGTTAAAACAGATTCCAATATATAATCCAAGATTTGTATGCTAATTAAACTACTTCACTCAAATCCTTTTTTTTAGTGTACAGCATTTTATTGAATAGGACAAATACATGTTTTGACTTTAAATAGCTTAACGGCGTGCAGGTTTAGTCCCTATCTTTCTCTCTGCAGGTCAGCAATTGTCTGATGTGCTTTGCGCAACATTGGCGATCAAACCATAAATAGCAATAACTATTTTCATAGGCTTTCATTTCAAGGAAGAAAATCACATACTGTACTAGTTATGTAAGTTGACTCTATTCATGACCGTTGGCCAATTTAAGCAAAATAAAACGTGTGTTTCAGAGGAGAATTCCAAAAAGGGCATTTTGAATGCTGCCTTTAAGTAAACAAAGTATTTTGCTTCAGAATAAATTATTTAATGTGTTGATCCTTCAGATAAATACCACAAGAATCTTAGTCTGCTAAATAAATGTAACTTAAAATATATAGTATGCAAAAGCATCAGCTTTATTTTTGCTTTTGTAGATCAGCATGTTAAAGCATGCATCACATGGCTTTGCATTCTATTGATCATGTGAAACTGATACTTTTTATATCTTCAGTATGCAGAATGTTCTGTACTGTGCACAAAGCATATAGGTTTAGTGTATTGAACCAGGAAAGAAAGTCGTATCATCTGACTTGTGATTCCTTGTGCAAAAAGCTGTGGGTGATGTATTTTCAAATCAAGTTTCTTATAAAATAGGTAGAAGTACTGTATTTGTTCGACAGGCTTATAATTCAGGAGAGTTTAAACAAATCCATATACCTAAGCTATTTATGATAGTCTTCTAAACAATTTTCTTGTTTTCTTTCCTCCCCTTCTTCATGGTTTGTGTGCCTAAATTTTTATTCGAGACATATAGTTCAGTCTAAATTACACTGGGATTAGCTGCTATTTAAAAGCTCGGAAACAATGTGTTGCAGGTTCTACTTCTGCTACGCTGTGTTTTCTTGATTGGCCAAAAAGTATGGCTTTTGCTCATTCAGTAATGCACCTGACCAATGCTTAATTTTCAGTACACTAATAGTCTGCTGGAGACAGTTGGGCTATTCACATGACCAAAGTTAAACAAGTGCATAGGTACCATGCTGAACTAGGACTACTTATTGTAGAATTGAAAAGGGTTTCACTTGTACAGCTACAGGTATAGTCTTGTATCTTGTTAAGATTATTTTTCAAAGGAAAGAATGTTAGTTAAAATGAGTTAACATATGCATAACGTAACAATTTGGCAGACATATCACAAATGTTAAGTGCACTTTATCACTGCACTTGGATTTAAGTTTTAAAAAAGTACTGTATACATAGCATTGGGCACATGTAAAGCTTCAGTTTATATTTATCTTTTAGCTTGTCAAAATTCCCAAAGCTGATCTCCCAAATGAAGTGCATAACTTTAACTTCTACTTGTCAAATGTTGGCAAAGATAATCCTCAGGGAAGCTTTGATTGTGTCCAGCAAACTGTTTCAAGGTAAGCAATAATTAAATTTTGTCCTGAAAGAAAATACTACATTTGTTGTGTGATCTCAAACAGAGTGAAAAGTTGTAACACTTTTTTTTCAAACTATAGTAAAATATAACCTCTAGTTATAGTAGTATGGCCTTTTATAAAATATAAATACCTGCTTTTATATATTACTGTTCTTGTTTGACTTTCCAAAATTAAACTGAGTACTCTCTCACCTCACTAGTGCCATACTTAAAAAGTAGGCAGTATTGACAATGCTAGGATTACAACTGTGCTGCTACTGTTTGGATACAGCTATACTTGACAGGTTTCTAGCATGGTTTCTCTTGACTGTGATGGATAAGGATTTTTAAGAACTACTGCACTAATCAAAAATCATATCCACCATTTCATGACTACCCTGTTCTAGGACCTTGGTTACATCACAGCAATTCCTCGACACTGTATAGTTGGATTTGTAACAAGGTAATACACCGTTCACTTTCATCTATGCAGGCAAGAATGCTGTACCATGTTGGAGTAGAAACTTACAAATGGATTGAGGACATTGGTGTTTCTGATATTATAAATTGAAACTTGTTTTATAGACTCACTCCTTGGCTAATTTATAATATTAGAATGTGTCACTGGTGCATAGCTATGCATACTGATCAGGAAATTGAGCTAAAACTCTTGCATATAAATAGCCATGCTTATATATTGGAATAAATTACAGTTTTGGTCTAAGTCTAGACCAGTGTTTCTGTAAGTGGTCCACAAAGCCTCATGGCCCCTATTGGCTCCATTTCACTGTTTGCAGCCAAAGGGAGCCACGGAAAGTGGTGTGGGCTGGGCAGCACTGGCTCTAGGCAACAGCGAAGGAAGCACGTGCTTGGGGCAGCACATTGCCAGGGGTGGCATTCCAGCCCGAGGAGGAGTAGGCAGGGAGCCCCACGGAAGCCGCCCGAGCTGGGAGCCCTACGCCCAGCTGCTCGGAGCCTGCGCCTGGCCCTGGGGTGCTGGGGTGCTTCCTGGAAGGCGGGGCAGGGTGGCTGCTGCTGGTGACACTGAGCCCGGCAGGGCAGGCTGCGGCCATGGTGGCTGCTCCCGGCAGCCAGCTCCCTGGAGAGGAGTTCAGGGGCTCGGCAGCCTCTTGGGCTCAGCTGCGGCAGGGCCCCATCCCTCGAGCACCAGGGACAAGTGAGTCCTGCCTCTAGCTACAGAGACCCCGGCGCCAGGCTGTGCCGAGCCCCTGAGGGAGCCTGGCTGCCTGACTCTCCCTCCCTGCTTCCCACCCGTCCCTTCTCCCTCCGCTGGGGAGGGGAGAGTAAAGGGAGGGAAGGCTCCTCGGCTGGGCAGGCAGGAAGCGGACTGTACCAGTGCAGGGGTCTCAGGCGCTGGGTGAGCATTGGCTCCTCCCAGGATGGCGGGAAGCTTCGTGGGCCTGGACTGGCTGCCATGCCCTAGGGCATCCCGAGCGCCATCCTCCCCCCGCCCCTCCAGCTGCAGCCACCCCGGCCCCGCACTCTGGGGACCCGCCAGCCTGGCAGCGGGACAGGTGCCGACTCCACCACTCCCCGGGGGGCAGATCCCTGGGGCACACATGGCCGGCTGAGCCCGTGGTGGCCCCCGGGAGCAGCTGCCAGTACCTGCAGCCATGGACCTCTCAGCCAGCCCGCACCTCGGGGCTGCCTGCGCAGAGCTCTCAGCACGCCTTGGCCAGGCGCAGGCTCCGAGCAGCTAGGCGCGGGGCTCTCCGCTCGGGACAGCCTCCGCGGGGCTCACCGCCTACTCCTCCGGCGGGCTGGAATGTGCATTGGAACAGTGCCCCAGACCAGCCTCCACCAGTGCCTCAGCTCCCTGCCTTGGCTCCCTCCACCTACGCCTAGGGCCAAGAGGGGAGCGTGCCTCCCTGGGGGAGAACACACGTGGGGGGAGGCAGCGCTAGGAAATGAGGGAAGCTCCTGCAGCCAGTTTCTTCTGCACACTGGGACCTGAGAACAAGAGTGAGTGTAGAGTGCTGCTTCCTCCCACCCCCAGTCCCACTCCACTCATGCCACTGTGGGGGACAAAAAGGGGCTGCGGACAAAATTCTTTTTGCTTGGGGTGGCAAAAAATTTAGAGCTAGCCCTGGGGCTGGGCTGCTGCTTTCCCGCAGCTCCCCTTTGCTGCAGACAGTGAAACAGAGCCAATAGGAGCCACGAGCGCTGTGGCACCAGTAAATAAACAAACTTGCATGGCCAGTTAACAGGTTTCTCAAAGTGGTTTTGTGGACCATTTTGAGAAACACTGATCTAGACAAAGCTAAAAGTATGAAGTTCCTAAGCCTGTGTGTAGAAACTACATGTTCTTTTATGGTTTTAGAACACTTGAGGAGAAATTTCATGTTGGAATGTCACACAATTTTTAATTTTTTCAGTTTTGAAAAGATGCTATATAATTCATCTTCAAAATGCAACACTCTTTTAAAAAAAATAACAAAACCCTGATGCTTCATTACTGGAGTTGAGAACCTTAACCTTTACACTGCAGTGGTTTGGAGTTGCCAATGAGTCAAGCCAGGCTGTAGAATTTCCTAGCAATCCCTTTTGTACTCTGATCCCTTGTCTCGTTTACTTCTTTCCCATTCCCCTCTCGTTAGTCCACCCAAACTTAACTATTAGTGGCCATTTTGTATGTTATTGCATGACCTACTTTTGTGTTTGACATAACTAAAATGTTTATCAAGAATCTCAAGCAATTCATTAACATGAAAATTTTATGTTTGAATGCCAAAGGATAAACTGAAGCTTAGTCTTTAAAAATAAATAAATAAATAATACTGAGCTCCACTTGAAGGTTGGAGATAGCATTCAAGAAGTCAAGCAAGGAGTGCAAGTTGCTGTACAGAATGGAATGGAAGGGATATTACCTTGGCTTTGTAATATCCTAGTGCAGGGGTTCTCAAACTTTGATATTCCATGACCCCCATCTAAGTTGCTCATGCGCCACAGTTTGAGAAATGGGGTCCTAGTGCTTTCTTTGAGATACAAAAAAACCTAAAGAACTTGAAAGTTATATAGTTATAAAATTCAATTTTGGCCATTGTAGAAATGACACACTACTTCAATGGGATACTGTAATAGCTGTGAAATCTTAAATTTATTCTAGGATGTTAAAGCTGAGCTTGACCTAGCTGGCGTGACTTCAGGGGAGTTAAAAATAAAACAAGTTAAGGAGAAATGATGTGCTGAATGTTCCTTACCCATTCTATTTAGAATACTTAGCAGAGAATTGTGGGATTGCTTTAAAAAATGTTGCAGGTCAGCTAAAGTCATTGTCCTTTTGTGGGATCAGAGCTACTCAATTGCTACTGTAACTAGCATGGCTTTACTAGGCATTTATGCTGTTTTTGTCCAATGATTTAAAACAGTAATTGTTTTGAATTTGAACAGTCTCCTCTGCGCTGTATGGTACAGGGACTTTATATATGAAAACTTTTTGAGGAACAACTGTCTCCATAAAAAGTTAAAGGTATAGCACAGTTTTAATCCATGTATGCAGACTTTATTGTTCTTGAAGCACCATAATGCTTGAAGAGATGTTGAGTTTCACGTCTAGTCAGTTTTTAATACAGAAGATATTAAACCTACTTTTGAGTGCTTGTGGTTTTATCACACTTCACTGTTTTTAAAATGTTTGTCCCCCTGTTGCATGGAAGACCCACACAAACAAATATGAAAACTATGAAAGTAGACTGTTTGATGTGCAGTCAAATGCACAAAGTAAGTTGAGAAATAGTTTTTAAAAAAAAAAAAAATAACTGGAGGCTTACAGAAATGTTAAGCTACAAGTAATGCTAAAATTGACAGAATTAGATTGATGGCTTTCCTTAAAAGTTTGGGGAGTTAATTAGAAGTGCATGAATGATTAAGGGCCTGTTTTGATCATCAGAAATGTTACTTTTCCACTTGAGTGAATTTAACACAATTTGAAAAGTCTTTTGAATGCTTAAGACACCAGCTCAGGCATGCATTATGTATAGTTTTGGTACCATATAACTATTTTGATTGAAAGAGTTTACTTTTTAATTGAAATAATTATACTGTTGAAATGTCTAATATCAGTATAAAGTTGTCTTACTCCAGCATCACTGTGTCCACACTAGGGTACAGTGGGTTTTTAGTATAATTTGTGTGTAAAGACCCTATGAAGTGCATTTGAAGCCATTAGATGATAACGAGCTATGTTGTGTGTAGTGTAGTGTAATTGAAAATGCACTCTCTTTGCCCAGTAAGCTTTGCCATAAATGCCCTTGATTTTTTTTATTCTGTGGAGATGTTTTAAATTCAGAATTAAAATATTTATTTTCTTTCAATACTTTCCTAGTTCTGGAGCCTCGCAACTCAATTGTCTGGGATTTATACAGGATAAAATTACAGTATGTGCAACAAATGATTCTTATCAGATGACAAGAGAACGCATGACCCAGGCAGAAGAAGAATCTCGCAACCGCAGTACAAAGGTCATAAAACCTGGTGGGCCTTTTGTAGGTATGGTTGTATCTAATTTTTTAATCTAATAGACAATTAGAAGGTAGTAAGTCTGACAGTCTTCAAGGTCCATAACTACTTAGTCTACTGATAGACTAACTGAAGTGTAGGAACATAAGCTTTCGTGGGCAAAGACCCACTTCGTCAGATGCATGTAGTGGAAATTTCCAGAGGCAGGTATAAATATGCAGGCCAGAATCAGGCTAGAGATGACGAGGTGGACAAGTCAACTCTGGATTAAACAAAGACTGTGAATGGCTTGCTAACTACAAAAGCAGCTTCTGCTCTCTTGGAATTCACACCTCCAGATCAGCTATTAGAAGTGGGCCTCATCCTCCTTGATTGGATCCACCTTGTCATCTCTAGCCCGATTCTGGCCTGCATATTTATACCTGCCTCTGGAAATTTCCACTACGTGCATCTGACGAAGTGGGTCTTTGCCCACGAAAGCTTATGTTCCTACACTTCAGTTAGTCTATAAGGTGCCACAGGACTCCTCGCCGCTTTTGCAGATTCAGACTAACATGGCTACCCTCTGATACTTAGTCTACTGACACTTCTTACATCGGATCATCTCAAATTTTTTGGTAGTGCAGCTTCATATCACCTATTCACACTGCCCCTCTTCTCTGTTCTCCTTCTCCCTATACTTTATAATACTTTTTCCTTCCTCGTTCCCTAGCATATTCTGATGGGATTTATGTTCCTTCTCAGAACCCTGTACACATGCTCCTTTAGAACTTTGATCCTCCAGTAGCCACACTGATTGATTGGCATGCTTCCTGCTTCTGAAGTACTTATTACAAATGAACAAGAAATTTTTAGCTTTTGCTAGTTGCTCTTCAAATTCTTTTTTGGCCTAATTTTACTTGACTTGCCGTAGTTTTATGCATCTTTCTACTTTCCTTAGTAGAATCTGACTTCCAATTTTTAAAGGATTTTTTTTCCCTTCACACCACTTCTTTCATGGTTTAGCTATGGTGACCTTTCTTCTGGTCCTCTTATGTCTGGTTTTTGTTCTGTTTTTAATTTGGATGTATATTTAGTTTGAGCCACTGATCTGATGTGTTTAAATAGTTTCCATATTGACTGTGGCTATTTCATACCTGTGACTATTACTTCTAATTTCCATTCAACTAGCTTCCTCATGATTCCCCTTTTGAAAGTTAAATGCTACATGGTATGTTTCTTTCGTTTTCTCCTTTCTTCAAGGATGTTAAATTTAATTACATTTTAGTTGATAATACTGATCAAGTCAGCTATGTTCGCCTCTTGGACTTAGTCCTGTTCTTTACTAAATAAAGAATTGTCTTCGCCTTGTGAGTTCTGGGCCTCGCAGTCATTAATGATGTTGAGAAGTTTTATCTCTGCATCCTGTCCTGAGAGAACACATTCCCAGTTAATATGGGGATAGTTGAAATCCCCCATTATTATTGGGATTTCTGGTTTTGTAGCCTCTCTAATTTTCCTTTCCTAATTTGTGGTCATTATCACCATCATCCTGGTCAGATGGTTGCTAGTACATGCTATTGTTATATTCTTATTAATCAAGCATGGAATTTATATCCATAACAATTCTATAAATTCTATGGAAGTTTTACTTTATTTACAGTTTTTACTATTTGAGTTTAGTGTCACTCCTCCACCAGTGCCATTTGTTCTATCATCCCTATATATTTGTATTTTGGTATTACTGTGACCCATTAAGTATCATTATTCCACCAAGTTTCTATGATGCCTATTATATCAATATCCTCATTTAATAACAGGCACTCAAGTTCACTCATTTTGATATTTAGATGTGCATTTACAGTATTTGCTAATATTTAGTTGTCTGCTTCCTTGTGATGTAACTGAATGGAACTTTTTTGGTTTGACTGTTTCTCTTCAGTTCCTGCCTGTATCTTTACTACTTCTGTCATCGCCTCATCTCTAGAATACATAGTATCCTCTTGAATAAATCCTCCCCTAAGGGATGTCCACATCAGCCTCATAGAATCATAGAATAATAGGACTGGAAGGGACCTCGAGAGGTCATCGAGTCCAGCCCTCCGCCCTCAAGGCAGGACCAAGCTCCATCTACACCATCCCTAACAGATGTCTATCTAACCTGTTCTTAAATATCTCCAGAGAGGGAGATTCCACCACCTCCCTTGGCAATTTATTCCAATATTTGACCACCCTGACAGTTAGGAATTTTTTCCTAATGTCCAATCTAAACCTCCCCTGCTGCACTTTAAGCCCATTACTCCTTGTCCTGTCCTCAGAAACCAAGAGGAACAAATTTTCTCCTTCCTCCTTGTGACACCCTTTTAGATATTTGAAAACCGCTATCATGTCCCCCCTTAATCTTCTTTTTTCCAAACTAAACAAGCCCAGTTCCCGAAGCCTGTCTTCATAGGTCATGTTCTCTAGACCTTTAATCATTCTTGTCGCTCTTCTCTGTACCCTTTCCAATTTCTCCACATGTTTCTTGAAATGTGGCGCCCAGAACTGGACACAGTACTCCAGCTGAGGCCTAACTAGTGCAGAGTAGAGCGGCAGAATGACTTCACGAGTTTTGCTTACAACACACCTGTTGATACAACCTAGAATCATATTTGCTTTTTTTGCAACAGCATCACACTGTTGACTCATATTCAACTTGTGGTCCACTATGACCCCTAGATCCCTTTCTGCCATGCTCCTTCCTAGACAGTCGCTTCCCATCTTGTATGTATGGAACTGATTGTTCCTTCCTAAGTGGAGCACTTTGCATTTCTCTTTATTAAACCTCATCCTGTTTACCTCTGACCATTTCTCTAACTTGCTAAGGTCATTTTGAATTATGTCCCTATCCTCCAAAGAAGTCGCAACCCCACCCAGTTTGGTATCATCTGCAAACTTAATAAGCGTACTCTCTATCCCAATATCTACATCATTGATGAAGATATTGAACAGTACGGGTCCCAAAACAGACCCTTGAGGAACTCCACTTGTTATCCCTTTCCAGCAGGATTTAGAACCGTTAACAACAACTCTCTGACTACGGTTATCCAGCCAATTATGCACCCACCTTATCGTGGCCCTATCTTAAGTTATATTTGCCTAGTTTATCAATAAGAATATCATGCGAGACCGTATCAAATGCCTTACTAAAGTCTAGGTATATGACATCCACCGCTTCTCCCTTATCCACAAGGCTCGTTATCTTATCAAAGAAAGCTATCAAATTAGTTTGGCATGACTTGTTCTTCACAAACCCATGCTTGCTATTCCCTATCACTTTATTACCTTCCAAGTGTTTTTCATAGGATTTCCTTAATTACCTGCTCCATTATCTTCCCTGGGACAGACGTTAAACTGACCGGTCTATAGTTTCCTGGGTTGTTCTTATTCCCCTTTTTATAGATGGGCACAATATTTGCCCTTTTCCAGTCTTCTGGAATCTCCCCTGCCATGATTTTTCAAAGATCATAGCTAAAGGCTGATACCTCCTCTATCAGCTCCTTGAGTATCCTGCGCCTTATGCCTGTCTGTTTTCTACTAGCCCTAAGTTTAGAAACTCCTCCATAGCCTTTTTAATTTTGCTTTGGGTCTGGTGGGAAAGAACTTTTGCTTCTAACCATTTACCTTTATGGAAAAACAGTCTGTTTGATTAATAAGCTGTTGAATATATTTATTTCATTATCTTTGAGCCTTTACAAACATGTAGTAACACTTTAATTTATTGGGAAACAATATTGCAGGAATGTAAAACCTTCTTCATTAGAAACAGAGTATTTTCTCAAATTTCTGTGGATTTGATCCTGAAACAAAGGTGTTGCATTTTACAGGTTTTTTTCTAGTGAAAAATCTTGGGTCAGTTACATAGATTTTTGGATACAATAGTTTCATTTTTGAAAGGGCATAGCACCAAATACTGTATCTGGCAGTACATTAGTCACTTTACTTCCAAGTTATGGTGCTAATAATATGTAGCTTTGGGTTCCTTAGACACCAATGAAGAACATGTTAGTTTCAGACGATTTTTTTTTCCTTATTTAAAACGTAAGTTTAACATCAAGCTAATAGGATATTTTTTTCTCAGCCTGTAAACTACTTAAGAAAATATTTAAGGTGTGCATCTGTATAAACAAAGCAAAATATCTTGCCCTCCTAACAATATCACTTAAATTTGAGTAATTTCATTTCAGGCTTTTTGAGATCTTAACATAATGCATTTTATGATATCCTCTTTACACTAAACAATACCCTCTGAATTAAACTTTGGGAAAAATCAGATGTTTATAAATTGTGCAAGAGCTATTAATTTTTTTCCCCTTTTTAATTCTTGGACTTAGGTAAAAGAGTACAGATCCGGAAAGCACCACAGAGTATTCCAGATGCAGTGCCTGAAAGGAAAAGGTCAATGCCCATCAATCCTGCAAATACAATACGAAAGACCCACGTAAACAATGGTGTTTCACAGCGGCCATACAGGGACAGGGTGATTCACTTACTGGCACTGAAAACCTACAAGAAACCAGAGTTGCTTGCTCGCTTGCAAAGAGATGGTGTTAATCAAAAAGACAAGAACTCCCTTGCAGCTATCCTTCAGCAGGTGAGAACATTTGGACAGATTGCTTTTCTTGCTCTTTCTGCTCCTTTTCCAGTTTTTCTTAAAATATGGCAGTAACATCCTAAATAGTATTATCTAGAAAAGTGAGGGTTCACTTTGGTGAATGGCAAACACGTTCATTGTGTCTGGCTCTTTGACCGACTTCTTGAAATGCTGCTGCTCTGTTTTATAAGTAGTTAAAACAAACTTCCTGATCGTTTTGATGAGTTTATAGGAAGTTTGTAATACTGAAGATTTCTAAAGCTCTTTGTGAGGTGTCAAGGAACAATTGCTGGGTATATTTTTAGCTACCTTGTTCCTACTGTAGTATTTTTTCCCTTAGGAGGATTACTCTTGTTACTCCGAGCTGCTTAACTGGTCAATATAGTTTCTCTTAACTATTCAGACTAGTTCGCTAATAAACTTATGTTTCCTTTGACAGGTTTATTAGCTCTTTTTATAAAAAGGAAAGGGGTTTTGGAAGGTAATTTAAATGAAAAGAAATCTGTATAATAGTGTTGCATTTCATATTATTGGATTGAAGCTCTATTTAAATGTTACAGTAAACAAAAGATTTGTTTTCTTTCTGTCACAAAGAATTTCTGAGTAGTTCTTTGCTAAAAACATGAATGATATTTTAGAAGGAACTTCCAATCTGCAAATCTGTAAATACATCTGCAGAATTACCCGTGTATTGCATGTGTGTATGTGCCTGTAAAGATGACCGTGGAATTGAAGAGATGAAATCCTTTTTTTACACTGCACTATTCACACATTGCTTTTTGTGCACTGGTAGCTTGTGATGTCAAAGCCCCGGGAATGAATTACAGTTGTCTTAAGCCATCCATTATTCCTTCACTTCTTTAACCTCTGTTAAGAACATAAGAATGGCCATGCCAGGTCAGACCAATGGTCCATCTTACCATTCAGAGGGAATGAGCAGAACAGGGCAGTTTGAGTGGTCCATTCCATGTTCCACTCAGCGTGTCAGATCTAGAAACACTCAGAGCATAGGATTGCATCCCTGACCATCTTGGCTCACAGCCATTGGTGTACATATCCTACATGAACGTATTCATTTTTTAATCCAGTTATACTTTAAGCCATTACAAAATCCCAAGGAAACAGATTCCACAGGTTGACCGTGCTTTATATAAAGGATTACTTTATCTTGTTTTTGCTGCCCTATGCGCCATTGGCGTAACGGGCAGTAAGTAAGTAAGTTATCTTGTTTGTTTTGAACATGCTTTCTATTAATTTAATTGGGTGAGCCTGGTTCTTGAGTTGTGCAGAGGGGTAAATAACACCTATTGATCTACAAAGTTCATTACCCCCTAATGATTTTATGGGCCGCTATTGTATTCTCTCCTCCCCCCTCCTCCCCCCCCGCCCACACACCATTGTCCTCTCTTTTCTAAGATAAAAATAATTTCTGTCTTTTTTTTTTAATCTAGCCTTATATGGAAGCTGTTCAGTACCCCCTAATGATTTTTGTTACCCTTCTCTGTACATGTTCCAGTTCTAATGTATCTTTTTGTGATGGGGCAAGCAGAACTGCATGCAGTATTCAAAGTATGGGTGTACCATTATCTTATTATCTGTCCCTTTCCTAATGGACCCTAACTTTTTTTTTAACTGGTGCTGCATCTTCAGCAGATGTCAGAGGTGATATCCAAAATCTATCTTGATTGGTGACACCTAGCTATGTGTAGACTACATGGCTCTGTCAACGGAGCCATGTAAAATAGTTTATTCAGCACAGTCAAAGAAGCAGGGATTTAAATAATCCCCGCTTCATTAAAATAAAAATGGCCGCTGTGCTGACGATCAGCTGATCTGGCACAGCGCGACAGTCTAGACATGGCACAGTCGACAAGAGACGCCTTTGTCGTTTGCTCCATTATGCCTTGTGAAACGATGAGTGCAGAAGTGGGGGCTCTCAAAAGTACCCGAAAACCTTATCTTCAGGCTTTGGTATAAAGTTTCCCCCCAAAAAATCTTAAATTTTGGGGGATAAAAATCTACTGCCACCACTCAAGTAATAATAAAGACGCCAGGGAAGAGATCACTTGGGAAATCTGAGCCCTGAAGTAAAACCAGGACACACAAAAATTAACCAATACCAGGTTAATAAAAAAGAAAGAACTTTTTTCATCACCACAATACTCCTGTTACAAGCATAATAACTAGATGGAAAAGTCACCAATTAATAAACTCATGAGGAATTCCACCATGGGCCAAAACTTCATTACAAAAGAAAGAGAACCCCATTTTTAAATGCACAGACATCAGATTCCCATTTCCAAACATTAAAACCTATCGGATTTATCTAAAGTTTACCCTACTTACAGATAGAGAAGAGTCTTTTCAGAGAGAGGGAGAGAGAGGTCTGTCTCCCTCTCTCAGCATCTGGAGAGAAACTGCCCAGAGATAAAGGAGGGAAAAAACAAAAATTCCTTTGTCCCAGTTTGAAATCCCTATCTGCATTTTTATTGGCTGACTGCTACCTGGCTTAGGTAAGGGACATAGTTAACACTTTAGTCTCCAGGCTGCTGGCCATCCCTCATGGTCATGACAGATGTCCATAACATCAAGACGCAGACCAAGATTGACATCTACAATGCTGTAGTCATTCCACTGTTGCTATATGGAGCTGTAGCCTGGACTCCCTATATTAAAGATCTGGAGAAATTCCACCAAAAGTACCGGAGGAGAATATTCGACATCATGTGGCAGGAAAGATGGACCAATGTTAGTGTCCTCACAGAGGCTGATTCCTTTAGCATTGGAGCAATAATTGCCCACCACCAGCTATGATGATCTGGTCACGTGGTCAGGATGCCTGACACACATTTGTCTAAGCAGATTTTCTACGCTTAGGTGAGGATCAGGGACAAGGTCTCCTGGTGGGTAGAAGCAGCATTACAGGGATGTCCTTAAGAACACGTTGGTAAAGTGCAACATTGACGCTGACACCTGGGAGAAGTAGGAGAAGGATTGAGTAACCTGAAAGACCACCATCAAGAATGGTGCCCAATGTTTTGAGATAAAGCAATGTATCCATGAAGACCAAAGAGCCTGATGTAAGGAGTGTGCCCAGGCCCACATTAGTACCGCTGGTGTCGGCGCCAGTGGAGATAAAACCTCACATGTAGTCACTTTCAGAGAGTGTTTCTTGCCAAAATTGGCCTAATTTTTCATTTACACACTCATCAGTTATAGGTGCCCAAGGGGAAATCTCCCTCGATTTGAGGGATCCCAGAGAGAGAAAATAGTTGAGTAACTGCATGAAGTCTTATTGGTTATGTGACTATTCTATAGTCCCCAGGGGTGGGACTGGCAGCCAGTGCACTTCGGCCCCAGTCCTGGGGAGCCCCCGCTATCCCGTGCTGCTGCCTCTGTATCAGAGGTAGTAGCATGGGGTGCTAGGTGGAAGCTGATCCGTAAGAGGAGACCGTTTAAAAACCAGCTCACCACACAGACCTGCTCCGTCTCCCTTGTCTCCGTCTCGGACACCCTGTGGACAGGGGCTGCTGCTCCGTGGGAGGCAGAGCATCCTCTGTCCGTGGCAGGCACACAGCACCACGTAGTCAGTTTTGGGGAAACAGTTAATTGTAGAGTCAGCTACACGCTGACATCCAAAAACTCAAAATGGCCCTAGTGGTGATCCAGGCAATTATGAACTGGTAAGTCTAACATCAGTACCGGGCAAATTAGTTGAAACTATAGTAAACAATAAAATTGTCAGACACATAGACATAATTTGTTGAGGGAAAGTCTACATGGTTTCTGTAAAGGGAAATCATGCCTTAATAATCTGCTAGAGTTCTTTGAGAGGGGGTCAAGAAACATGTGGACAAGGGGATCCAGTGGATATAGAATATTTAGATTTCCAGAAAGCCTCTGACAAGGTCCCTCACCAAAGGCTCTTAAGTAAGTTTTCATGGGTTAAGAGGGAAGATCCTCTTATGGATTGATTACTGGTTAAAAGACAGGAAACAAAGGGTAGTAATAAATGGTAAGTTTTTCAGAGTGGAGAGAAGTAACTAGTGGGGTTCCCCCAAGGGTCTGTCCTGAGACCAATCCTATTCAACTTATCTATAAATAATCTAGCAAAAGGGGTAAAATTTGCAGATAGTACCAAACTGCTCAGGATACTTAAGACCAAAGCAGACTGTGAAGAGAACTAAGTGATTGGGCAACAAAATGGCAAATGAAATTTAATGTTGATAAATGTAAAGTAATGCACATTGGAAAAAATAGTCCCAACTATACATACAATATGATGGGGGACTAATTTAGCTACAACTATTCAAGAGAGATCTTGGAGTCAATGTGGATAGTTTTCTGAAAACATCCACTCAATGGGCAATGAGTGTCAAAAAAGCAAACAATGTTAGGAATCATTAAAAAGGGAAAGAGAATAAGACAGAGAATATCATAGTGCCTCTATGTAAAACCCTGGTACGCTCACATCTTGAATACTGCATACAGATGTGGTCGCCTCATGTTAAAGATATATTGGCATTGGAAAAGGTTATGAAAAGGGCAACAAAAATGATTAGGGGTATGGAACAGATCCCGTATGAAGCGAGATTAAAAAGATTGGGACTTTTCGATTTAAAAGAGGAGACTAAGGGGGGATATGATAGAGGTCTATAAAATTATAACTGCTGTGAAAAATATGAATAAAGAAAAATTTACTTGTTCCGATAATATAAAAATTAGGGGTCACCAAACGAAATTAATAGGTAGTAGGTTTAAAATGAACAAAAGGAAGTTTTTCTTCACTCAGTGCACAGTCAACCTGTGGAACTCCTTGCCAGAGGACATGGTGAAGACTAGGACTTTAACTAGTTCTTTTTTGAACCCTGTTAGATTCATGTAGGTTAGACCCATCAATGGCTATAGCTAGGATGGGCAGGAATGGTGTCCCTATCTTCTGTTTGTCTGGAAATGGGTGACAGGAGAGGGAGCACGTGAGGATTACCTATTGTGTTCCCTCCCTCTGGGGCATCTGGTATTGGCCACTGTCAGCAGACAGGATACTGGTCTAGATGGACCTTTGGTTTGACCTGTATGGCCGTTCTTACATTCTTATCCCAAGTGGTATGGCATATCTGTCTCAATATCTGCTACCTCCCCAGTGCATTCACTTTTCCAAAAAGTGTGCCATGCAAAATGCTTGAAGTACTACTTGACCTTCAGAAGCCAGCAGGCTCAACATAGAGCTAATTCATCTTATTTCCACAATGCACACTACAAAGTGGGGGAGAGGGGTTTGTTCAGTAATGCTGTCATTTCATCAGCAAAGTTATAATAGATCTTTTCTGAGATAATATTACACCATGACTGGATTTGAATAGGCAAATGTATTTACTTCTTTCTAGGTGGTAAATCTGGGAGCCTAAACATAATTACTGTTTGTACAAAACAAATTAGTTATTGAAAGTACTATTTATAGTTTCTAACGAATGGGTCTGCTGTTTAATTTTTGGTAACTTCTGTTTCAGACAATATGGTGGGTCACTAAAATTCTTTACAGGCAAAATTTAGGCATGTGCAAGTCCTAGTATTCGATATTTGAAATATAGTATCACAGCCATCTATGATAGTACGTAACACACTTAAAAATGAGACACGGGCCAATACAAAACACACCTAATTAATGTACTTGATCTACTGGTACAGATTTAGATACCCTCTTTCTTTTGAGACTCTGAGTCTAAGTCCAAGTTTGAGGGGGGTGAGCAAATCTGCATAAATCACAATGATTCTGTCCATGTGCTTTTCAGTGTACAAGGTTCTCTTTATAATCTTGACCACAAGTAATAGGCAAAGTACCTCTTCCTAAACTCTTGGAGAAACAACAACTTCAGAGGTCTGTTGCAGATGGTACAGTTGAAAGGTCTAAAATGGGATTTGAAGAGGAAAAGTTGCCAAACTGATGCTTGGATGTGGCAGGCATCAGTGATCATGGCCTTTTATCAACATGGCTTTTTTTTTTTCCAAATAATACACAATGTATTTCTCTTTACGAAAGAAAGGGCACTATTAGAAGCTATCTTAAAGTAGAGCACTAATGGGATGAATACGCTAATAAACAAGCATTAACTAGTATGGAATTATAGGAATTTTTTCCTGGAGTTCATGGATATTTGTTTTGCATATGCATTTGAGACATACCATAGATTTAGGAGTGGAATTGGGCATGTACTTCTTTTCTTAGTTAAATTCGTGCTAAAATTTTACTTGTACCTTATTGCATTTTTAAAATATATTCATGTATATGGCCAGGTCCACCAACAGAAAAGCAATGGGGACAATTACCCTGAAGCCCATTGATTCAAAAGGGCCCGTAGCTCCAAACTGCTGCTTCTGTGGCAGTGGTGGTGGCTAGGAGCCCCAGGTCCTTTAAATCGCCTCCAGAGCCCTGCGTGATGCTGAAGGGCTGGTGCCGAGAAATGCAGTCTGGATGGCACTAGGAGCAACTGTTCATAGCCCTGCCTCTTGCTCCAGAAGCCCGGCCTCTTCCAAGAATGCAGAGCCAACCCCCCCACCTTGCCAGGGGCCTGGCAGTTCTGTTGACCCCCTTTACATGGCTGAAATTGTTGTATTTGTCTTCATTAAACTAAGTTTTCTTAGGTAGACATAGGACACTCATTGCACTTACAACTATTTTTGTCCTTTTGTCATTAAAGGAAAAAGTAAATAGGGTCAAATGTTGTACTAGCTTACCACTATCTGGTGCAATGCTACAGCTTCATGTGGTTTCAGAGAAGTGTGCATGTACTAAATTCAGTGACCCAGTCCCTGGGAAACAAGAAAAGCTACCTGACTTGGTCATAATCATTTGGCTAGATAAAAAATGGCCTTGCTGGTACACAGCATTAGTTACCATTATTCTCAGAGCTGTGCCTACTTTCCTTTTTTTTCTTGTGATATAGTATCATTCATGTTTGCAGAACTGGAAGAATAAACACTTGAATTATTTTTGAACTTGAATGCCTAACATTAGAATTCTGAATTTAAGTACCTAAATTCACACACCCAAGATTGAATATTTTTGTATTTCAAAATATTCCTTTATATGAAAGGTCTGTTCTTTGTTGCCTTTAAAGCTGAAGGCCAGAAAATACTGAAACATTTTATTTTTCATTTTTTTAATTTTCAAACTGTATTTAAACTGTCAGTCTATTCTAGTAATTGCTACTTGTATTTTTGAATATATAATTGTAGGTAGCGAACTTGAATGCCAAGGACAACTCTTACACGCTGAAGGAATATGTATTTAAAGAGATCCAAAAAGACTGGCCTGGGTACAATGAGATAGACAGACAGTCATTGGAGTTATTACTTTCTAGGTAAGTTCAGTCTTTTTGTTTAAAGGGTAGCAATACAAGAATACATTATTTGAGAGTAACCAGCTTCTTTCTTACCAAATAATGTAACATCTGTTAACATATTTTTCTTGATTCTCCCCTCCCCCCCTTTTGTAACCTGGAATATGGGTGATCTTTATAGAAAGCTAAATTCATCTCAGAATGCCACCAGCACCAGTCATTTGGAATCTCCTCTAAGTTCTTCTAAAGATGCTGCATCTGCTTCTCCTTCCCAGGTATTTAATATCTTTATATTGCAATATGATGCAATCAGACATAATACATATGAGCTCTATATTGTTGGGAAGCTTTAATAATGTAACAAGCGGCACTAATGCCCTTTCTAGCATATTAAAAAGGTGAAGCAACTATTTCCATATAATTGGATGGTGGCATAGAATATCACTTAAAAATAGTTGCACCGTAGAAGACTGTGTAACTAATATGAGGGTTTAAAAAAAATCTTGTGTAATCCCTAAGAACCTCTAAACTTAATAATCCCTCTCTATTTAGAGATCAAATAGGCTGTGTCTACACTGGCCCCTTCTTCGGAATAGCCATGCTACTTTAGAACTTTGGAATAGGGAAATGCGCGGGGGATTTAAATATCCCCCGCGGGATTTAAATAAACATGGCCGCCGCTTTTTTTCCGGCTTGGGGAAAAGCCGGAAAAGAGCATCCAGACTGGCGCGATCCTCCGGAATAAAGCCCTATTCCGGAGGAATAAGAGATCCTCCGGAATAGGGCTTTATTCCAGAGGATCGCGCCAGTCTGGATGCTCTTTTCCGGCTTTTCCCCAAGCCGGAAAAAAAGCGGCGGCCATGTTTATTTAAATCCCCCCGCGCATTTCCCTATTCCAAAGTTCTAAATTAGCATGGCTATTCCAAAGAAGGGGCCAGTGTAGACGTAGCCATAGTGTAGAAATAAACCAGACTCCTATCTAGATGGCTCATAAAATGTTTTGTGAACCTAGATTGTCAAATTAGGCCTATTGCTATCTGAACGCCACGAGGTCATATTTACTTTTTAGATCTCCATTATTGTTACACAATCATTTTCTGGTTGTTAAATAAGCAAAAAATATAGCTCATATATTGCCAAACAGTTTATCTTGCTGTGTCTTGGTATTTCAAATGAAGACTCTTGTACCTTGTTGTATTCTATAGTTGTTTGATGCTTTGTACTGTCATATTGATTTAATTTTTCTGTCATGCTGACATTTTTATGCTGCAGCCTTTTAACCCTTAGTTTAAATGCAGTATCTACACAGGAAAAGACATAACTATGCTGTTTTAGGGCAGTAATATTCTGTTTGTGGCAAAGAATCTTCATCTATTGTTGCTGTCCGTATTATGCAGTTATCAGTTATGATTAAGTATAGTCGACTGGTTAAAAGATGGAACTGAGTCAGAAGATCTGAGTTCTAGACTCAGTCTTGCTTCTGGGGTATTGGATAAATTTCTTATTTCTCCATGCTTCCCTTTGTTCATCTAGAAGAATGGACATATATTCAGTCTGATAGAGCATGAGTAGACTAACAGATCAAAAGCACTATTTAAGATAACGTACCACTGATTAAAGTAAACATAAAATAGCACTATAGCAATGGCAGTAGAAGAACATTCTAAAATTTATTTTGTGGTGCTTGCATTTGCTGTTTCAGGGCAGATGAAACAATACTGAACATCCTGTGCTGGGATCCTTAACATACTCAGGAGGGATATTAAAAATACTTACCTGGTTTTTGCTAATGTTTCTCATGATAATAGTGAATTAGTATGAATTGTGTGGTTCCCTCTTCTTATCTGCTCCAATGCACACACTGAATCTGGAAGTAATTCATCTGTGGTGCAGAGCTGTGCCTGGCACTTCTGGTCAGAGGCACTCCTTTGTACTGAAACATAGGCTGTATATGCTTAAGCAAATTGACATGAGTCAGACAGTATTTCAAAAGAACTGCAGTGTTCTCTGAAAATCATTTAGAACCCAGCTCCCTACAGCAGAAACTAGATTTTCCTTGTCCCTTTTTGAAGTTCAGTCTTTCTGATTAAACACTGTTCCATGTTGGTTTGAAATGCTTGAATAAAAGCATTGCCTCTATGGAGAGAGCTACTTACTGAATGTATCTGCACTGCACAAATACCTAGAGTACTGAGTAACCTGTCATGTTCCCACATGGACTGTAATACTTCCTCAAAGTCTTGTATACAGATCTGAAGAGTATGTTCTCAGACAAATTTTTAAACTATCTAAATTTATTTTTGAATATGAAAGCCTATATTAAGTTGTTGTGAACTTCATCTCATCTAAAGATAAACTAGCAAGCATAAGAGACTAGGTTTTAATTTGTTTTTGTAAACATACTTTAGAATTAGATTAAATGGAAACTAATGGCCTTTTTATTGCAGAAACGGCTATTGGATTCAGATTTTATTGATCCTTTAATGAATAAAAAACCAAGAATATCTCACCTTACCAACAGAGTTCAACCAACATTAAATGGTCATTTGACTGCTTCCAATGAGAGAACTGCTGCTGCTCCACCACCACCACCTCCCCCTGCAGCTGCTGCCACTCCAACCCCTCCAACACTTCCTTCAACTCGCCTTCCTATTTCAAACCCTCTTCAGCCGGTAAACTCTAACTCCAATTCCCCTAGCACTCCTGAAGGCCGGGGAACTCAAGACCTGCCTGTTGATAGTTATAGTCAGAATGGCAGCAGCATCTTTGAGGACCAGCAAGAAAAATATACCTCTAGGACTCCTTCAGAAATGCCAGCACCCACTGCAGTTGAGTTAACGTGTCCAAAGTCAACAGATGAGATACATTCAGTATTGCACAAAAAATCCAAAAAGAAGTCAAAAAAACATAAGGAGAAGGACCAAATCAAAACACACAACATGGAGAATATGGAAGAGAAGGAAAAAGACCTTAAAGAAGAAATTGTCAAGCAGAAAACGTCCAGTTTGGATTCAAGTGAAGGTATTTGAAGTGCTGCTTTTTAAAATTACTTTTAAGGATAAGTGGGACTGATGAGGTGGGTAAAACAATGGATTGGAAAAATACCTCAATTCTACTTCTCCCTGCCACTGACTATAAACATTGAACCAAGTGACTTACCCTCTCTTTGTTGCCTCCTTCCATAGCTATAAAATGGGGATATTGATAGTTATCTGCCTTTATATGTAACAACTTTCACCTGAGGCAAAGTGCAAATTTTCACCTTACAATGCTTAAAAGTTGTATACAAACAGTGGGGAGGAATGACTTCTCTACATAAGTGTCTGGCACTTCAGTCAAATTGTTCTTCAATTTTATGTTTGGTAAGCCTAACAAACTTTTAAATAAAATAAATAATTCTTTAGTTTAAAAAACAAAACCAAAGTAGTATTCCTTTTTGTTCTCTCCTGATTATTCAACACTTTCTTCCAACAATGAATTGTCCATTTTTTAAAAGTAAGTGCTCTCGTATCTCTGAGTGCAGGGCAGTTTAATTATTAAACTGATTTGATCTAATACAGTTATCAGTGAGCATTATTACTGTCCTTGTTTTCTGCATTTTTCAGAGAACTGACACTGACTTCATGGCTGTGAAATGACTTCTAAAGAAAAAGCAAATTAGTTGAAATCTGACGATAAGTAAACATCGTTATTGAATTATGTATTAGTGTTCTTATTTCACAGTGTCTGGAAGATCAGTCCACAGAAAATTTCTGAATTTTGCAAATTAACTAGTAAAAGTACACACTAAAAGCAAGAGATAATGTTGCATAACGTATGCATAGCTGCAAATTATTTTTAATTACAGTAGCAAACATAATGTGATTTGTAACAGAAATCTAGCATTGTGAATCTTTACCTCAGAGCAGTCCAGATTTCTGAGAGTAGGGAAGAGAATACCAGTTTTCTTTATGCCATACACCTTGCAACTTTCTCAAATGGTACTAAAGTCTCAGTTTGGAAACTTTTCTCCTTCCTTTTTTCTCGCTTCAAAAATTATTCTTGCTACTACTTTAAGCAATAATGGAGAGGATATAAAACTCTTAAAATTCTGGTTGCAAAACCGAATAAAAGCTTACCAAATACATTTGTGTTCCTAATTATTTTTTTAAGTCAGTGGAATGTGACTGTTAATTCAAAATCCATATTGATTGGTGCTACAAAATGTTTAATGTTGGCATTTAGTAAACCAATATCGAATTAGGGAAGTTCCTTTAATCTTGAATATCACATTTTAAATAAATAACTTTTATTAAGTCAGAAATTAGATTTATCCCTCACTTATACTGAAACTGTCTTAGCTCTGGAAACAGACCTAATTGTATGGATTGGGCTCTTTGAAAGTATTTCTGCTCTTGTAGGCTGCTGATGGATACACCTGGATCTTTGTTTCATTTAGACACACCATAAAGCTGCCCTTTCAGGGTTGGAATAGATGTTTCTGAAACTCTTTGTGTTCAATACACCAGTATATGATAGCATTCAGGACACTGTCAGTCACAGAATACTAAATGCCTAGAAAATTTCTACAGCACTCACAACCTCTTAGGCACATTCAGAGGAAGACCTGGTGGTAAAATAGCTTTTTGAAAAAAAGTGTTCCTTTTTTTAAATTTAATTTTGTTCATAGTACTGAAATTTGGCCAACAAAAGTTTAATTTGTTTATTTCAATATCTCACTGAATTGATAATTAAACTTTGGCCTTCTCCTTTTAGAACTTGAAACTAGTACAAAGAATGCCACTTATAGGAAGAGCAATCACTCGGTATAAATATAACTGTTTTACTCAGATATTTTCTGGTTGAAATCATATTTATTCTTACTGACCTCCTAACTATTGGAATCAGACTGCTTTGGCCAGAATATTGTTCAAAATAACTCTCTTTTCTGCAGCGTAAGCATATACTTGCTTACGGTATGTGGGGTGGGGTATTCAGAAACTTGCTGGCAAAACTAAACTTATAATTTTGTATTTTTTCCCATAAGTTTTAAATACCCCATTCCAAATATAAAAATACTTAAGACAAAAGAATGGCCATATTGAGTCAAACCAGTGATCAGTTAAGTCCAGTGTCCCATTTTGACAATGGCCAGTGCTAGAAGCTTCAGAGAGAATAAACAGGAAAGTACAATTTATATCACATGTCATCTACTCTCAGCTCCTGGCAGTAGGGTTGCCAGGAGGTGTCCGGTTTTGAACCGGGCAGTCCAGTATTTGAGCTTGCTATCCAGGGAAACAAATTGAGAAAATACCAGACATACAAATGTCTGGTATTTTATAATTAAGTTTTATTATTATCATGAGTACCAGTACGTAGTTGCGTACTGCCTGGCTGGTAAACACGGTCACACATCCAGGCAGTACACAACTACACAGCAGAGAGGGGGGGCAGAGCTGGGGCGGGATGTAATTCCCAGGTTGGACTCGCCTGTGCACCCTACCGGGACCGTGCACAGAACGGGCAGCACCCCAGGATTTGCGTGCTCCCAGGCCAGCCCTGCTCCTCCTGACCCCCTCCCAGCCAGCCCTGCTCCTCCTGACCCCCTCCCAGCCAGCCCTGCTCCCTACTGGCCAATTCCGCCCCCGGCCAGCCCCGCTTTCCCCCCACCCCCTTCCCAGACATCCCTGCTTCTCGCTGGCTGGTTCTCTCTCCCCTTCCCCCTCCCTCCGACCCCCTCCCGGCCAGCCCTGCTTCCTGCTGGCTGGTTCCTTCCCCCTCCCGGCCAGCCCTGCTTCCTGCTGGCTGGTTCCTTCCCCCTCCCGGCCAGCCCTGCTTCCTGCTGGCTGGTTCCTTCCCCCTCCCGGCCAGCCCTGCTTCCTGCTGGCTGGTTCCTTCCCCCTCCCAGCCAGCCCCGTTCCCCACTGGTGGGTTCCCCCCTGGCCAGCCCGCACCCCCGACCCCCTCCCGGCCAGCCCCGTTCACTGCCAGCAGGTTCCCCCCTGGCCAACCTGCACCCCCCGACCCCCTCCCAGACAGCCCCACTCCCCACTGGCTGGTTTCCTCCCCAGCCAGCCCTGCTCCCCCCCCTGCCTCCATCCCCTACTGGCCAGCCCTGCTTCCTGCCAGCCCCACTCCTCTCCCCCCCACCCCACACCAACCTCCTCCAGGCCAGCCCTGCTCCTCTCCCTCCCTCCACCCCCATCTGAGATCAAGTGTGTTCAGTATTTTTTTTTTTTTAAATCATCTGGTAACCTTACTTGGCAGTCAGAAGTTCAGGGACACCTAAAGCATGGTATTGTCTTGGCTAATAACCATTGATGACCTATCTTCTATGAATTTTCTAATTATAATGTAAACCCAATTATACTTTTGGCCTTTACAAAATTGTGTGGCAATGATTTCCACAGATTGATTGTTTTGTGTGAACTACTTGCTTTTAGTTTTTGTTAAACCTACTTCCTAGTAACTTCATCTGGTGATTCCCCTGGTTCTTCCGTTATGTGATGGTGTAAATAACATTTCCTTGTTCACTTTCTCCACACCAGTCATGATTTTATATACCTCTCTCTTACCTCCTGTTAATTATCTCCTCTAAGATGAACAGTTTGCATCTTTTTAATCTTTCTTAGTAAGGAAGCTGTTCCATGCTCCTTCATAATTTTCATTGCCCTTCCCCTTTTCCAATTCTGATATCATTTTTACATGGGTGAACCAAACTGCATACAGAGTGCAAGGGGTTGATGTATCATGGTTTTATGTAATGGCCTTTGCTAAAAGTTCTTAATTTTCTGTTAGGAATATGAGAAGAATTTAAAACACAGGTTCTTCCTAAAGTAGAGGAAATAGTCTCATTTGTATAGCTTATTTAAGGGTTACACGTGCTCTTTTCATAACACCTTCCTGAAGAACAACATATTGACTTGCTTTTCAACCTGTAAAAAGAGCACTGTTGCCATATTAATGAAGAAATCTTCTGTTCAAGATTAAACCTGAATTCTAATTTGATGTGCATAAAATGCAATGACTACTTTTGTATAGAAAATTGTTCAAATTAAATCAGAACTTTGTTTCCCATAGTTGGGGGAGGAGAAGGGAGAGAAAGGAAACATGCACTGAGAAAAAAGCACGTTAGCTTCCACTCTATTGTCCTTTAGTTTGGTCCTATGAGAGTTGCATATTGATGTAAAATTTCTAGTTCCTATTGTGTGGTCCCATCTGCCACCTCAGAACATGAATTGTTGTGCAGATGCTGCAACTTACTTTTCTAATAGAAAGATGACCTTGGGTTAAGATTGCATTATTTTATTGTACAGATTCCATAGTAGCTACTGCACTTTAAACTCCTGGTATTGGCTGTTGCAGAGTTGGTCGTATGGCCTCTATTGTAAGTTTTCGGTTATGTGCTTGATTACATAGTGAGATGACAAAGTAGAATTCCTGGGAAGGAGTGTTCCTGACATTCCAGATTTGACTTGCATTAGGGATATTAGAATCCTGTTACATCAACCTTTTATTTTCATGTAGGTGTTAAAGAGACTTGCACTGACTCTACAGATCCTTCATCAACAAGTGAACTACCAGACTACTTTGTGTAAGTAAAATTATGTTTAAGATTGACAAAATTCATGCTATGCTCTAATAGGCAGTTCAAAAAATCAGCTGTGAAAGGTCTTATGTAATTAGAAAATGGAAGAGTTATCAAAATGTAACGTTTTAAAAGGCCCTGTCAGAGCTACTCGTTCTAAAAGTAGTGTGCCACACTGAACATGTCTATGCATATTGAACCTTTTTCTGAGCTTGTTCATTCAGTTCTTGAACAAGAGCCATTAAAAATCTAAGAATTACTTTTTGAAGTCCTGTGAACTCTTACGCACATAGGGTGGTAACTATTGTCTCTTGAACAGTATCATTAAAGTCAATGGGACTACAGGCAGTCCCCAAGTTACGCGGATCCGACTTATGTCGGATCCGCAGTTACGAACAGGGCTTTTCTCGCCCCGGAGGACGGGAGCGGCGGGACGCCCAGATGAGCGGCGGTCCCGCCGCCCACATTCTCCGGGGCGAGAAAAGCTGCTCCCCGTCTACCTGGTCTGCTGGTCAGACCAGGTAGATGGGGAGCAAAGCCTCGGAGGCTGCCCGCAGCGGGACAGCCCAGGCGCGCCGCAGCTGTCCCGCTGCGGTCGTCCTCCGCGGCTTTGCTCCGTGTCTCCCTGGTCTGCTTGGGGGGCGGGGGGGCGCAGCTAGTGCCCCCTCCCCCCCAGCAGACCAGGCTTTTCTGCCCACGACGCCTGGGGTAGAGCAGCTGGGGTGCTGCTGGGTTGGTCCCGCAGTGCCGCTCCTCGGCGCTACTGGACCAACCCGGCAGCACCCCAGCTGCTCTGCCCCAGGCGTCCCCAAGTCAGCCACTGCTGAAACTGACCAGCGGCTGACTATAGTAAGCCCGAGGCAGAGTTGCTCTGCCCCCAGCTTCCTGGAATCAGCTGCTGATCAGTTTCAGCAGCAGCTGACTTGGGGACGCCTGGGGTTCTTAAGTTGAATCTGTATGTAAGTCAGAACTGGCATCCAGATTCAGCCACTGTTGAAACTGATCAGTTTCAGCAGCGGCTGAATCTGGATGCCAGTTCCGACTTACATACAGATTCAACTTAAGAACAAACCTACAGCCCCTATCTTGTACGTAACCTGGGGACTGCCTGTACTTTAAAGAAGTAAAGTTCCTCTTATTCATGAGTGTTTGTGGGAAAGTGTGCTAAGCAGGTTACTGATGAAGCACTTATTAGAAAAAATGAAAACCATTTTTTACTTAACATTTACTTGATTTGTATCCAGCAGTTAAACCTTACCTTTTACAGTTTAACTGTAATGCATATAAAACTGTCTGCTAACTTATTAACCCTACCTCCAATCAGTTCTGGGTAACCTTCACTTGGTGACATCTACGCTGACTCCATATATTCCCAAAGTCGTCCACATGGCAAAATGTTCCTCCTCACTCAGCATAGATGAAAATGTTGAAAACAGTGGCAGGTACTTGAGGACTGCTGCTCCCCTACGCTAACGTTCACCTGGGTAGTTGTACTGTGCTTCATGTAGCCTTGTAGAGAGTATGTCTGGAGTTGGGGCCAAGGAAGAATCTGAACAGTCATGCCATTCGCTTCCTGCTGAGTCGTCTCCTAATCTGAGGCCGAGCATTTCATTCTTTTTCTATGATAAAGGATTGTTTGTAACTCAGAAAGAGGAGTGGGTGGTGGTTTCTGCCTTGCTTTCAATATATCAGATTTGTTTTGAACAAGATATTTTTCCTTGCCATCTGTGTTTGCATTCTAATATTCTAGTTAAGTTCTAGCAATTCACAATTTCCCTCAGAGGTTGTGATGTGATAAATGCAGGACTGATATCCTTGCAAGATTAAATAATGGGAAAGATGGGCTGTGATAAAACAAGTCCTGGCTTAATTGAGGGATTTCAGTGAGTGTTGGAATACTTTCACCAGTATAAGTGTCTCTAAAGTTTTCACTTATATAGATATAAAATAAACTGTAATTTTGTTACTTTGCAGTTAATATAGCTTTGGTTAACACGTGTACAAAATGTCTATACAGAATACACATTAGTAATGATCGTAAGATATATGCTCAGCTATATTTCTACATGGCTACGTCTAGACTGGCCACATAAGACGGAATAGGCATGCAAAGCAGGCAAGTCAGAATAGGGAAATCCGCGGGGGATTTAAATATCCCCAGCGGGATTTAAATAAACATGGCCGCCGCTTTTTTTCCGGCTTGGGGAAAAGCCGGAAAAGAGCGTCCAGACTGGCGCGATCCTCCGGAATAAAGCCCTTTCCCGGAGGATCTCTTATTCCTACTTGCAAGTAGGCTTTATTCCGGAGGATCGCGCCAGTCTAGACGCTCTTTTCCGGCTTTTCCCCAATAGGCTTTTGCATGCCTATTCCGTCTTATGTGGCCAGTCTAGACGTAGCCCATGAGTTTTATATATCTAACTACAGTACAGCTTTTCATTCTCTGCACCTTGAATGAACATTCCATGTTTTCCTGGCATGAAAAGAACACCAATTACAATTAAATGACACTTCTCTTTTTTTTTTTTTTTTTTTTTTTGTTACATAGTTTTAGCCCTATAGGAGATTGTAACCCATGTTGTTTTACAGATGGTTGCTGAAACTAAAGCAGCACCACCTTTAATGGGCAAATATTTGGATGTCAGTACTTTTTTTAGTAACATACTACACTTTATATTTCTATTTGGGGAGATTTGTAACTTAGTGTGTCTATAGCTTCCAAACTTGCCTTGGATTATAAACATAATTACATTATTCTCTGAAGATTCTTTTTAATGCCAGGTTACTGATTTCATCCACTTGGAAACTGTGTTAAACTGTTTCATGCAACCAGATCAGAGGCTGAACTTGAAACTGATGCAAAAAATAACCGGTTTACCATAAAACTGCTCACCAAGAAGCTGCAAAAATCAGGGAACCTTAATTCAAAATTAAGATTGAGCATCCCGAAGAGTATAAATATATAGTAAGGAGTAAAAATGCATCAGCAAGCACCTTATTTTTCCATTTACGTATGGCACCTAGAAACTAGAGTGAGCATATTAAAATGAACAAATGGGTATGAAAAATTGGCAAGCACTAATAAATCTTCATTTTAACTTCTTAACTCATTCCATAGGAGATTGTGGAAATTTTTTAATATGCCAGAAATTTAGCTGAGTAACTTTAGGCACAGCTGAAGGATGACCATTTTCTAGTTTTTAAGAAATTGTCTGACTGAAACCTCTATTGTAAGAGAGCTGGTCTATTAGCTAAATATGTACTGTTAAAACATTTAAGAAACAGTATTTATCAGAAGAATTCATTGAAACAGTTATAAAAATCCTACATATAACTTCTGCAGATGTTCAACACCTGTTCTATTTGTGGCTTTACATTTTTCTTCAAAATGTAAAAATCGAAGAGCATCTTGCTCAGTTCCAGCTGCGCTACTAACAAAATCCTCTTTTGCTATTTTGTGACTTTTTTTCACTTTATACCAAAAACTATAAACAAAGTCAACATGGATTTTCTTAAACATGTTCCTCATCTTACAACAGAAAAGAGCGAGGCTTTTGCTGGCAGTTCTAGTGTCCAAAATTGAAATGTTGATGCAAGCCTAATTTGCAAGTCAAACATGCTGCTATATTCTAAAAGTGACTCATTGTAATGTAGATTTGATTTCAGTGCTAGAGTTTTATAGCTTGCGTGTGTCAATTATATCCATTGTAATATTGGCAGTGAGCCCTGTTGTTTCCGCAGAACACTCCACTTCTGCATATACTAGTAAAATAGAGAGGACAGGACTACTCGGTTAGCTTGGTCAGAGCTCATTTCAGTGAGGAATAACTGCAACATTATTTCAGTCCCCACAGAGAGCAGATGAGTTCTGTCCCCACAGAGCACAAGATTTCTCTAACATTCAGCACTTTAATTTTGGTACATCTTGTTTTCTGTTGTTAAAACAGATGGTACAGTAATGTTCTCAACCATCTTCTTTAACATAAGTCATTGATCTGATAAACATTCATGGAAAGAATTAAAATAAAGTTGGCCCAGCTTTCAAAGGCATTTCTCCACTTAATTCCTTGCTCCTTAGAGCAACTGATAATCCTGCCACTCCAACAGAGCTAATTAGGCAGAGCAAGATGGGTACCATAATACCAGCAAGTGCATGAATGGGGCTAGGGTAAAGCCATGCAGCTGCCACCCAGCTTTATCGCCACCACACCTAACTTACAGCTTGACATGTTGAGTGCAAATAACACTGTTAGAACTGGGAAGAGAAAGCTATTCCACTTAACACAGTGATGTTGCTTTTTTTTTTTTCAAGTTAGTTTCTGTTCTGAGTCAGCATGTAAATTACGCATTTCCTACAAAAGGAGATGGAGTTCCTGCTGTAGTGCAAGCCACTTGACAGATGCTGGAAGCCCTGCAGTCCAGGAACCAGGGCAGCAAGCTGGCAGGAATCCAGGCAATGTGTTGTCAGAAACCGGCCTGGTTTCCAAAACTGAATAGACTACAGAAAGCAGTTTAGACAGATTGGCAGATTCCATTTAAAAACCTGTTTCAGTTAGAATTTTTTTGACCAGCTGTAATTATTATATTAAGGCAATGACAACACATGCACTGAGTTAGCATAGAAATGTTGTCCAGCTTAATGATGCTCCTAAAATGACCCTAAGAGCTATGTGACTTGATTTAGATTTTGTATGGGTCTAGGAGTAATAAACTAGGTTTGCATTCCACTGTAGTGTTCTCTTCTTTTCGTATAGGCTCCCTCTGATGTGTAGTAATGGTAATACTTTGAACATTAGGTTCAGTGATTACTGCAAATTAAGAGTTCTCTTCTGTTGTCTTTACCCATATGTAATACTTGTTTGTAAATCACCATAGCTGCAGTGGGTCAGTCTCTATTGTGCCAGTTAAATTCAATAGCACCTAACAAATGTTTCTTTAAACTGACTACGCAAACTGCAGCTATGTGTAGTATAACATACTGCTTCTAGCAAAGCCACCTAGGACTATATAAAAAAGGTCACAAAGGGAGAGGAGTAAACATGGATTGAGATCTATTACTAAACAGTGCAAGCCTATTGAATTTAAAGGAAGAAGTGGTCTATATGAAAGATGTTTTATGTGGGATAGCAGCTGTGTAGGTAGGCAATAAAAGTTTAGACAAAGTTCAAAATTCTTGCCTTAT
Organism: Pelodiscus sinensis; assembly: GCF_052426305.1. Taxonomy (NCBI): domain Eukaryota; kingdom Metazoa; phylum Chordata; order Testudines; family Trionychidae; genus Pelodiscus; species Pelodiscus sinensis. The sequence goes on from NC_143057.1 coordinate 71,979,435, forward strand.
TGTTGGATTACAGTTGGTCTTGATTTTGTGTATTGCCTATATTTCCTAAAATATAAATTTTAATGCAGAAAGACACTGTTATTCTCATCCTATTCAAAATTACCATTTCATCAGCATTTCTTGAAAAGCTGAAAGGTATAAACTGTTTTATTGAGCATTCTCTGTAAGAACATTAAGCAGCAGCTTTTAGGACAACACTGTCAGTTGCATTTGAAAACTACTTCTTAAATAACTCCTAATTTGAACCAGATTGTATCTGTAGTGGTTGAGGAAACAAAAGTGCATCTTCTCCTTGAATCTTGGACAGTGCTCATAGATTCTGGAAATAGTATTGGAATTTTTGACCTCCAGACAGTTGTGTGATTCATGTTCTCCTGGCCTTTTTCTTTCTACTGGAGAAAAATGTGTCAGTCCCCTTCAGGAGAAACGTACCCAATTAGCTTGGCTAAATAAAGTAATGAGCAAGAAAAGCTGATGGCAAAGCAGTTCTGCTGTATTTGGAGTCAAAGAATTTCCTTGATCTTCATTAGCCTGCTTGTTCTTGTTTGGAGCTTGGATATACAACAGAGACTACTTTTAAAAATGTGACTGCTATCTCTCTTGTGTTGATCACAAGATGAACATACCTCTGAGACCTAAAAGGAATAGACAGAGGTGCTCCTGCTCCATTACTGAGAGAATCCAAAGGATGCTACTGAGCAGTATCTCCTCTGTTGTACCCTTGTGCTCAATGCACATGGGGTACCTGGGATGGTAGTACCTCTGGCAACAGGGATGTTATAGTTGATGGCAAGTTGGCTGAGGCTGATATCAGATGTGACCAAAAATAACTGCGTGTTTGGGAAAACTAGAAAAAAGACAAAGATATCTGCTATTTTGATTGTTTGCCTAATTTTAATCTCACAAGGTTAGCAACTTGGCCTTGCTAGGTCCTTAGGAACTTTTGATGATTTGAGTAGCATTATTGGCCAGAAGCATTTTTTTGTGCTTGGCAAGGTTGTGATAGTCCTTCTCAGTGGCAGGCCTCATTGCAGCTTGTTTTATGTTGTCTGTCATGTACCACAAGTTGTTTAGATGAGTTTGACACTTTTAATACAGATATTTAATAGGTGCTGTCAAGAGATTAAAAAAATTAATCGCGATCGATCGTGTGCACTGCCTCTTTGAAACACTGTGGTGGCATTTCCATGGGGCAGCACCACAGGAGTCCAGGATCAGCTGGAGTCCCCAATTGACCCCAGCTCCATGCAGCACTGCTCCTTCAAAAAAATTAATGCGTTAATCCTGCCTTGCTTGCATTAATTGTAGGCGTTAATGTACATCAGTTGACAGCTCTAATAATTAATATTTTTATCCTATTAGTTATAACTTCCTATTCAAATGTGACACATCTGCCATATCTTGAAATAAAGTCTTGTATCCTTGCTCATCAATTCAGATCCTCCCAAATACTAGCAAAAATACTGGGCTGCTTATGCAGCATTCAGAGGAGGTGAATGCACTTGACTCCAGCAGATCAATACAGGAGACATTATGAAATTAAGGAGACATCATAGGAAATGAGTTGCTAGCAGCTCCCCCCTTATTTAAACAAAAGCATTGGTTCCATTTAATTTGAATGCATGTTAACTGTTCTATGTGCACCTATAGTTGTAGATAGTCTAATGACTTCTGAAAAAACATCATGTGGAGCAAAATACTTGTATGTGAATAAACTGCAATTTGCCATTGAAATATTGTAAGTTCTGTTAAAGACTGTTTGGTTGAGGTGGCTTTTAGAGTCCATGTATTACAAAGTGTACAGTTTAATATTTGTCTATTATCCCAGTAGGACAAGTACTTCTTAAATTAGTTAAATCTATGTCTTACTGAGAAGCAAAGTGCCTAGTAATGTATGCTCCAGTTACAATTCATTGAAAGTAACAAATTTATACAAATATCTTACTATGGAAGATAAGTATAACTTTACTTTTTCCACTAGAAAATATATAGCTATTGTCTCATATGAGCAACGCCAGAGTTACAAGGATGACTTCAATGCAGAGTATGATGAATATAGAAGCTTACATGCTAGGATGGAGAATGTCACTAGAAGATTTATGAAACTTGATGCTCAGCGTAAGCGCCTTTCTCCAGGATCTAAGGAGTATCAGGTAAAAAAAAAAAAAAAAAAGGCATTTTGTTAGTGGTTTTCATTTACCCCAAATGTTTAAGCATATATAGCTCAATACTCAGCTTTTTGAAAACTAATGTATAAGATAAAAGCCAGACTTGATAGAGAAGCCTTAGATGAATGTATACTTAGTTGGAGGAAAATATACATAATTTGGCAGAAGCAGCATCTTTTGTCTCAGGTACTTACTTGGATCCCATCGCCAAATTCTCCAAGTGCCCCCACAGTCTTGTGTATTTATCCCGTCAACATCCCTGGAAGGTTAGGGAAGTACTATTCTCTACATTTTACAAACGGACAGCTGAGGAATAGGGATGCTGTGACTTGCCCCATTTCACAGGAAGTCTCTGTCAGAGTAGAGAAATGAACCTGGGCCTCCAAATTTCTAGGTTAATCACTAAACCAAATTCTAGTATTCCAGAATACATAACAAACAGTTGACCCAAAGTCTGTTTTTCTAGGGTTATGCAGTAAGTGGCATTGTACGTCTGTATAAGATAAGACATTTAATGCTGTTTGTAGCTCATACTCTTGTGCAGTTATCAGAATATATGAGTGGGAGGAAATAAATTAATGGAAAGTTTCTGGAGCAGCAACTCTAATTTTTTCCCCATAACCTGTTTCCCCAATGAGGATGGGCCAAGAGACACTGTTCCTGAACTCTGGCTATTGTCCTGTTGTGCAGAGGAAGTTGCTCCTCTATCATGTTTATTCCAACAATAGCAGAGAATAAAGATGTCTTTACACATATTTATTTTGTGGCAAGTTGGGTGCTAATCTATTTGTTTCACGCTATCATTGTGGATTAAAAGAGCAGTAATGAACTGTTAATGGACATCAGCAGGATCTATGCAGGCACTTAGTCCATAACAGGCTAATGCAGGGTAGATTGATACACAGTTTGCCATGAACTAAATGTTTGTGTAGACAAGGCTTAAGTGTGTGGTAAAACTGAACATTCACCCCACTCAAGCTGTTATATTTAATTGTACTTTACAACAGTGAAATGGTTTCAGGTGGTCTTTATTTCAGTTTTCTTATTTACAGGTAGTTCATGAGGAAGTCCTACAGGAATATCGGAAGATCAAAGAGGTGTGTACAGTTAGGAGGTGGAAAGATTGGATATGATAAATACTTTCATATGGCTTGTCCTATGCACAGGCTCTGTATGTCCTCTTTAGTGATGGACATTCAGATATTGAAAAAATATTTCTGCACCCTGACTTGTTTCTCTTTCCTTGCAGTCTAGTCCCAACTATCATGAGGAAAAGTACAGATGTGAATATCTCCATAACAAACTGGCTCATATTAAAAGACTAATAGGTGAATTTGACCAACGACAAGCAGAGTCATGGCACTAAAGCTCTGCTTGGACCAGAAGATGTGAATAAACTTAAGCTTATTTATTTAAAATTCCAAATGAGTTGCTCTAAGAGTCTAAAAAGATAACTTTTGCATTACAAAAGTTTCAGTATTAGCAGACCTGAGTTACTACTTTTGTTGTTGTTGAGGTTGCTTCTCTGCATATTTGAAGCTGCTTTTTTCTGGTCCCTTCTTTTCCTTAAGACTATGTTCGTCCATGGAAATCATTTTACCAGTAGATACTGGGGACTCAGTATCTTTACTTTGAAGTTGTGCACATTAAAACAATGTAGCAAGTTGAAATGCTTTGGGATAAATATAGGCCTGTTTTCTGACCTTTTTTTGTTAATTCAAACTCTTTGCCTTAAATGGTAGAAGGTTTAAAATTTGCACAAAAATTTTAAAGAACGTGAAAACATTATTTGGAGGGTTAAAGAGGTGTGTGTGTGTATATATGAAAGCTATATACAGCCTCTTCATTGACAATAGTAATTTACCCCTGCAACTTAAACCCCCACTGCAATGGTTGCCTTAAGGTGTTTGCTAGTGTGTGCTTAGTGTAGTTAAATTATTAGCTACACTGCTTCCCATTTTATTAAAACAGCGGGAAGCACTCTGTGGCCTACCAGCATCTGAAAGTGTGTGCTTGTACTGTATGTGTGCAAGGTTGTGTGGGTGTGAGCATGATGAGAGAAGAAAAAAAACTGCTGCTCCAAGTAGGCCAAATGCTCAGGTTAAAACAACTGAGGAGTGTTGCTGTAGGTTTTTTCCTATAAAATTGCTACTTCTATTGTGGAAGATGAAAGCATTTCCATTTCAACAGTTTGTCAGCTTTATTAGTGTTGGGAAAAATTGATTCTTTACAAAAATTGAACAGATCTATAGTTTTTGGGCAAAATTATAAAATTCAACATGTAGGTGACCTATTTATATACTGCTATAAAGTATTTTTTTGAAGAGAGATATGCCAAGAAGCTATTGCCTACATGAAATGTATATTTAAAGAGTTTTCTCCTGGGTGCCAGGAATATAACAAAGAACAGATATATTTAACTATAAAATACTGTGATCATCAAACAGCACAAACTTTCATTTCATGCAGTTTATTGCTTTAATTTGATTTAAACTGTCACTTTATCATTGTGGGAACATAAGTTATTTGGTCAAAAAAATAAGCATTTTGGATTAATCTTTGTTTACTTGTCTTATTGTATTTGTCTTTTCAAAGTGCTGCCAATTGAAAACGGAAGCATTATGTTTACAAATCTAATTTTGGAATGTTTGCCAAAATTTTGGTAGTATCTTTAATAAACTTTATCTCCAGCATCAAAAAAAAATTGTTGTGTATCACTGTAAACCAGAAAATGTTTTATAGAAATGTCAGAAAGTGTACACTACAATAACTGGAACAGTGAAGTGCACGTTTAGTATCAATCCTTTTGATGCATTACTTTAACTAGTGAGATTCAATAGGAGGGATTTGTCTTCCAAGTTAATGAGATCTTTGTTACACTACAGATATGTAAGGATTTTCATTATTTAGTACCAAGTTGATATCTCTAACACTATGATGAGATTTCAGTTGCTTTTACTTGATTAATTGTAACTGGTACAATCAGCATGTTAAGTTTTTAATTACTTGAACATTTATTAAAAATGTAAGACTATGCAAAGGAAATTGCATGCTTCCCAATGAAATAAATGTCTTTGAGGGCTGAATTAAATCCAGACATGTTATGCAAATGTGTAAACTTGAACACAATGCCTTGTCCCGTGACTTAAGTTTTAGTATAACAACTTTTGATGTTGATCCATTAGCAACAATGAAATGACAATAGCTGTATTGTTCAGGCTAAATGTATGGTTCTAAAAATGGTCTATTTTAGGCACTAAGTGTTCTCCTATTTGAAATGTAACTGCAGGCCAAAGCACAGACTTTGTAACATCTACTCCATTGTTACTCTAAAGCAGTGACAGTATATGTAGTAATTATCTTAGTGCCTACTTTGTGTGATACCATGACTTTATAAAATAGACTACTGCAATTGAAGCATTCATATGGTCTTCCTGTACAAAAGGAATCACCTGTGCTGGCATACATCTTCTGGTTTATAGGCATCTATTGCAGCTGGAAGTTGATCTTTCATAGAGATCTAGCATTGCTTATCATAGACACGACAAACGACTTTAAAAGTCTTAATCTAAATTTTGACCTTTTGCATTCAGCATTTCTCAAAGTTTCCCTAGAGTGTACATTCCTGTTGAACAAATGTCCAAGCCTATTGAAGTGAGGCCTCTAATAGTACTGCCTGTCACACAAAGTTTGCCATCTCACTCAAACAGATTAAACTTTTTGCAAACAGTGGCAAAAACTTGGCTTGCGTTACACTACTGTTAATACAACACTGCTGGTGAAGGGGAGCCAGTTTGTATTTGGTTTTAGGAAATCCAGTGAGTCTTGCATTTGAAGAAAACTGATGAAACATTTGAAATGCTGTTTTGAGAGCATAGGGAATAAATAGCTGTCCACTGTTGGCAAAACCTTCATACGCAAATGGCGTAGTTTTTCAGTGTTACTAGTTTGTTAATCTGGGAGGAATTGAGGGGGCAAGTTAGCACATTTTTTAAATTGTAGATGTTAAGTGATTGAAAACATAATTCAGACAAAGTTTTAGCTCTTTTTGCTGGCTATTTTCAATGTTTTTTTTTTTTAAAATTGGGCATTAAATTTTCTAAGTATCCAGTTGATTTTGCAAGTTTTACAATAAATTTGCCCTAAAGATATTTAAATAGGATGCTAAGTGAAGCATATGCAGGCATAAGTGTTGGATGCACATAACTGAAGATGCCTTAAACAAAAATTGGATTGATTAAGCAGTTCATATACTGTAACTTATTTTAAACTAATAGAAATTTCACAGCTAGTCTTTCTGCCAATGTAAATGTGCATTCATTCCATATTAGCTTGGAAGTCTCTTTACAGCTAATTATTTTCATAAATGTTACAAATTTTTTCATGTGTACCTAATGGGAAGAGACATGGCTAGCACTTGAGTAGCCTTTTCAGTTTGGGGGAAGGATACCAAAGGAAGTAATGGAATGTTAGACAGCACTGTGGTAATGTGAAGAAAAACAGGGCTGGAATCTCCCTTTCTGCCTTTTTTTAAATGTTTTTAAAAAACTATTTTTCAATAATTGCACACACTGTGCTAAGAGTCCTAAAGCAAAACACCCCAGTGGAATTTTAACTAATGAAAATTTGAACTATTGTTGCCCCTCTGTTCTATATCAGTTTAAGTTCAATAAAATGTTAACTTTGCAATTCTGGCACTTACTTTGGTTTATTTGTAAAGACATAAGCAAACATGTTCCATTTTATCACCAGAATGATTTGACCACTTACGGTGTAACCACACAGACAGGCAGGAGCATTGGTGGTATCTTACAGTTAATGGGTACACTGCAGAGGGCAATGCAAGAGATTATTTTGATGGCTAACGATGTTAGTGGCTGCAGTGGAGGCCCACTTTAGCTGTGGAAGTACTTCAAATGCAGCCATCAAAGGTAGGTTGGTGGAGAAAAGGTTTAGAATGGGAGAGTAACTCATTCTGCGGTGACGACCTAATTAATTACAGTTTAAAATCTGCAGGCAGGAATAAATATTTCACTAGCAAAACCAAAGTCCATCTTGCCTGACTACAGTGTGTGCCACCTGGCTTACCAAGTTAAACACCACACTTCACCACCACACTTATTAAAAGTAAATTGATTTAGGCATTCCCTCTTCCCATTAGCTTTATCCTGATAGGCATTTCCCATTATATAACTAGCCCCCCTCCCTCATCCTGCACTTGAGGAATTTTCCATTCCACCCACCCCAGCACTTAGTCTTCCCTCCTTCTTTTCTTCCCCTTCTCTATTTTTGTTGATGGTAGAAACTAAGGCAGAAATGGTGTGTTTAAAAAGAAGCCTCTTTCCCTTACTGGTTGCTGTGGGTCATGATAGCATTGTTGTGTTGAAAAGGGGTTTCGGAGTGGGTGAGGCCTGTCCCAGTCCTAAAGAGAGAGTATTTAAATCCTTGTTTTGTGGTTACAGCATTAGACTGCTAACTTGACACACAATCAGACTAAACTAACTTTGACTCCTGAGGTAACAGCACTAAAATCTTTTTATTAGCACACTACAATTAAAGCATTTAAAATGTAAAGAATGAAGACTTTCATTTGAACAATTGTCCTTATTCCTTTTCACATTAGCAGTAGAGCCTCAACAAGAGGCATGCTCTGCTTAATGGTCCTTAGATGACATCAGATGGTACTTAACTGTCCTTTTTCATAGTTTCCAAAGCCAGAAAGGACCATTGTGATCTGACTTGTGTAAGATAGGCCAAACTATAGAAGTTCCCCAAAATAATTCCTGAATTTCAAATCTATTAGAAAAATATCCAGTTCTGATTTTTAAAATTGTCAGTGAGGGAGAACCTACCATAACTGTCCATAAACTGTTTCAGTGGCTAATTACTGTAAAAAAATGCACACTTGTTTCCAGTCTGAATTTATCTAACTTAAGCTTCCAGCCATTGGTTCTTGTATCTTTCCCTGCTAGACTGAAGAGCCTGTCATTAAATATTTCTTCCCCACAAAGATACTTATAGACTGTAATTGTCATCCCTTAACCTTTTAGCTACATGTACCTGTCCATTTGGGAGAAAAGGGTTAGCTTAAGGACTTGCGAGTAGACATATGTGGGAATCAATTTCCCCTTCCCCTAAGTTAACACTAGGTAAAATACAAGAATTATTTCAAAGAACTTCCAATTCTGGAATGGGCCAACTTCAGACCTTTAAAAGTTTGAAGAATCAGAGACTGCAGCAGAATAGTCCACTGACTAGTCACTCACCTAGAGTGTGGAAGACTTGAAATCATGGCCTTGCTCTGAATCAGGACATTACAAGCATGTGATAGACCCAGGTTCCAGTGCTCCTAAACTGGCCTGCTCCCCTCCAATGTTCTTGCCCAAAAATTCCGTTCTGAACCTGAAAAGCCTTTGTGACAAAAGTTAAGTCAAGACTGATTATTTTTGTGCAAAGTGTTAGTTTCATTAAACTGGTTATTTCTGACAAGTTGAGTTGAAAAATTCTTAACTGCCACATGTTCTGAGTTGCTGCTATTGGTGGTAAGTGTAATTCTGTTCTCTGTAAGGTATAATGAAACACAACAAGGGGAAGAAAAAATAACTGCAATGATAAGGAATGCAACTTCTGCCTATGATGCTTGTTCACTCCTGGCAAGTCACAGCACAACACAGACTTGTCAACCAGGCTGAGGCCTAGCAAACTTCTATTATGTCAGGTTGTTTAAGGCACTGCTTTTAGCTTGCTTTCTGGATTATAAACTCACAGCAATGTTGCAAAAGTTGTTGTCTTGGCCAACAAGGCCATATTACTTCAAGGGGTTGTGTATATATACCTGTTGTACAGATTTAAATTAATATCTTTAGAGAGCTTCTGCTTATATTGGCACTTATTTCCAGTACAGGAGTAAATTCTCCATGTGTGCATACCTTTCTGCTGGTATAAGTGCATCCACATAAGAGGGTAAACCAATTAGATAACCGGTATTAAAAACAGTTGTAGATGAGAATGCAAAACAAAAGGAGGTGAAGGAAAAAGATGCACTAGAGAGGAAAGCAGGAGGAATGTCAGTCACATTTTATTGTTCAGAATTTAACTCTGGAGGTAATGTCATTTGGGTGCCATCTTTCTGGCTAACATACCTTTCAGGATCAGGACACTGAAAGCCAGGAGAAAATGAAAACAGACAGTCATGATTGTAAAGCTTGCCTCTTCCAGCCCACTGGCTCTGGCAGTGATGCCTATCTTGGCAAACCTCATCCTCAAATTCAATCCAAACACATTTTGGGATGTCAACGATGAACACTTTTCCCATTTCTAGAATCATTCAATTTTACTTTATGCCAGCTTATGACTTTACCAGGGCCTTGCAAACCCCTATCCTAGTTCATCTCACTTAAGTCTATACCAATATTTCTTTTTATAAACTTTATTTAGCTGGACTTCTATTAACCTGAACATATTAAAACAGGCCTCCATCCAACAAGAGTGAAGCAGCCACTCTCCTGAGCATAGTCCAGTGGGCTTTGCTGGGTTGTGGGAAGCCACAGGAGACTCTTGAGGAAACACTTCCAGGCAGAAGGCCTGACAGCTGCAAGGGAATGCAGAGGAAGGAGGGGCTCAGGTACCAGAGCTCAAGTAAGCAAGAGCTGATCTCTCTCATCTCTTAACTCCAATCCTTTGCGGTTCCTTCGTTCAAAATACAGAGGAGCAGCTGTGACCCGGGTGCTTTGGTGAACCGAGTGCTATATGAAAACGCCCAGGAGACTGGATCCAGGCACATGCCATGTGTTCAACATTCCACTCTGATTTAGGGAGTAAAATGAAAATCTGAGCTGAAGCATTTCAATAAAACACCTTGGCTACATCTACACTGGCCCCTTTTCCGGAAGGGGCATGTAAATTTCACCAGTCGTCGTAGGGAAATCCGCGGGGGATTTAAATATCCCCCGCGGCATTTAAATAAAAATGTCCGCCGCTTTTTTCCGGCTTTTAAAAAAGCCAGAAAAGAGCGTCTAGACTGGCCCCGATCCTCCGGAAAAAGTGCCCTTTTCCGGAGGCTCTTATTCTTACTTTGAATAAGTAAGGCTCTTATTCTTTAAAGTAAGAATAAGAGCCTCCGGAAAAGGGCACTTTTTCCGGAGAATCGGGGCCAGTCTAGACGCTCTTTTCCGGCTTTTTTAAAAGCCGGAAAAAACCGGCGGACATTTTTATTTAAATGCCGCGGGGGATATTTAAATCCCCCGCGGATTTCCCTACGACGACTGCTGAAATTTACATGCCCCTTCCGGAAAAGGGGCCAGTGTAGACGTAGCCCTTTTGTGGGATGTCTTCAGTTGGATTAGGTGGCACTTGTATATTTGTGGGCTCTGAATCCTGGAACTATTCAATTGTTATCAGTTACTAACCAGTTCAGATTAGATGACAGGTTATTCAAGGTCTAAGAAAATTACTATAAACTAATTAGCAAAGAGTGGGATGGGATTACTATTGCTAGGCTAAGGGAAAAGGCAATTTTTAAAACATTAGCTAACTAAGCACTGTTTAAAAGTTATAAGTGTTGGGTACTAGCACCTTTAAAATCTTAGGAGTTGATTAGTACCATCTAACATTTTACAAGAGGCTTAAAAATACCATTTTTATTAATCTACACAAGGCTGAAAGCAAAGTGCTAAAGGACAGGAAGTGAACTTTCATAGCAGGAACGTTCTGATGTTTCCAAAATATGGTCTTCATACCCAGTTCCCAAGTTGTCTGAGAAGCAGCCTCTCCTTCCACCAACTTCCCAGTAGCTTGGGAGCAGGGCAGTGCCAGCAATTTGATTTCAGGGAGTATTTTTTGTTTCAGAAACTCTAGACCATTTCTGCTGCAGAACTTAATTTCCAGGACAGCTCTAATAATTAGCCAGTTAAAAAAAAAAAAGTCTAAGCCGGTTAATCCTGTTACATTCTTGCCCTGGGCGGTACCTTGCCACAGTGAGCTTCACAGAGCACCTTCATATGGCATAGAAAGTATTGCCTTTTATTAATGGAATTATTCACTAGATGAGCTTTAATAATAATTCCAAAAATGTGTGCAGGTGCCTGGAAAATGAGTACTCAGTTTCATGCGTTTTCTATTGAAGAACAATTCAGTAAAACCATTTTTCTGCTGGGATCTGCCCAAGAAGCTAAATGTTTGAATTGCTACTATCATTTTTAAAGCACTTGAGGTGCACCCCAGGTCTATAGACACTTGGTCATTTTTTCACAAGGTTACTAGACAAATTTGCTATACCAGAAAAGGAAGTTGTTTCTCTTTAAAGTAACTGAAGTGTTTTCCAGTGCCTTGTCTTTATGAAATTAAAATCTGAGGCATGAGTGCTCAAAATTAGATTTATTTATTTGGCTAGCACCTTCCTCTGGGCCACATTGCTGCCTTTCATACTCCCCTACCTAAGGCCACAAAGGGGACATAGACCAACCAACCCTCTGTTCTTCCCTAATACAGCTTCTAACTGGGATTAGTCTGTAGTTGTGGGGAAAGCAGGGTAGGTTGAAGAATACATAGAAAGCACTCATCTGGAAGAGCTCCAGTTATTATACAGGTAAGTCACTTCCCTTTTGTCCATGTGCTTTTGTATATTCCAAATGTGGTAACTCACAAGCAGCAGGAAATAAACAGAGGCGAGACGTTGGAGACTGACAGCAGCACAGCTCTGCGAAGTCAAGCATCGGTTCAAGATGCTCAGCAAATATATGTATGGTCTATGTCAGTGGTCCCCAAGGTTTGGGGCTGCCGGGCGCCTGGGGGCGGGGCTGCTCACGTGCTGCGCGTACAGGGGTGGGGTCGCTCACAGGCCACGTGATTGGGGGCAGGGCCAAGCATGCACTGCATGCCCGAGGTCTGGGCTGCCCAGGTTCTGCGCGGCCGGGGCCGGCAAGGGCACGCACGGGGCCAAGGCCAGCACCAGGGCTGGCAAGGGCATGCACAGCGTGCCTGGGGGCGGGGCCAGCCCAGATTGCTCTGTGGGCCATGGGAACCACGGCTCTAAGGTGTCACAGGACTACTTGCTGATTTTAAAGTTACATGGCTATCCCTCAAACTCTACTGTAGAAAAGTTGCAAATTTAACTGTGAGGATAATTAACCAGTGCAATGTTAATGTAGTAGATTCTCCATCACAGAAGTCATTAAATCAAAACTGCATACCATTCTAAGAGATGTTACACCTCAAACACAAGTTACACCTTTGATGCAGAAGTTGCTGAGTTGAGATTCCAGGGGCTAGTAGCGAAAATCCAGCCCACCCACTACTTTGGTTTCCAGCCTAGGGACCTTATAGCAGTCAAGCTCTGCTCCATCCCTAATCTTGCTATTATTTCCACAGGCTGCTTTCTGTTCTATTGGTACCAGGCTTCTGCTGCATCACCCTTCTGGGCTAGGGTCCCAGGGCTTTGCTCTCCTCCATTAAAGAGCTGCTGGCTGCCACACTACCTAGTTTTATACCAGCCTGCCTGGGCTCCATCCTATCAAGCTTCTCTCTTGCTTCAGGTGTGTTCTATCAGGTTACTAGCATCCACCGAGCCACATTAACCATTTCCAGGCACACAGTGGCCAATACTAAGATGCTTTAAAGCAGTGGTCCCCAACACGGTGCCCACGGGCGCCATGGCACCCGCCGGGGCATTTGTGTGCCCGCCTAGCGCTGCCCCACTCGCACTGCTGCCGCGCCGCTTGTTGTTGATTTCAGCCCCTCCCCTCATCTATCCCCTTCCCTCCAGCCTCTTGTCTAATCTGCTCCACGAGGCGCTTGGACCCTGGCGCAGGCAGCACCCCACCCAGCGCTCTGCCTCGCTCCTGCTCCCAGGTGTTTGTACAGGGCTGCCAGCCAGCTGCACTACCACGCCAGCCCCTCCACGCTTCCACAGCACCCCCAGGAGCTGCTGGCCCCAGAATCCCTTGCAGCGGCTGCAGGCGAGCCCTGGCCTGGCGGCTCCTCTCTCTCCTCTTGCAGGGGAGGGGCTCCTGTGGCGCCCTGCTTCACATCCAGGAAAGGTGTGTACAGCTGCAGAGAAAGGGAAGTAGGGGGACCCGTGACACTTTTCACTTCTCCCCCAGAGTGCTCCGACATTTCTGCACGTGCTGTGGGGAGGGGACAAGGATTTGGTGGGGAGAGGGAAAGGAGACGGAATTTGGTCATTGGGGGGAGGTGGGAGAGGGGAGCAAACTGGGTCTGGTTGGGATCTGGTTTGGCTGGGAGGGAAGAGGGTACAGGGTGGATCAGGCGGGGGAGAGAAGAGGGGTGGACTGGGTCCAGTCACTGAGAGGTCAGGTTTGCCTGGGAGGGGAGAGAAGGTGGAAATTGGGTTCCGTGTGTGCATTTGGGGGGGGTGGGGAGTCAGGATGTGTATGGACAGGGATGTGTATGGAGGGGAGACAGGACGTAGGCTGGGTTTGGCCGGAGAGTGTGGTGGGAGTCAAAGAGAAAGGGGCGCTTTCCTCCTCAGTGCCTGTCCTGGGGGGAGGGGGGCGGCCAAAAAAATGTTTTGCTTGGGGCAGCAAAACACCTAGAGCCAGCCCTAGCCCCACCCTCGGGTGCGCGGCCTATGCGCAGCCCCTCCCCTGGGTTGCCCTGTCCCCAGGTGGCCCAGACCCCACCCCCTGGTGGCCCAGCAGCCCTGCACAGCGCCCACCACCCAAAAAGGTTGGGGACCACTGCCTTAGGGTACGTCTACACTACAAAGTTAATTCGAACTAACACGTTAGTTCGAATTAACTTTGATAGGCGCTACACAAGCGCTCCGCTAGTTCGAACTTAATTGGAACTAGCGGAGCGCTTAGTTCGAACTAGGTAAACCTCATTCCACGAGGACTAAGCCTAGTTCAAACTTACTAGTTCGAATTAAGGGGTGTGTAGCCCCTTAATTCAAACTAGTGGGAGGCTAGCCCTCCCCAGCTTTCCCTGGTGGCCACTCTGGCCAACACCAGGAAAGCTCTACTGCCCCCCTCCTGGCCCCGGACCCCTTAAAGGGGCACAGACTGGCTACGGTGCCCCTGCCAGCACCCACCCAGCAGACCCTGCACCTGGCACGGCTCAAGCCAGCCATCCAATGCCCCCCAGCCCTCCCCCTCTTCCCGGGACCAGGCTGGTGGCTCCCGGGAGCTTGCCCGGGACAGGCAAGAGGCAGACACCCGCCTGGTCCAGTGCAGACATCGTGGACCTCGTCCACGACCTCTGCACTAGGCACAGGAAAGCGGCCGTCTAGGGCAGGAGAGCTGCCAGCCTGGCCACCCAGGAGCAGGTTTGCATGAAAATCAAGGTGGTTCACTGAGACCCCCGACCCTGAGCTTAGAATGGCCGTACTGGGTCAGACCAAAGGTCCATCTAGCCCAGTAGCCTGTCTGCCGACAGCGGCCAACCCTAGGGACCCTGGAGGGGATGGACCAAAGACAGTGACCAAGCCATTTGTCTCGTGCCATCCCTCTCCAGTGTTCCACAAATTTCCGGCAGGGACACCATTCCTACCCCCCTGGCTAATACCACTCCATGAACCCAACCTCCATGAATTGATCTCACTTCTCTTTAAACTCTGTTCTAGTTCTAGCCTTCACAGCCTCCTGCAGCAAGGAGTTCCACAGGTTGACTATTTGCTTTGTGAAGAAGAACTTTCTGTTATTAGTTTGAAGCCTGCTACCCATTCCTTTCCTTTCGTGTCCTCTAGTCCTTCTATTATGGGAACTAATGAAGAACTTTTCTGTATGCACCCTCTCTACCCCACTTGTGCTTTTATAGACCTCTATCATATCCCCCCTCCATCTCCTCTTTTCTAAGTTGAAAAGTCCCAGTCTCTTTAGCCTCTCTTCATATGGGACCTGTTCCAAACCCCTCATCATTGTAGTTGCCCTCCCCTCTCCCACCCTCTCTCTTCCCCTCTCCCACCTCCTTTTCCAAGTCTCCCCCAGTTTTGTTCAATAAAGAGAGATTCTATTTTTGAACACAATTGTCCTTTATTTTGTACATCAGGAAGGGGGGCTAGGGAGGAGTAAGTGGAAGGAGGTGAGGGAGGAATGGGGTACGAGCCCCCGATGGGGAGGACTGGGCTGGCTCTGCGGGCTTCTGGGGGTGGAACCTCTCCTGCAGCCCCCCAATTGCCCCCTCTCCCCAGACGGCAGCCTGCGGCAAGTGCAGCCGGTCTGATGGCTGAGTGCTGTGATGTGCCCAGTGTGGGTACTCTGGGCAATCCAAGCCAGGACTGCTTTGCAAACGGGGCACCCCTGAGAACTGTCTGTCCGGGGTAGGGGTCGGGTCCCTTTAAGCACAGCCCTCGGCTAGCCTGAGACAGCAGCTCCACACTCTAAGTCGTCATCTGATGCCCTGCCGGCACTGCTTCCGGCCATCCTTAACCCCGGTTCAGGGTCCACTCTGTGTGGACATGCTAGTTTGAATTAGCAAAACGCTAATTCGAACTAGTTTTTTAGTCTGGATGCGTTAGTTCGAATTAACTAATTCGAACTAAGTTAGTTCAAATTAACTAATTCGAACTAAGTTAGTTCGAATTAGCGCTGTAGTGTAGATATACCCTTAGAGACTAACATCTATTCTAGCATGAGCTTTTGTGGGTAAAACCCACTTCATCAGTTGTGCTGTCTAACTTAAGATTTCAGCCATTGGGCTCTCATTCCGCATTTTCCCACTAGAGCAAAGAGCTCTCAACTATCAGAGATCTTCTCCCTATGCAGGTACGAATAGACTCTCTTAGTCATCTTCTGGATAACTAAATAGAAGTCTGATTCAAGTGCCCATGGAAAGAAAGCACAGGCTACAATTACGAATACTGTCACAGGTGAGTTAGAGATGTTATGATTGTTTGGACAAATTCTGGGGGGGGGGGGGGAAATCAGGATAAACCTAGGGTTGATTTTTTTCCCCTTCATTAATGTTTCAGGGGAAAATAGATGTACTGCTTTCCAAGAAAACCCTCTCCATTGTTGTCCATGTCATAGGACTTGCATTTTGATTGGTTCAGAATATCTGTACAACAGTGTGAACATAGAGTGTAAAGTTAACAACTAAGTTAATTCATTTTGTGATAAGGAATAGAAAAGGGAAAGGAGGCCAAGTAACTTTCTGAATTGGCAGAAAGCTGAAGCAGAGACTGACTTTCATAGAAGTGACCTTCATTTATTGATGCAAATAAAACTGACCTCAAATGCTGTTATTTCAGTTAGAACAAATGGTAATGATCTTGCCTTATATAACACCCCTTCCCCAGAAGGGCTGAGTGCAAAATGAAACACAATGGAACTGCACCGACAACCACTTCCTTTAAGTAATGTGTATTGTCTTCAGAGGCCATCCTAAAAAAAAAAAAAAAACCCTTTACTGAGTACACTTTTATTTCTCCACCTTTATGCGGTGACTTCTCTTGTTACCGCTCTGAATTATCAGCTTCTATGAGTAGATGCTTAAAGCAGGTTTCAGTCTAGAAATTTTTATGCCAGCACTAATATTTCAATAATGAATGAGATGATCCTTATGTACAAGGGTTGAACAGCATCCAGCATCATTACACAATAAGTTAGGCTTGAAATGGAAAAATCACTTTTCCAATTCAAACAGCAGGGTAAATATGAAGGGCCAGCATAGTTGCCTGCGTTTGAATTTGGCAAAGACACTGAGTTAATTCCAGAGTGGCTCCAGGTGGATGCTCTTATCTGGAATAAATGCCATCTTCCAAACTAGTTTCCATCCCTTTGGAAGTAGGTTAATCTATTTATTCTGAAATAAAAGCATCTACACATGGAGGCTGTCTCTACACTGGGCCACTTATTCCGGAAAATCAGCCGCTTTTCCGGAATAAGCTGCGAGCTGTCTACACTGGCCGCTATTCCAGAAAAACTATTCTGCTCCCGCTCGGGCATAAGTCCTTATTCCGGAACACTGTTCCGGAAAAGGGCCAGTGTAGACAGCCCAGTAGTCTTTTCCGGAAAAAAGCCCCGATCACGAAAATGGCGATCAGGGCTCTTTTCCGGAAAAGTGCATCTACATTGGCCACTGACTCTTTTCCGGAAAAAGGGCTTTTCCGGAAAAGCAGCCTGCCAGTGTAGATGCTCCTTTTCCGGAAAAACTGAAAACGGAATAGTATTCCGTTTTAAACATTTCCGGAAATTCATGCCAGTGTAGACACAGCCGGAGTGAATAGCTGTTACACTTTGAATCTATACCCTTCCTTTTTCCAAATTAACTTTCATGTGTGCACAGCTCCGCACACGACTATTTTCAGGAAGTAAGCCATGGAACTGAGGAGTGTGCAAACTCATTCACTTCCTGAAGACTGGCTTTACTGTTGGCTTTGAAACTCTAACATGTTATAAGCTTCAACGTACACTCCTCTGCACTTGGTTATAGGGTTTCTTCTCCAGATCTTGCCTTGTGTCCTCTATAAAGTCACCCTGACCTCCCAAGTAATCAGTTTGGGATTAATGAACTACATTGATCCAGCTAAGCTTCAGCAACCTAAATCCAAGTATTAACTCCTCCTGGCAGGCAGGCCAGCAGAAGAACTCTACTACCATATTTCAGCCATTGTTTAATGGCCACATGTGATAAAATCATTGTTCTGTGTCACATCCAGAAAACTGCAGCACACACTGCTCTCTAGCCTTAAACTGAGCTGTTGGCTCAATACTTACTGAGAGGTGTGTCCACCTGCCAATCACAGCACCTACCAATCACAGCACAAACTCCATCAAGGGGAGAAGGGAGGGCAATACCACTTCGTGCAGCATCGCAATGTTTCTGATTCTCTGGTTTTAATTTCAACAAATAAGGAATATATAGATGTGTCTCCCCTTTCTTCTGTTTTCTCATCAATGGCTATTAGATAGCACGGGGAGGAATGGTGTCCCTTTGCTAGAAGCTGGGAATGAGTGACAGGGGATAGATCGCTTGATTGCTTGTTCTCTTCTTCCCCTCTAGAGCATCTGGCTTTGGCCACTGTCTTATGTTCTTCACTTCTCATCCACGTCCTCTGTTAATTTAGTCATCTTTTCTGGCTTTTTTTCTCTTTTAGTTTTTAATCTGATGCTTCTCCTGAAAGAGCATTCTATTATTTAAACAAAAGTTACCCTCCTTCCTTCCTAAACTGGTAATTAAGTTTTATGATTTTCCCCTCAATAGTTTCTGACATCAGCAATAACTAACACCATCTACTTTTGACTTCTGGTGCCACAGGAGAAAACAAAGGACTTGTAGCAAGACTTGTCACAGCCAATTAATAATCAAAGTGACCTGTGTAGTCATCTTGTTTAGTTTTAGTACAGTGGTCGTATTGATTTAAAAGCAGTTTTATGTCACAGGTGACTGTAAACACTAGTAATTGCTCTGAAATAAAACAGACATCATCTATGCTTAATGGAATCAGATTTTTGGTTGCTTAACCTATGCTGAAAGTGGTCAGTGTTTAAAAACAACTCCAAAATGTAAACCAGTCAGAAACCAGCTTTTGAACCTAGCACTTAGAAATGGCTTTTGTAAAGTCTAGACTAGTATCTCATCTCCAGTATTGGGCTGTTGGTATGATAGTGGAGTGTATGTAGAAAGAACCTGCTTGGTTGTGAAATGCTATACTAAGAAAGAAGCCTCTTTCAAAGAACTCGCACTCTATCAGATTCACAATTTTCCAGTAATTAAATCTTTGCTGGCCAATTCCAATATTACACTCTTTCTTTCCTGAATGATCCCCCTTAGAAGGGAATGAAGGGAGGAAAAGAGTACCTGAGAGAGATGAGAAAATGATACCAACTGAACTAAGAAGGGGCCCAACCACAAAAGAGAAGTGCAACAGAAGTCTTTCTTTTGCTCTGGTCCCCTTTCTTCCGTAGATTTGTCGCTTTCTTTTCTCTCTCCTTTAATAAATCAGTAGTGACTCATTAAACTACGGTTGCTATGCCTATGCCAGCTGGCCAAAACTAGACCCTTGACTTTAGCCTTAGCTTGTATTTGCTGAAAGTAAACATAAGCAACGTTACATATTTCTCCATGAGTTATCTAGGGAACAGAGAATAGCTCATTAACAGTTTTTAGAATGATTTAACTTTTCTTCTGGGATTACTGGTAAATTGTAAATCAACTGTTGGGTCACAAATGATAATGGGCAACCATCAAAATGTTCAATTCTCCTCAGCATCCCAAAGTTCAGCCTATTCCCGTCCAAAGCTTTACTGGCCAAGATCAGTCCTTTTTGAAAGATTTACAGATCGTGGTTGTGGCTGAGCCAAAATTGTTGCAAAATTACCTTTGATCCTGGTCAAATCCTGGAAGTGCTGAGGCTTGTGAAAATACAGTTTAAGCAACCAAAAAAAAATTGAGTTTTTCAAACTTCAAAACAGATCCATGGGTCAAATACTGAGTGAAAAATTAGATCAATTCTTTAACCAAGCCAGTTTCCCCACCCCTAATTATTGCCCATTTTCCTCTAATAGTGTTGTGGTGTTTGGGTGGCTTAATATTATGCATACATGCTGACAATGTTACATAGTCTGCCCTTTGTTCTGTCTGTTCTCTAATTCTTTCCACATAGGTATGTACTTTTGTGTCTTATCTGTTTGATTTGGACAGTGAAACTTAGGGAATCTTTATTTCTACCTGATTAGATTTATTCTTTTCAGTGTAACTTAACTCTCCTAGACCCTGAGATTCAGTCTCCCATGAAAGAGCAGCAGCTATTGATCTTTGAGATTTAATAAGTCACACAAGCGTGTGATCCATGTGCAAAGCATAAACTCTCTCCTTTTTTAGAAATCTGTATTATATCATCTTTTAAAATTAATTTAGATTCTGGATTGACAGCTTTTGAATTTGCGACTACAGAACATGAAAAGCTTCCTCTGAAACTAATGATGTTTTAGGCAGTGACCCAGTGCTTGTTTGGAAGAACTTCCAAAGTATATCAATGCTCTGAAAAGAAAACAGGTCAGACTGACTTTGAAGATATACTATGGGGTTTGAGATCAAGCTCAGTCTTAGTATGGCTTCCAGAATTCCATGCCAAGTTGTAATGGTTGCCATTGCTAGACTTAGGAAGCGGATGGTCCTGAGGTTAATAGGTTTGCTCAGACTTTTTTTTTTTTTTATAAACACACTGTATTGGCTCAGAGGGAATAATGCCACAATGCAATCATCAACAGCTCCACTCCTGCGCCACTTTCAAAGACCAAGTAGTGACCAAGCCTGATCCTGTCTGAGCTAATGAAATGTCAGAATCACAGCCAGAGACTGCATGGCCACAGGTTTACCTGCAAGTTTATAATTAGCTGTAGCCATTGATGATTTATACCAAATAAATCATGAGTTACAAACAGATGCTGGAACAGCATCACACAATTAGCAAGATGTGCAGTTTGCTGCAAGTTAGAGGCACTGAGCAATACCACAGAGAGAATGGGATTCCTGTAGATGTCCGGAAGCTTCTCTTTCATATTTCAGCAGAGCCAAAACCAGGAACTGAGGCACTTAAGAAAAGCAAATAGTGGTGGATGTCTCCAGCTTTGGCCACCACCTAGGGAGGGTGACTGGTTGATGATTGTCAAACTAGAAATGCAGCTCTTTAAATGCAAAGAATCACAGCAGAAATAAGGGAAGTTAATTATACGTACTTGAACAAGTAGCTTACGAAGACGCTTACAAAGACGTAGCCTTATATGAGTGTTCATCCCTTGAAATCCAATAAATGTAACTGAACAAGTGGGTGTAAGACAGGAAAGTCTGCTTGTAATGAGCAAAAAGGCAAGTTACTACGTGTGGCTGAAACTTGTTCTGTGCCCATCTTCCTGAAGTCTTCAGCAATTATGATTGCTCTGTTGCTCTCATATGATTACAGATTATATTTGGCTTGTAGCTCTAAATAGCCGTTTACTTATCTGCTACTAAACTAGACTGGGAGCTACCCCTATATCCCCCGCATGGGCCTGTCCTGAAGGAGAGACCTCCAGTTACGTGAGATAATTGGGTGATGATGAGATACAAACAAATGAGAACACTTTTTCTTGTGATGCTGTCTCTTCAAAACTTGCATCCCATGAGCCTTTTTCTGAGGTGCCTGTCACTTTGATATCAACATGTCAGGATTGGGAGCCACAAAGGGATTTAAGTGTTGCAATGCTAAACATGGCACCAAGCTTTTCAATGCACAGAGAATGACAGGAACCAACACTGCTGTCTAAAGAGCCTGAGCCAGGCCCCCTATACTAAGAATGGTGAGCGAGAGGTGCCTTGGAATATGTTCTACAAAAGCCAGCATGCTCGGCCAGGGAGCTGCCTAAGCTAGCCAGTGGGAGATGCCATTGAGAGGTGTGTGAGACCCACCCCACTATGAGAGAATGGCTTCCCGCTAGCCTGTATTCATACTCTCTCTGCTTGGCAATTCCATAAACAGCAACTTGCTGTCTGTATCAGGTGTCTTTTGAGCCAAAGTAATTTCTTGACGACTGAGTTAGGTGCCTTCACTTAACACAGAAGAGGAGAAGGCAGGGCCTGGAGAGAGTGGGGGAAAAGGAAAGAGGTCTGAAGAAGGGTCTCCCACCTCACAGGAGAGTGCTCTCAGCACTGGATGATGGGTTAGTTTCATTTGGTCCTTTTTCAGCCTCTCCTGTTGGAACTCTCTCTCTCTCTCTTTCAAGCATGAAAGAGGGATTGGTACAGGGGGAGTAAACTACCTCCATGAGTCTCCCAGCCACTGAACTACAGAGTCATGCTCATTTAAATATTTAGCCACAGTGGAACCTCTCCTACAGGAGGAAGGCTGAGGGAGGCTCATGGCACAATATTCCATAGTTCATAGGGCAGCCTCTTTAGAAGCAGGAAATCTAAGCCCCAGTCCTGTTGATGACCTCTGAGCACAGGCATTCAGCTGTCAAGCCATATGCAATCTTCCCCGGTTTGTGGATTGCTCTGGGGAAGAGTGTATGCTCAAAAGCAGAAACATAAGCTCTTAGGGAATGTTCACCCTGAAAATTTAGGTACCAAGTCAGTTTAGATACATTCAAGATGTGGGGGGATGGTTGTAGTTTGTAGAAGAGGCAAAACTGGGACTGACGTGCTTAAGTAGATGTGGGGATGTCCACAAGAATTCAAGGCTTTGTCTTGTAGCCGAAACTGAGACACTAAGCTAATAAGTGCTTCTTACATACCTCGAGGCTGATTCAGCGCAACACTTAGGTCTTTCCTTATACCCAATCTATTGAAACTGCTCTCTAAAATGATTAATAATGAGTACAAATCTGTTCAGGGAAATAAAATTCCCTGTGTAGCCACCCCATTGAAGGTTGTGTGTCGTATCATCCTCATGCCTTTGAAATTTGCTGTGTCCTACTAAAATGCCTCTGGCCCCTAAGGGGACAATCTGCCTCAGCATGCAAAGGGTTATTATGCCTCTCACAAAACTGCTAACTTTTAAAAAGATTCCTTCTATTACACAAAGTTGGAGAAGCAAAAAAATCTGATGTACTAGACAATGCTGTGTGTGTGATTATACAAGATTAAAAATAAGGTGCACAGATTAGATGTGTATCATACATTAAGTATCTCACTATAAATTGTCAAGACTACAAGCTAAATATGAGTCAACATTGAGACATGGTTGGGATGGGGGGGAGGAAGCAAACCTGATTCTGGGATGCATGAACAGGAATGTTGTGAGCAGGACATGAGAAGTCATGCTTTCACTCCACTCTGAACTGGTCAGCCCTCAATTGGAGTATTGTGTCCAGTTCTGGGCACCACATTTCAAGAAAGATGTGGAGAAACTGGAGAAGGTCCAGAGAAAAGCAGCACAAATGATTGAAGGTCTAGAAAACATGAGCTGTGAGGGAAGACTGAAGGAATTGGGCTTGTTTAGTTTAGAAAAGAGAAGACTGCGAGGGGACACGACAGTGGTTTTTAGGTATCTAAAAAGGGTGTCACAGGGAAGGGAGAATTGTTCTCCTTGGCCTCTGAGGATAGGATAAGAAGCAATGGGCTTAAACTTCAGTAAGGGAGGTTTAGGTTGGACATTGGGAAAAGTCCTAACTGTCAGGGTGGTCAGTCTTTGCCTTGAAGATTCTATGCCAGGGGCCAGGAGGTGAGTGACACTAGAGCAGACTTTGTGGGTAGAAAGAAATGTCAGGCCCCATAGCCACCTGATGGAAGATTGCTCTGTGCCTCCACAGTTGTGCCAGGGGGAGGGACCCCAAATTTTTAGCATGGTTAATTTGGGGGGCTGTCAGGCATCAGAGGGGATTTAAAACAATATGGTTTCTCCAAATCATGCAAACCAATTTTGAGCATGGCTGAGTGTTCATTCCTCGTCAGTTAAATTGTCAATGCAATTTTCAGTATTGCGCCCTGGTTCGTCTACTCCAGTTATAACAACTATATTTACAGACAGCACTAGAGGGAGATAAATAGTGGTGGCACATCTCTGACAATGACTCAGGGAGCACCTTCTTTTTGGTGGTGCTCATTTAAACTGCTTTTAGTCACAGAATCACAGACTACTGGGACTGGAAGGGACCTCAAGAGATCAAGTCCAGTCCCCTTCCCTCGTGACAGGAAAAAGCATCATCTAGATCATCCCTGACAGATGTCTATCTAACCTGTTCTTAAATATCTCCAGAGATGGAGATTCCACAACCCCCCTTCTTCCCCCAGGCAACTTATTCCAGTGTTTAATCACCCTGACAGGCAGGAAGTTTTTCCTAATGCCCAACCTAAACCGCCCTTGCTGCAATTTAAGCTGATTGCTTCTTGTTCTGTCCTCCGAGGCCAAGGAAAACAATTTTTCTCTCTCCTCCTTATAACACCCTTTTAGATACTTGAAAATTGCTATCATGTTAGTCAGTTAAAGGCCTGGTGACTTACAAGCCAGCTATAAGCAGGCACTAAAAATTTGACACAAACCTGGTTGGCCGGCAGCTGCACATAGTTCAAGTTTTCTGGTTAACCCCAAAAAAGAGAGGCTGCCTAAGCATATTGTATCCCAATGAAATGTCACGAGGAATTTAGACCAGCTGCATGTAATTACCTAACTCTGGTACCAGCACCAAATTCTAAGTTAACTGATGCAAAAATGTGAGGTCATTCTTAATGGCCACAAGATGGTCCAGGACATTCGTTTTACATGGTACTTCCAGCAGCAAAGTAGCCCCATAAAAACATGATCAGTCAGTACTCACAAAGAAATGCCCCACTTTCTATATCACCTGGGATCTTCCTAGAAATCTTCCACCCAAGCATTGGATGCAGCTTAGCCGCTGTCTATTTTTAAAGGTTTAGTGAGCTACCTGTATTACTAGTGGCTCCCTTTGTTGCTTGCTTTTAGTAAATGTTTTTGATTGACTAAAAAACAACTGCAGAGAGCAAAACATCAAAAAAAAAAAAACAGCTGACTCAATGGTGAATGTTAAGCTCTGACTGGGGAAGCCACTCCAGCAGTGGTGGATGGACTGCCATTCCACTGGGGCAGCAGTACTGTCCCAAAAACCCTTCTGTATTTTTGTTAGCCTTGGTATTTTTACTGCACGAGAAAGGCACATGTATGTCACATTTGCGTGTATGTGCTTGTATCGCTTGGTAGCCCCATTTAGAGCTGCATTGAGATTTACACTTGAAACTGAAATCTGTTTCTCACTCTGATTAAACAGCATGCCTACATTTGATAGAATAACTCGTCACAAGCCCTTTGGGTTCTCTATACATTTTTTTTCTGATCACATCTCAGACCTAGGCCATTTTTGAAATTTTAAAATTAAACTGTCACCTTATCCAGTAATTCTGCTTTGACCTACACAAACATTTGCCCCCAGGACTGCTCAGTTTTATCAGCCCTGGCTGTTTTCTGATGCTCCCAGCATAATTGACTCTCCAGATGCCCTCTGCAACAGCCTAAGCTGAAGAAGATAACCAGAGGCAAGGGAGGGTCAGCAGAGTGAACTGGCCAAGCAGGAGTGGTGGAAGAGGTTGAGCTGCCCACTAAGCAAGGCACACTCAAGTGAAGGCAGAGTCTTAGAACAGAGGACCTGGTCTGAGGAGAAGCTTGTTGGCAGCAGATTGAGGCACTGACTCCTGAAGAGCTCTACTAGCACCAGGGAATATTTCAGAGAACAGCTTCAATATGGAGCCGTTCAAATTCCTATGGCTCATTGGCAAACACTCCACCATTGCATGCCTCAGCTCTGTCCCACCAGGTAGCAGCACCACAGGAGCCATGCTGAGACACCAGTGGGCCTCCTCACCCTCATTTTAAGGCTAAATAACTGCTCTAGCCGTTTCTCTCCAATACATTGTACCTAAAAGGAGCCCAAAGAGAGAGGAATGGCATGTTAAATCCAGCCAATAGATTTTTTCTGTTTGAGATCTAGTCAGGCATAGTGCTACTACATCATCTGTATGGACCTGCACCTGTGAGATGCTACAACTGCTGCCATCATTTGGAATTGTGGACATGTAATAACTTGTGGGATAAGACAGACAGACTGACAGACATTATGGGGTGGAGGACAGGAGACAAGTTTTCACTTTAAAAAGATGTTAAATACTATTGTATTTTGCAAGCCGCAGCCTCAGAAACCATGAGCTATCACCTCCTCTTCCTCCTTTAGGCTCTGTGCTATCTGAGTTACCTGGACACCTGTTCAGACAGGATGTGTCTAGTGGCAACCATGTAATATAAACATCCGGATTTGTCATCTAATAAAGAACTTTATAAGTTGCTGTTTGGCCTCTGCTTCCTTACACAGGCAATGGCAATAATTACTTTAGCAGGTAGTAGTGTCACCTCCTTTGAAAGATGCAGCATGAAGTGCTTAACTCTGTTTTATATTGAAGTTTTGTCTGAAACTGTGGGTGGTGTACTACAATTTTCACTTACAATTAGTAAGATTTATACTAGTGGATCCATGGCTTCTTGTGCAAGCAAATACTTGTCCAGGTGTGTATGAGTGGCAGAGTCAGCCCCTTTGAATTTATTTTAAAATGGTCAGAACTGAGAAGTCAAATTTTATTCATGAAATAATTTTGGCCAACTGGTGTTACTGCTAACAGGAAAGTAATTGCTATTGAAAAGTTGTAGCTGTGTCAGTTCTGCTAATTAAATGCATCAGCTAGGTTTATTTTTTGCATCTGCTCTTCTCAATTAAAAAGGATTTAAAATCATTCCACTTCTATTTTAAAATGTATTAATAGAGTCCTGTAGGCTTCATGCCATCTTACAAATACTTAAGACAAGATCCCTACCCTGCCCTGAAGAAGTTATTATCTAAATTAGATGGCACAAGCAAAAATCTTTGTCCTCCCAACTCTAATTACAGACTATGGAGGGAAGCCTGGATCAGTTAAAATAATTCTTCTGTGGTTCAAAACTCAAATTCTCATTTACATTTCTCTGTTTCACTTTAGACCAACACCCTGCTAAGAGTAGAGTAAGTGATACAGTTTGTCATAGCAGCAAAGAATCAAAGTTCTGACTCAGTTGTTTAACCATAAGCTTCAAAATCCTAACTTGCACAAGACTTATGCGTGTATACTTGGTGCTCTGAGCAATACACCCAAATATAAAAACTGTGATGCAGTAATCAAAAGAGGAATCACTGTGACCTGCATGTGATTTACATTTTCTCAGTCTTTTCCTCTTGATGGCCCTTCCTCATATTCTCTTCATTTAATTCTCTCTTCTTTCTTTGAAGTTTGAAAGCTCAGGGCCTGATTTTTCTCTTGCCAGTTTTTTACCAGAGTAACCCGACTGATTTCAATGGTTGGTGGACACGAATACCTATGTAAGTAAAAGGAAAGCCCTATTTATTTGGGAGTACTGTAGTAAGTTAGAAGATTGAATACATTCATAAAAGAACCTCAACTGTAAGAACAATTGAGCAGGATCACTAGCGCCAAGAAGTTACTTTTTTTTTTTCCAGTGGGATTATAAAGGTAAAAAGAAATACATTTAAGTCCACACAGCAGATGACTGAGCAGCATCTCTGCTGTAGTATGAGTCAAAGAGACAAACACTTGAGCAATGAGGGACAATGACAGCTGAAGAAATACAAATACGGGAAATCTACTCAGCTATGCAAACATACAATAGGATCACAGGGGAAAACATTACTAATGAAAGCCACAGTTAAGTTGAAGATACTGGACCAAATTCATTAGTGATGTCACCCCTCTGAAGTCCCTGTTCTTATACCAAAGCTGAATTTGGTCTCCTGTCTTGTTCAGCATGACCAAGACCAATCAATGGCTTCTCAGCCTATTAGGAAACTGCAATGAGACACAGAGTCTTTTTTTAAAAAGACCATAGAGATTGTTATCATGCTGAGCAAACACACACAAAGCTCCCTTACCAGAAACCACTGCAAAGCCACTGTTCACGAAGGCAGAGCTCCAAATTCATTTGGGAGGAAGGATGCCAATCTTGTGTTTAAGGCTTGACTAAGAGACAGAAGTTTAGGAGGCTGTATCTGCTCTACCACAGAGTTCCAGTGTGGCCTTTGGTAACTCTCTCAATCTCAGTTCTTCCCTCTGTGACATAGGGATAATAATGCTTCCTACCTAAGAGAAATGTAGTGAGGTACCCAAACCAAGTACTGTAAAAATCCATAAAGATACAATACAGACACAGGGTTTGACTATAGTTATGGTAAATAAAATTTAGGCTAGGAAAACACTGAGGTTATCTGATGTTGTCTCATGGAAGGGATGAAGCAGTTTTCCTAAAGAGAAGCAGCAGACTTTTACCCATCCCATGGTGCTTCCGAAGCTTTGGATCTTGCATACATTTGGAACATCAGCACTTTAAAGTGAGGACTCCTGATATGCCTTTGGCTTTACCTACCCAATGTCTAATTCAGTACATCAAGATGACCTGTGAAGAACAGGTGCTGAGTGTGTGCTTTTTAAAATACATTATGACTGAGAAAGAATAAATACCGGGGACGTTAAATGTTCCTAAATATTTTTACCTTATGAATATCAAGACTTTTCACCCCTACTTTTTGCTGGTAGTCTCCTTTAGTACAGTGGTTCTCAACCTTTTTGATACCTGGACCAGCTTGCTGCCTTCTTAAACCACATGAGGGAGATCTCAGGGACTGACACTGGTCAACGGACCAGTTGTTGAGAAACACTGTGGTAGAGGTCTCAGACAGGTGGAATGGGACATGTTCAGGCTTTTTAAGTATATCAGGGAAAATCAAAGCCAAGGATTTGAACAGAACAGAAATCCCATCTCATGTAATCAGATCTCACTTTTCCAGAATCTGCATGAATAAGGATAGACAAGATCCGATCTCAGGGACTAGCCACTGTGTCAGCTGTCTACCTGTTACTCTTGAAGTCAGCAGATGAGGATCCCTAGTGCCCAACAGAAAACAAGCCCAAGTAGAAAGTAACCTTAAGACAAATCATTCTTTATATTATTGTAAAGAAGCAATAAAGGGCACAAGCATTCACAGGTCATCTTTTAAAAGTTACAGGTACAAGTACTTTAAGGATACACATTTGCCACAGTGAAGGGGATTTGGTTGGCTCCAGCATGGCCACTTTATTATCCCTGTTCTTTCACCTAAGTGCCACGGACACCTGACATGCCTACACCCTGCTAGAGATTCCTCACCTCTTACTGATACACTCCCTGCTGAGCCAAAGCATCACACCTCCCATTTAATTACATCTTGTGTAATTCGGTGCTGGGTCCTGCAGCTAGAAGGGGACCAGTATGCACCCAACTTTTCCTTCCTAAAATAGAGGCTGTGGGTGTGCACACTATGAGAAAAACTTTCTGCTATTAATTATGCTGTCCCCGATGGGCACCCCTAAGAAAAATCCTTAACTTCCAAGCAATAAATATCTCTAACAGGACCCCCTGTCCTAGCTGCTGAGTCTTCATATATACTCCAGTTAGCAAGGATCCCTTCCAAGCCCTTCTCCCAGCCCTAGGATGGCAGACAAGATTATCACTACGGTCCCTGCACCTTAGAATCTATTAACCCTCTTATACCAAGTTCAATCTGGTCTCACTGTTCCCAGTTGGGAAATCCTCCCAGGAGATACATCCCCTGTTTCCCTGGAGCAATCTTCTGCTACACTTGTCCTTCTCTCTCTCACACACACACTTCAAAGGGCTGGGCCCTCTGAGGTAAGGGTGGGGGAAATGGATGTAGTGTCTCCTACCTCTTTCCTCTATTAAAAGGTCTAAGAGGGACAAATAAACCCTAATTGTGTAGTGGTCAATTTGACCATGTAGGGCTTGAAGCAATGCCCATGACAATCAAGAAGATGCTTTCTACTGGTGTCAGTGAGTGCTGGATCAGACATTTAATCAGCTATATTTAATGTAATTGATTTCAGAAATATCACAGCTTCACTGTAGCTGAGTTGCTCCTTTTTCTAATTCTCTCGTTAGATGTGAAACATTTGTTAGGGCCATTTGACCTACATAATGCCAATTACATAATGCATGGAAATGGATGAGATCTCGAAAGGGGCTGGCTCAGTATAAGTGAAGCATTTACACTGTTTTACTGAAAGTGAATTGGCGGTAAGACAGCACACATGCTAATATTTTTAACCAAAAAAACCTGAAAGTTATTTACTGATGTGATGCTGCTACCTGCTGGACAGCACGTATAACACCAGGACACCATTACACAGTAATGTCTATATGGCAATACAGAAGTTGGCTTAGCTGACCAGGACAACAGTTTATTAATAGTCTCCTACCAAATAACAGGGCTTAATCCTGAGAGATGCTGAGCACTTGTCACTGTTGTTACTTGAAATATAAGGAGACTATAAACCTGAAGGACCCAATTCTGCTTTCATGCCATTGCAAATTAAGAGGAATGACAGAAAAGTCAATGAAAATACTCCAGTTTGAATCAGATTAATTCAAGAGAATCAGCTGCACATTGTTAGGAACTGTTCTGTTCTGGTTCCATCATCAGCTGTACCTCTGCTTATTTTTCAGTGTGCACATTAATAATTACAGCAGGAAGTGGCTCCTCAAAACAAAAACTTGCCTTAACTTTGACTCATCCCTCAAATTAAAATCAAAGCCAAATCTTTTTGGAGGTTTGCAAGTGACCAGGTTAACTCTTTCCCCTAACTCTTGCAGGGCTTTCACACAATATTATTATCTGTTGAGCTGCATTCATAGAATCATAGAATCATAGGACTGGAAGGGACCTCAAGAGGTCATCGAGTCCAGCTCCCCGCCCTCAAGGCAGGACCAAGCTCCGTCTACACCATCCCTGACAGATGTCTATCTAACCTGTTCTTAAATATCTCCAGAGAGGGAGATTCCACCACCTCCCTTGGCAATTTATTCCAATATTTGACCACCCTGACAGTTAGGAATTTTTTCCTAATGTCCAATCTAAACCTCCCCTGCTGCACTTTAAGCCCATTACTCCTTGTCCTGTCCTCAGAAACCAAGAGGAACAAATTTTCTCCTTCCTCCTTGTGACACCCTTTTAGATATTTGAAAACCGCTATCATGTCCCCCCTTAATCTTCTTTTTTCCAAACTAAACAAGCCCAGTTCATGAAGCCTGGCTTCATAGGTCATGTTCTCTAAACCTTTAATCATTCTTGTCGCTCTTCTCTGTACCCTTTCCAATTTCTCCACATCTTTCTTGAAATGTGGCGCCCAGAACTGGACACAGTACTCCAGCTGAGGCCTAACTAGTGCAGAGTAGAGCGGCAGAATGACTTCACGAGTTTTGCTTACAACACACCTGTTGATACAACCTAGAATCATATTTGCTTTTTTTGCAACAGTATCACACTGTTGACTCATATTCAACTTGTGGTCCACTATGACCCCGAGATCCCTTTCCGCCATGCTCCTTCCTAGACAGTCGCTTCCCATCTTGTATGTATGGAACTGATTGTTCCTTCCTGAGTGGAGTACTTTGCATTTCTCTTTATTAAACCTCATCCTGTTTACCTCTGACCATTTCTCTAACTTGCTAAGGTCATTTTGAATTATGTCCCTATCCTCCAAAGAAGTCGCAACCCCACCCAGTTTGGTATCATCTGCAAACTTAATAAGCGTACTCTCTATCCCAATATCTACATCATTGATGAAGATATTGAACAGTACGGGTCCCAAAACAGACCCTTCTCCCCTGTCTGCCATGATTTTTCAAAGATCATAGAGGAGGTATCTGAGCCTTTATCTATCAGCTCCTTGAGTATCCTGGGATGCATTTCATCAGGACCTGGTGACTTGCTGGTTACCTGGTTACCATATAACAGAGCCAACTAGCCTCAAATAGGTTGCAGATGAAGTCAGACACCAACACTCTGGCTTCTCCTGTCCTATATAAGTTATCTGACAGTGCTTGATCATCCATTACCCTGCTGCTGCATGGCCATTTACTTCTATACTAAATGGGCATGGAACACTGCCAGTCTCATCTAGCAGCATTTTACGTTAACTTTGCAACACGATTACCCAAAGTGCATGACAATATGGAATGAAGTGCCCAGAATGCACACTGCACCTAGGAGAGACCACATCTCCATGTGTTAAGCTTCCCATCTGGTCTTCTCTGCCTGGCCAGTTCCAAGCCAGGCTAAATTTAAAAGAGGGACCAGTGGTTAATAGGGAGTGGTACAGAATATACAAGTGGTGGAAGGGCAACTGCACAAAAGGAAAAGAAGAGATTGTGTTGAGGATAAGGCCCTGGCCTGGGTCTCAGGTGTTCCTGGCCAAGTCGCATGGAGCCAGATTTTCCCATTCAGACACAAATAAAATGTCTGGATTTTCATAACAGTTCAACAACTCCCCCATTCTCAATGGGATCTGAGTTCTTTTGAAAAATCTAAGTTAAGCAGTCCTGTCTACATGGTATCTGAGCTCCTTTAATCTTTAATGTGTTTATCCTCTCATTGTCCCATGACATAGGGCACTGCTATTATCCCTATTTCACAGATGCTGACTGAGGTGCAATGAAACTAAGAGGCAGGTTTTTAAAGGTGTTTTAGCAACAACTGATGCAGATAGATGCCTAGTGAAGTTTGACTTCTAGACAATTTAGAAAATTCCACTAGGCCATTCCTTCAACTTTAGATGCTTGAATACCTCTGAAAACATGGTCCCAGAGGACTAGCCCAAGTTACACAGGAAGCCTGTGACAGAGCAGAGAACCTGAGGCCTAGGCTAGTGCACTAACCAGTGGGCAATCCT
Source organism: Pelodiscus sinensis (assembly GCF_052426305.1). Lineage (NCBI taxonomy): Eukaryota > Metazoa > Chordata > Testudines > Trionychidae > Pelodiscus > Pelodiscus sinensis. Next base: position 72,011,810 of record NC_143057.1, read on the forward strand.
CCCCCTCTAAAAAACACTAACCTCAATTATGGAAGCCGAGAACCTGAAAATGCCACCTTCTCTGTCTCTACAGCTAATTCCCCCATTGGTAAACTGTGATGATAACTCTTTCCTACCTCAGCTATGCAGGGGGTATTCTTGATGTGGGTGAGGTGCAGGACACAAGCAGATGTGTCGAAGTTGCTACTCGTGGGAGAGAGAGGGGGGTGAGAGGAAGGTGAGGGTGAGCCAGAGAGAGAGAGAGCGCTATAGCAGCATGGGGTCCATTTGAATTTCTGAATGTTTCTCCTGACCAAGGCAAACAAACAGTTATAGGTTTACCCAGTGCTAATTACAATAGGCTCATTTCATGCTTGCACAACACTGGGAAATGTGACCTGCTAGTTGGCAAATAAGACAATGTAACATAATACAAAGGAACTGCACCTTCTGCTTTTCTAGTAAATCCCCTGTGAGCACTGCATGCTGCGTGTATATAACAGCCATAGAAACAGCAGGCACTTTGCATTTAGGCCATGTTCCAAATTAAGATACCCAAATATTAATTTCCTTTAGCTGTAAGATCACTGCTGCAGATTAAAGAAAAAGTACTTCCAAAGCCTGCTAGTGTCATTGCCTTGTGGATTTTGCGATGTTCACTGAATACAAATAGAATGCTAAAAATATATGCTTCTATTACAGTAGACTAAAGTGTATCCAGACCTACCGACAGAAAGGTGAGCGAAGGGAGCAGTTGCCCCCAGTCCTAGCAATTCAAAAGGGGCCAGGGCTCCAGGCCACCGCTGCTGCTAATGGAGCACTGGTGGTTGTGGTGGCCAGAGCCCTGGGATCTTTACATCTCCACCAAAGCGCTATGCACCATGCTGCAGATGTCACTCAGAGCTGGCGGGGGGGGGGGGGGCAGGGGGACAGCTGGGCTTGCTCCAGGCAACACTGAAAGCTGACTGCCTCAGCCCGTCACTTCCTTCCAAAGTCCTGCCCCTTCCAGGAGCACAGAGCTGGCTTTCCCAACTTGCCGTAGGGCCTCCAATTCTGTCAGCCCCCCTGAGTATATCTAAACTCCGAATATATTCTCCCTACACAGGATGCTTCCCCCTAATTCCTCCCCCTCACAAGGGCCTGTCTTTAAGTGACTCTTCTTTTGATGAGGAGGATGGAGCTTCCTTCTGTGACTGATAATTCTGTGCCTTGCATTGGCAGGAAGAGAGATAGAGCACCGAGGCAAGCCCAAGTCAGACTGGGGGGTCAACAGGTTAGCACAATGCACAGCTACTGTGGGTCAGCCAATAAATATGTTATGTGTTAACAGGCATTTGAGTTACATGCCTTATTCTTTTATACACCATGCCCTATCAGTTAGAACCAACTAATGATGCTGATGATTTAACAATTATATGCTAAATAATACCACTAAATAATACACATTTGTTGAAAAACGATATAATTGATGTGAATCTGCATTAAATGTCTATTTTTCAGTTATCAGTTTATTCACAGGCAACACTATCTCTAACTCGGAAATCTGAGAACATTCATTTTTAGTGTTACTTTTGTACATACCTTACAATGGTAAGATATCAGATCAATTTCTCCAGTTAAAACAGAACCACATTTTTTGGTAATAAGTGAGTAAGTCCACATATATGGTGATAAATTGTATTTATCCTGTTATCATTGCCCACTCTCCAAGCCTCTGTCTAATAATTCCCCCCTCCCCAGGACAACTTCAAAGATTTCTTATCTGGTGAACTGTTTCACACAGCTGCCAGATTAAAATCAAAACAACTATCAGTGACAATCATTCCCATGTCCCCCTGCTAGGCTAAAGTACAGGCTATCAACCCCTGAAACAATGACAGACACACAGTACTCAATACCTCATATCCATTCCAGGCTCAAAGAAGGGGTCTGATTCTCCAGTCTTTCATTTCTGTAACCATTTCAACCTGTGCACATAAAGTGTAAATCATTACCAGCTCAGACCTTAACAATCACAGCATTATCATACATTGGGAAGCAGGCTTCCAACATATATTACTTGTCATCTGCAAACTTGGCTTCCCAGACAGGATGAGGTAGAAGAAAGTACTGAAGAAAGCACTAATACAATGTTTAAAAACTCAAATAATTTTTCTACAAAATATGCTTACTGAACACATGATGATATTATGTGGCATATATGTTTTATGACACTCAGCCTGGATGACAAGAGTAACATAAACATTGCTTTGCCATTTTGTGCATGAAGCAACTGACTCTTTATGCTGATACATTTTTTATCCCCACACTTAGGCATCATAGATTATCCAGACACAAGTGTGCTCCCAGTTACAGCTCTCTAGAAGCTTTGGAAGAATTTTAATTACCAAACCCCCAATGCTGGACAGAATCCCATAGAACTAGCCATTACCCAAAGTTAATTATGATTATGTCACATACATAAGTCTTTGCAAGTTTGGGGGTTAAATCAGATTAAAGCAACATTCCCCTCCCTTATGTTCTAGTTACAGCATTTACTTCTAAGAAAGTAGATGTTACACAAAATAACACTTCAGCAGTTCCACGCTATAGTTACAAAAAACTCTTCCTCTCCCATGCCCTACCCTATCCCCTGGAACTGAGAGTTTGTAGAAAAAGAAACACAGAATGGAAATCATTACAGCAAATCTAAGACTCTTCAATGAATTACTGGAACTAAAAGAGCATTGTAAAAAAAAAAAAGTTACAATCTTATCAAGTAAAAAAAAAGGCAAGTGAGAAAGTAAACTTTAAGGAGTGTTCTTATTTCTACAATTCCTCCACTGTTCATATTGCTCTTGTTTACCTCTCTGAATGGTCCATTAAGTTACCTCATGATGCCACCCATGTAAAAATATTTTCTGTGATTAAATTATAGAATCTAGAGTTGAGCAAGATCTGATTAAGACATCTGGTCCAAAGTCTGCCAATGTAGGCTTGTTCCCATTGCACAGCTCTGCCACCATGTCAAGTCTACTTTGTTCAATGATCTGCTTTCCCCCTGAGGAGAGAGAGGAGGGGAGGGTTCTACTTCTTGGAGCTCTCTAAAGACGGGGACCATGGCAGCTATACCTTGTGTCTGGTGTCACCTGCTCTTCCCATGGATGGGAAGCTCCTGCTGCCTATGGGCTCTTTGGGGATGGGGAGTGAGGCCAGCATAACCTCTTCTGCATTTTTTGAACATGCAGCAACAGTTGGTCTCCCCCATAGATGTGAGGATTCTTGGAGTGCACCTTGTGATGGAGCCAGCATACCCTCGCCCGTACCTTCGCTGCTAAAAATAATGGCTGCCACCAGCCTCTCTTTCTTCATGGTCTTCATTCCTACTGTAAGAATTACTGATCATTCTCCAGGCCAGATCACCTCAGACTGCTTGGCAGCCATTCTTTTTAGCAGCACAACAAAATGTGCTAACTGGTTTACATTACATGTAACACATTACTAATAATAAAGATAGACAAGGGTGCTGGAACAATAGTGGTGGTGGGAGGGGGGCTGAGAATCATTGAACCAAAACATAAATCTTGTATATAATGGAAATCACTTCAAACATTGAGGTGCAGCATGCCCTGATTCCAGCACCTATGTAGACAAACATCCGTGGCTTTAGCTGTCCCAGCCTGCCTGCCTTAAAAATATACATACTGTACTTTGTTTCTGCCACTGGAAGATGCTACAGGCACAATCACAACTGATACCTCTAACTGTAATTATTTTTTACACTAGCCTGGAGGTATTTGCATTGCTGCAAGCTATTTACAACTGTTCCACCTATCTGTGGTACTTTACAAGGAATAAAGGGTGCCAAAGTAAAATTGTATCATCAGCTGGACTGGAAGTTTATTCAGAGGTTTATTTCATATTAGAAGCACTCTTCATCTAATACAGTGGTCCCCAACCTTTTGGGGCTGCCGGGCACCTGGGGGTGGGGCCACTCATGCACTCGGCACCTGGGGGCGGGGCTGTGCACATGCCCAGTGGCGGGGCCACCCATACACCGCGTGCCTAGTGCTGGCACCACCCGTGCACCACACTGCCGCGGCTGGCACAGCTCCTATGCCACACGCCCAGGGGTAGGACTGCTCATATGCCACACGCCCAGGGCCGGCGCTGCATCTGTGCTGCCATACGCCACGCACCCAGGACTGGAACAGCCCATGCGCTGCATGCCCGGGGCCGCCGCCGCTCCTGTGCCGCACGCCCAGGGGCGGGGACGCCCATACGCTGCACGCCCAGGAGCTGGCAACACCCAGGCACTGCGCAACTGGGGCTGGTGCCGCGTGCCTAGGGGCCGGCACAGCCCATACGCCACACGTCTGGGGCCAGCGCCGCCCCGTGCCATGTGCCCAGAGCCGGCACAGCCCTTGCGTCGTGCACCTGGGGGCGGGGCCGCCCGTATGCTGCGCGCCCAGGGGCCAGCACCGCCCATGCGCCCAGCAGTGGGACCAGCCCCGATCACTCAGTGGGTGCACAGAAATGGCCCGGTGGGCACCATGGCGCCTGTGGGCACCGCGTTGGGGACCACTGATCTAATACTATGACTTCATTTTTATTCCTCTTCCAAGAAATCACGCTTTGGGCTGACCAAATGGGAAGGAGAATGACTACACCTGAACTTGGAGTTTGAGTGACTGACACAGATCCACTGCTAGTTAAATATGATTTGTATGTAAATAATTTTTTCCTCTCTCAAGCAGTAACCAGTCCCCAAGATGCTCCTAAGAGATAGCAAGCATTATTTTACAGACAGGGAAACTGAGACATGGGGAGGGTAAGGAACTTACTGAAGGTTGCAGAGATGATGAATGTCAGAGCCAAGCTTAGAATTCAGTAATTTCTGGCAGTCAGGCATGTGCTCAGGAGTTTATTTTAAAAATGTTGTTAGGGTCATAGAAAACTGAACGGCCATGGGGCAGCAGCAAACCATTCTGTGGGATGGTCTTCACTGCTGAATTAATTGAAGGTATGACCAGGGCTTAAATTCCTACAGAGTATTTCTGGAAGCCTCTACACCCTTCACCCAACATGCTATAAAATCTTGGGGTGGAGGCGAAGGGTTGTAAAACTGGTTAGTTGGCTTCTTGTTGTTCTTTGAGATGTGTTGCTCATGTCCATTCCAGTTAGGCATGTGTGTGTTGTGCACAGTCAGGGAAAGTTTTTCCTGTAGTATTGCCCGTCCAGTCATGGAGTGGTGCTTCTTCAGTTCTTTCTTGCCTGCTACTCAAACAGATAGGAAGGTGAGAGGGTACGGAATGGTGTAGTGAATTGTCATGACCATGAGGGACTAAGGGGTTAACTATGTCCCTTACCTAAGCCAGGTAGAGTCAGCCAATAGGAATGCAGGTAGGAATTTCAAACTGAAACAAAGGAATTTTTGGTTTTTTTCCCTCTTTACTCTGGGCAGTTTCTCTCCAGCTACTGAGGGAGTCACACAGAATGTCTCCCTCCAAAAATAGACTCTTCTGTAAGTAGAGTAAAGTTTAGATAAAAAGTCTAATCCGAACTAGCTAGTCTGTGCCGCGTGTAGCCGCGCGGCACGGGCTCCGAACTAGCCGGCATTTAAAAATGGCGCCGGCCAGCTTCATACAAATGAAGCCCGGGAAATTCAAATCCCGGGCTTCATTTGCAACTGCGGATGACTACATTACCCCCGCTAGTTCGAACTAGCGGGGTAGTGTAGACATACCCTCAGAGACTTAAATTATGCCAGCATAAGCTGTAGTGTAGCTATTGCCTTAATTAAAAGCTAAATTGAATTACAAGGTTATAGCTTGCTGCAATTTGCATTTGTTTCCCACACAAACTGATTAAATATATGAGCCAGATTTTCAGAGTTATTTTTGTGTCACTCCTGACACATGCATACAACTAAGTCATGCCTGCAAATCTTAGTCACATACTTGCAGCCCGATATGCTAAGCACCATATGGCCAGGTGCAGGTGCAAATACCTTCTAAGAACCCAGTCATACAAACACGTAAGCACTTGTTTAGTGCTGTGCCCTGAGGGTTGGATTTACAGAAGGGCAAGTCCAACTGCATTTCAAATTCAATGGGACTTCATTCAGTGGACAATGGGACTTGTGTTCCCAAGTGACTTCGGGTTTATCTGCATACAGAAATGGCATTGTTTTAGCTATACTGACATAGTTAAAGCACTATAAGCCCCTCGTGCGAATGCAAGGACAGGAGTTCCCAACTTACAAGTGGGTTGCGTTCCAAAAGTTCATTTGTAAGTCAGGTGGTTTTTTCCTATGGGAAAATACATTCCAAAGTTCCAATGTTATAAATAGTACCTAAGTTCCCACGCTACTCTACAAAAGCCTATATGACCCATGATGTGTCTGAAATGCTGTATATTTGCAATTAAAAAAGACTATTTTTTTATTTCATCTGAATGCTGGTGCATGAGGAAACGCAGGCACTGCACCAGCTCCTGCAGCCAGCCAACGCCCCCGCCTCTTCTCCATGGGCTGCACCCAGTCCCTGCTCACCAGGAGGCAGCAAGTGGTGCAAGCATGGGCCAGAAGACTCCAGAGGAGCAGAGGGCAGACATGTAGCTGGTGGCTGGAGAGAAGCAGCAGTTTCAAAGCACCTCTCCAGCTGCCAGCTGTGACCACCCCTTCTCCTCCAGAGTCCTCCAGCCAGCACATACACAGAAATGGGTGATTCTTGTTTGGCCAGGATTTTTCTGTTTGGGGGGAATTACTGGGTTAATAGAAAAGTTCATTGGGAGTCTCTGGCTGCGTCTAGACTGGCAAGTTTTTCCGCAAAAGCAGCTGCTTTCGTGGAAAAACTTGCCAGCTGTCTACACTGGCCGCTTGAATTTCCACAAGAACACTGACTTCCTACTGTCTGAAATCAGTGCTTCTTGCAGAAATACTTTGCTGCTCCCATTCGGGCAAAAGTCCTTTTGCGCAAAAGGGCCAGTGTAGACAGCTCAGATTTGTTTTGCGCAAAAAAGTCTCGATCACGAAAATGGCGACCGGAGCTTTTTTGTGGAAAAGCACGTCTAGATTGGCACGGACGCTTTTCCGCAAAAAGTGCTTTTGCATTAAAAGCATTTGTGGAAAATCATGCCAGTCTAGACGTAGCCTCTTTGATTTGAATTCCTGGAATTGTCTACAGTTACTTGAAGTCGAGGAGGATGCTTGATTTAATTGCAGCGCGTAAGGTTTTCCTCGATGTCAGAGGGGTTTCAACGGGCCACATTCATCATTGTTTGTTTCATTTGCTGTTTGTTTCAGTTAAAGGTCAAACATTCAGACAATTTTTAAAACTTCCTAGTGGTTTTGTTTTCTTTTCCCTTCTTGATCAGACCACTTTGGACACTGCAGCAGCAGGAGCAGCCACTTTCTGTGCTCTTCCAATCCGCGAGTGCCTGTTCTTTTTGGGTGCCCTTCTGAAAATTTCACTCTATCAGTAGTTGTATTGAAATCACAGGATGTACTCAGAGAAAACTATCACCGCCTTCAATAGGGCCAGGATTTCCCCCATATGCAGAGTAACTAAATGTCTAGGTCTGTGCAGGACTGGTACCTTAGGTTTCATAATGGTAGTCGGTCAAGTCCAACGATGACGTCTTGAGCTTGCACAGGCTCATCGATTGTGGACTCGCATGTGGCTGAGGAGTCCAAGCCTTCAATGGCATGAGCATTCACAGTGGGGGCAAAGGAATTGTCCTGGCTCTGTCGGTGTGGCTGCTACTGTTGCTTTTCTCCTCTCAAGAGCATCAATCAGGCATATGCATCGCTGCTCTTCAAAGTTGTCATACGTGTGTCGTACAAGAGCCCGCCAGCCTGTTTGGTCTTCTGCATGATGCTCTAGCTGCTTTGGCTTTAATCCAGCATGAGAAATATTGGCCTTTACGCAGTCTTTATACCCCGAGAGGCATACCTTGATTCCTTTTGCCCTGGGAGAGTTCACCCTAGAGGAGTTGCTTAGGAATTCTTGAATCTTCCATTCGAATGATGTGCCCTGTCCAACGAAACTGGGCTTTCAGAATCATGGCTTCAGTGCTTGTGGTTCCTGCTCAGTCAAGGACTTCCAAGCTTGTGACTCTGTCCTACCATCGAATGTGCAGTAATGACCTCAGGCTGCGTGTGTGGAAGCACTCCAGTAGTTTCACTTGTTTTCTGTACAAGGTCCAGGCTTCGCGTCCATACAGGAGGCTGGTCAAGACTACAGCCCTGTACACTTTCAGTTTAGTGGACTGTTGAATATTGTGCTGATTCAACACTCATGCTCTCAAACGTCCTAATGCCTGATTGCCAGGATCTGCAAAGCCATTGATTTCTTTGTCAAGGGAGCCGTCATTGTCTGTCACACTGCTGAGGTACTTAAACTTGTCCACTGTTTTTAACTCTGTTCCTTCAATAGAAATTGAAGGGAGGAAAGCAGCATATCCTGGAGCAGGCTGGAACAGTATCTTGGTCTTTCCTAGGCTGATGGTCAAAACAAAGAGGCAAGTTGCTTCAGCAAACTTGTTGACGATAAGCTGGAGATTAGATTCCTCATGTGCCGTAAGTGCACAGTCGTCAGCAAAAAGGGCTTCAAGAATGAGCCTCTCAAGTGTCTTGGTTCTAGCATTCCAAGGACAAAAGTCACATACAAACACATGTATGTGTAAGGGGACTGTTACCCCTTACTAAAACTCTGTGGGAGTTTTTTGGTTTACCAGCTTCAGAAGGGGAAGGGTTCATGAGACTGACAGACCCCAGAGACAATGGAAAGCAGTCAACACTCCAGCTCAGCCTGACTGGCAGGTTGTAAGTGGGGATTGTTCTGGCTCTCTCTCTGAGCAAACAGGGAGCTGAAAGAGCAGAGCGAGCTGTGTGCAGGAGAGGTCCTGCAAAGGCAGAGATCTGAAAGAGGAGTACAAGAAGAAGTCCTGCAGCGACAGAACCAGACACAGACAGGCCAAGCAGTGCAGACCCTTTGTTGAGCAGCAGACTGGCAGTGCTTAGAAAGCCAAAAGGAACAGAGAAGCAACACAAAGAGCTGGAACTGGCCAAGCAGCACAGCCTGCAGCTGGATGTGGTGAGCTACTGGGACCTGCAAAGTGTGGGGAAAGGCTCTGGACTGGGAGAGGGGTCTGGCCACTTAGAGACTGAGGCTGTGTGGTCACTGCCAGTGCAAGCGTGTCCAGCCTGCAGCCCCTTGCAGCACATCCAGGGCTTCTAAGGAAGAGACTGTGAACTGTCCTTACACTCTGCAGACTGCTGTGTTGATGTCCCTGTGCTACAGAGCAGGGCTGTGTGTTCTCATTTAACCATTCTCATTGTTTCTTATTCTATTCTCTTTAATCAGTTGATGTTTAATAAATTATATTTGCTTTGAACATTATGAAGTGATCACTGGGCCAAGAAGGCCTGCAGTGTAAAGAGAGCACCTCGGAGTGGGGACACCCTAACTCCTGCCCCTAGTGACTACAAGGTCAGGGATTAAGCCCCAGGAAACCTGGGCCCAGCCTTGTTGGGGTTTCAAGGGCTCTGCTACTCAGGAGAGTGGAGGGGGAGCCCTCAGGATCAGGGAGCCGTGGGGTAAAGGAAGTGGGAGCGGGGACTCAGATCCTTTCGCTGGTTCATTTCACCGGGGTGTATAGAAGCCAGGAAAGTTCCCCACAAGAGCGGGACCATTCCCCCGCTTACATAATTGGCGTCACGAACAGGATCCTATTCAAAGGGTCCACCCCATTGGTTTATTTGTTGAGTTCTGGTAGCACCAGCCAGGCCTGGTCGAGAGCACAACCATGGCTGGAATTGAAGAACTACAGATCCAAGTTGCTGAACTTCAGCGCAGATTATCAGACCAAAGTGAGGCATTACAGCAAGCTAGAGCTGAGCATAGAGAAGCCTTATCACTTGCCAAGGCAGTTATAGACCAACAGGCAGCAGAAGCTAAGAAACCCCCTACTATTTATGTCCCACGGGAGCGGAAGGTTGCAGAGTTTGGTGGCTTCCCAACTAGGCCAGGAGACATTACGGTAGAGGAGTGGGTGAAGTCTGTGAAGGCAGCTCTGCATGTGCTAAGAATACCTGAAGAAGATCATGTGGATTTCATAGAAGAGCACCTCAAGGGCCAGGCCAAGGCCACAGTAAAGTTTATGGCAATGGCAGACAAGAAAGATGTGAAAAAGGTATTTGAACTCCTCCTAGAAGTGTATGGAGACAAGGTACCTATTGGAATCCGGCTAAAGGAGTTCTTTGAGCGAAAGCAGGAGCCTGGTGAAACTATCCGAGCATATGCCTATGAACTCCAGGAGAGAATGAGCAAAGTGGAGCGGCGAGACCCTCAACGAGTTTCAGATGCAGATATGGCGCTGAAAGAACAGATGGTGTTTGGGCTCCGGGATGACTCCCTCCGCCGTGAAATGAAGAGAAGGTTGAAGGAAGAGCCTGGGAAGAAGTTCCCTGAACTCATGCAGGCTGCCATTATGTGGTCAGAAGAAGAGGAGGCTCCTTTGGAAGAGACCGCCAAGCCTAACTCCCGAACACGGAGTGGGGGCCTAGTCAGTGCAACTACTGGGGAAAAGGCCCTGCCCCAAACACAGTTAACGTTGGAAAGTTTAAGTGAAGCTATCCAAAAACTGGCAATCCAGCAGGGGGAGATGCTGAAAGTAATGACTGAGGTGGTGAAAGAAAAATCCACCTCCTCCACTACTTGGCCAAAATACCCCAGGACCCCAGGGTCCCGAAGACCCCCACTAAAGGATGAGCTGGGAAGGTACATTTGTTACACTTGTGAAAGACCAGGGCATACTAGTCGAGATTGTCCACTGAAGAGGGGACTGGAATCCCGAGCGTCTGGAATCCAAGAGACACCAAGATCGAGTAGCACATCAGGGGAAGGCCAAGCGGGGACAGAAGGGTTCCTACGGCTGTCCCTCGGAAAAGGGCAGCATGCCAGCAGTAAGGAAAAGGACCCCGATGATGCTAGTGCATTTGATGACTTCTGTGGTCGAGCTTTTGGGGACTGCTTGACAGTGATGGTAAAAGAGGTATCACAAAACCTGGTAGAAGGTGAGGATGCAATAATCTCAGGGTATTCGTGGGAAGAGATTCACACCCTGCAAAAAGAAGGGGACCTTGGGCCAGTCTTAGAGGCAGTCATGAAGCGGATGAGGCCAGACCGGAGCTTTGGGGACAAATACCCTCAGGCTAAGAAGCTGACCAGACAGTGGGAGCGACTTAGGTTGCACCGTGGAGTGCTGTTCCGTGTAATCTGTCATCCTCGTGATGGCGAAGAAGTGTGGCAGTTAGTGGTGCCAGTGTCACTTCGCCGACAAGTTTATGAAGCCAGGCATGACCATGGAGGGCATTTTGGAGACAGAAGCACTCTTGAGGTGATGAGGAAGAACTATTACTGGCCTACAATGGCTAGTGATGTAACAGCATGGATCCGTCAGTGTAAGCGGTGTGCCCTAGCCAAGGATGTGTTTCCGCCCACTCGGGCCCCTTTGACCTGCACTAATGTGACTGCCCCAATGGAGGTCTTAGCAATGGACTACACTCGGCTAGAGAGATCTTCAGAGGGGTTTGAGAACGTACTGGTTCTCACAGATATGTTTACCCGATTCACTGTTGCAGTTCCAACTAGAAACCAGACAGCGCAGACAACGGCTGAAGCCCTCCTAAAACACTGGTTTATGTATTATGGTTGTCCAGCACGGTTACACTCAGACCAGGGGAGGAATTTCGAGTCAGGGGTGATATCAGCATTGTGTAAACTGTATGGCATAGCCAAAAGCCGAACAACACCCTATCACCCACAAGGAAATGCTCAGTGTGAGAGGTTTAACCGGACAATGCATGACATGCTCAGAACACTCCCACCGGAAAAGAAACGAGCCTGGCAGGAGCATCTCCCTGAGCTGGTGATGGCCTATAATAGTCACATCCATTCGTCGACAGGGTATTCTCCTTTTTATCTCATGTTTTCTAGAGATCCCAGGTTGCCATTGGATATTCTGGACAGAGAGGGCCCTGAGGAAGATGATGTGACCAATCTGGATGACTGGGTCAAAAGTCACCATGACAGGCTGAAGAGAGCCTGTGAAGTTGCTCTCAGTACGTCTAAACAGGCAGCCCAAAGCAGGAAGAGGACTTATGATCGCAAGTCCAGGGGGGCTCTCATCAGGCCTGGTGATCGTGTACTAGTTCGTAATCATAGACACCGGGGGCGTAATAAAATACAGGACAAATGGGAGTCGAGTCCTCACATTGTAGTTGCTCATAACAATCCTGACCTACCAGTTTACACCATTCGACCTGAACGCGGAGGTCAGGAAAGAACAGTTCATAGAGACCAGCTAAAACATTGCACCTTTAGTTCAGTCAGGAATCCTAGGAACCGTAGATCGGGACGGCCTGAAGAGACTGAAGGGAGTTGGGGAATGGTTCTAGTCCCACAAACTGAATACCAAAGGGAACAGAGGGTAGCAACCCCAGTCCATAACGAGGATGACCAGATCCCTCAGGCTGACCCAGTATTACCCGAAGACAGGGAAATAGAAAATATGGGTAATGAACCACCTGTTGTAAGAAGGTCCCAGAGAACTAATAAGGGTGTATTGCCTGTTAAACTTAGAGATGATTATGTTATTGGTCCTATGTAATGGCTTAATGAGTGTCCGCATGTCCAGTAGAAATAAGATGTTAAGTATGTGAAATGTTTTTGTTAATTGTTAATGTTTTTTATATGGTGTGAATTTTGTGGCTGTGGTAGAATTCTAGCAAGGGGGAATGTAAGGGGACTGTTACCCCTTACTAAAACTCTGTGGGAGTTTTTTGGTTTACCAGCTTCAGAAGGGGAAGGGTTCATGAGACTGACAGACCCCAGAGACAATGGAAAGCAGTCAACACTCCAGCTCAGCCTGACTGGCAGGTTGTAAGTGGGGATTGTTCTGGCTCTCTCTCTGAGCAAACAGGGAGCTGAAAGAGCAGAGCGAGCTGTGTGCAGGAGAGGTCCTGCAAAGGCAGAGATCTGAAAGAGGAGTACAAGAAGAAGTCCTGCAGCGACAGAACCAGACACAGACAGGCCAAGCAGTGCAGACCCTTTGTTGAGCAGCAGACTGGCAGTGCTTAGAAAGCCAAAAGGAACAGAGAAGCAACACAAAGAGCTGGAACTGGCCAAGCAGCACAGCCTGCAGCTGGATGTGGTGAGCTACTGGGACCTGCAAAGTGTGGGGAAAGGCTCTGGACTGGGAGAGGGGTCTGGCCACTTAGAGACTGAGGCTGTGTGGTCACTGCCAGTGCAAGCGTGTCCAGCCTGCAGCCCCTTGCAGCACATCCAGGGCTTCTAAGGAAGAGACTGTGAACTGTCCTTACACTCTGCAGACTGCTGTGTTGATGTCCCTGTGCTACAGAGCAGGGCTGTGTGTTCTCATTTAACCATTCTCATTGTTTCTTATTCTATTCTCTTTAATCAGTTGATGTTTAATAAATTATATTTGCTTTGAACATTATGAAGTGATCACTGGGCCAAGAAGGCCTGCAGTGTAAAGAGAGCACCTCGGAGTGGGGACACCCTAACTCCTGCCCCTAGTGACTACAAGGTCAGGGATTAAGCCCCAGGAAACCTGGGCCCAGCCTTGTTGGGGTTTCAAGGGCTCTGCTACTCAGGAGAGTGGAGGGGGAGCCCTCAGGATCAGGGAGCCGTGGGGTAAAGGAAGTGGGAGCGGGGACTCAGATCCTTTCGCTGGTTCATTTCACCGGGGTGTATAGAAGCCAGGAAAGTTCCCCACAAGAGCGGGACCATTCCCCCGCTTACATATGCACATAAATGCCTATACCTTACTGTGGAACATTTTGTCCTCTCACCCTCACTTATTAACCTCACTGTATATTTGTATTAGTTCTTATACCCATGGTTTTCTTAAGGAAACAAGGGGAAAACTATATAAGGTTTCACATGTCAAAGACAAGGGAGTTTGCCTCTACCTGTATCTTTTAGAGCTACTTATTTCAAATGCCTCTAATGCCAGCCAGGATGGCCCAAGAACAGAAATCTAAGTAGCCTATCCTTGCTTTTAACAGATGCCTTTTTGTGAGAGATGCATAATAACTGCTCAAAAGTCTCAGGAGTAACCTCATTGGTATTTATACCAGGTCTTAATTTAGCCCACCCACTGTGCCCAGACTTGACAGTCCACTGCAACAGAGAACCCTGAGCTAGATGGCTATAAATGGCAGATATTCTTGTGGTGACCTCTGGCTGGGATGAGATGGACCTGTCACAACAAAGCCGGGGAGTGAAACTCCTAGAAATGCAGGATAGACTTCTCACAGTCTAATCAGCTTCACAGTGCCAGACAACAAAATAATCACACTATCCTGTGGATTAAACAGGGTCTTTCAGCCCCAGTTCCCAAAATACAGCCTTCCTATAACAAGGTCTCCAGGACCATAAGGAAACCTGTTGTTTTGATGATGTGGCATCTATTCCACTGTTACAACTCAAAGGAATGTAAAAACTCTCCCCTGTCTGGCTTTGTGGCTTTTGGTATCAAGACACTAACTGCACACACCAAGAACTCCTGGCTTCCTATTCCAGAGCGAATGCAGACCAGTTTAAATTTAGCAAGTGACTAACAACCTCCTTGTAGTCTCAGTTTGCTTTTCCTATTGCAGGAATAGCCCCACCCAGGGCTAGAGTGGTCTGCAGTTAATGTGTCAAAGGCAGCCATTTGCAGAGCTTCTGTTCAGCTGAGAGGATTTTTTAACCCAATCTCTACCATGTGTTGGCAGAGGTTTATGTTCCATAGCTTCCCTGTGAGACAGTATGAATAATAAAACAACCAGATTATGATTAGAAATGTTAAATCTTCCTGACGCACTGTATAAAATGCAAACTGTCACCCTGTCATTTGGAAATACAAGCTCTGATCTTTGTAACGTCTGTGGGTGGAAAATATCAGAAGTGACTCTCCCATCTCCAAACTGCAATGCTACATTTCCAGGCATTAGTTTATTGGTCTCATAATCTTTACATCCTACACATCTAGGGTTGGTATGTCAGTTACTTTTGTACTGAAAACTGACACCAGAGATCCTGAGGCTTTTTTATGCAGTCTGTTGTAATTACGTTTTGCTTGTTAAACTCTGGCAACTCACCGTTTTATTCATTTAGATTTATGCAAAGCAATATAAGTACCCAGCCAGGGACATAGGTGCCATTATCCTGGATTACAGCCAAAAAATAAATAAATGCAATGCTCCCCTAATCCAGAAAAGAAAAAAAAAATCACAAAGAAACAACCCAAGCACAAATCTCAGCTCTTAACACAACCTCATTACCAGCAAGAGCCTGGGAAGAGAAATGAACTTTTCAATCTACCCCACAGGCCAGCAGACCCATGTGGCTTCTGACTGAGGAAGGAATAAATGCAAAAAATGCAAGGCACCTCACAGAAACTGTCCTCTTTCAAACTGAGGGAGGAGTCCCTCTCACATAGCTCCACTGGCTGTGGCAGTGCTATGTAGAAAGTGAGCTAGTCTCTCAAACTAGACCAGTCGAAAACCAGGGAGCCCCAAATTTTCAGGAATGCTTGGCATCTGCCACTGGGGCAACATTTTTGAAAAGCTCAGTTCCCATCAGGGAGCCTAAACAAGGAAAAAGGCTCAACATCTAACGCGGTGAGCCCTTTGGAAAATCCAGCCCCAACTATCCAGGCTGAACACCTGATAATCTGGCCCATAAGGGAATAGAAAATGCCTACCTGCATTACAGCAGCTCTTCCCCATAATGCATCTGCACTGCTCACAGAATCTGTGGATCAGTTGTCTTTAAACATTGTGAGTAACATTTTTAAAGCACCTAAGTGACATGGGAGTGCAAGTCCTATTGAAAGTCACTGAATCTGCCAGTCACTGGAAAAATGACTTTCAATGAGACTTAGAAGAACCAGCAGTTCTGCTGTCTCCATTTGCAGTTTTTAGGAACAATACCAAACCCAAACTTTGAGTCTTGTCTACTGCAGTGCAGCTTCACCATTGCTATGCTGTGGTTACTAGTTTTGCTCCTTGTATCTTTCTAAGAAACATGTGTTTTGGATTCCTGAGAGAATGTGGTTTTGAAAAGCTTTTTCTCTTGGTTGATTATATTTGGCCAGGAGTTTTGCTATTTCTGGGGATTACTGGGTTAATAGAAAGTTAATTGAAAGCCTCTTTGATTTGACTTGTTGCAGCTGGCTGCAGTTCCTTGCACTCCACCAGGATTTTGATTTAGCTGCTCTGTGCGTGTGTATTCAAAAGCTCAAATTACTTTTTTTAAAAGTGAGCACTCATTTTGTTTTCCTTTCCCTTAAATATCAGACCAATACAATATCAGCTACAGCCACCTTTTGTGCCCTCTCCAACTGCCCCTTTGCCCCATGCCAAAGCTCTGTTTGTCTACTGTGGGCCAGGTTGAGAAACATTTATTCTGATGGTGAGCATTTACACAAGTATTCCTAATGAGACTATTTACATAAGGACCAAGTAGAAGAAAGAATTTTCCTTTTGTTATTTAAAGAAGCATAATTGTATTTAGAGTGGTTTTGTATTATGCCCCAAGCCTGCAAAACACATTTAACTTCATGGCTGGGAATAGACACAGTTACTTCAATGGAATTTCTCATCTCTATAGATATATTAGAATGTATCTGTCTATGCATCTGTGGGTCTGTTTGTTCAAGAACTCCTCCTAAACTGTATGAGCTAAGACCACAAAATTTGGTATGCAACTTCCTCTTACCCTAACTTTCTGTTGAACCAGTGGTCTGAAACCTTGGTAACCACAAGATCACTTTTACAATTTACATGCAATGTAAGATCTTCCCTCAAATCCAAATAGCAACAATTACTATAGGGATAATTATTCCTTTGCCCCACTTCCTTCCTGCCCCTTCTCCAAGGCCTTATCCTGCTCCATCTCTTCTCTGAGGCGTCACCCTGCTCACTCTATCCTCCTTCCTCCTCGAACCTCATTTGCTTTCACCAGGCTGGGGTAGAGGATTGGAGTGCGGGTTCTGGTCTTGGGCCAAAGGGTTTAGAGTGTCGGAGGACTCCAGGCTTAGCCCAGGGTAGGGGATTGGGGCCCAGGAAGGGTTTCAGGGTGCAAGCTCTGGGAAGGAGTTTAGGTGCAGGGGGACTCACATCTGGTCAGGAGGTTGGGTGTAGGAGGAGGTTCAGGGCTGGGACAGGGGTTCAGGAAGCAGGCTCTGGCTAGGCACCATTTAACTGAGACAGTTTCCAGGTAGTGGAGCAGTGGGGTTAAGGCAGGCTTACTCCTGCCCTGGCCCTGCATCACTCCTGAAAGCAGCTGGCATGTACAGCAATGGCTTCATGGCACCATATGCTGCCCCTCATCCACAGGCACTAAGCCCACAGCTTCTACTGGCCACAGTTCCTTGTTATTGATCAATGGGAGCTGCAGAAGTAGTGTCTGCAGGCCAGGACAGCATGTGGAAACCCCCTGCTCTGCCTTTCTCAGGGGCTACAGGGATGTGCTAGCCACTTCTAGGAGCAACAATTACTATAGGGATAATTATTCCAGCCACGACAGGATAGATATTTTAAAACTCACCGCTCAAAGAATTAAATTTAAGCGTAAGAGAGAAATGAAAATTATGAAATGCACAGACCAGTCAAAACCCCAAAATAACCCACTTTGCAAGCAGTAAAAGTAGTAACAACTACCCCCCATGCATGTGCTGGGTTGGGAGATGAGAGTGAGGGACAGAGTGTTTGTGAGAATGACAGACACACACAAAGGCTACGTCTAGACTGGCATGATTTTCCGCAAATGTTTTTAACAGAAAAGTTTTCCGTTAAAAGCATTTGCGGAAAAGAGCGTCTAGATTGGCACGGACGCTTTTCCGCAAAAGCACTTTTTGCGGAAAAGCCTCCGTGCCAATCTAGACGTGCTTTTCCGCAAAAAAGGCCCAATCACCATTTTCGCGATTGGGGCTTTTTTGCGCAAAACAAATCTGAGCTGTTTACACTGGCCCTTTTGCGCAAAAGGACTTTTGCCCTAACAGGAGCAGCATAGTATTTCCACAAGAAGCACTGATTTCAGACAGTAGGAAGTCAGTGTTCTTGCGGAAATTCAAGCGGCCAGTGTAGACAGCTGGCAAGTTTTTCCGCAAAAGCAGCTGCTTTTGCGGAAAATCTTGCCAGTCTAGACACAGCCAGATTGTGTGAGAGTGACAGAGATTTGCATTGCCAAGCTCCCTCCATCCCCTTCTCTCTGTGTGAAAATAGGATACAGAAGTGGGGGAGGAGAGACACCCTGACATCAGTGCTCCAATTTTTCTCCTCCCACACACTGCCAGCAGGAGGCTCCCGGGGGAAGGGGGGGGGCAGCTCCAAGGCAGAGAGCAGGACCAGCATGATAGTGGGGGGAAGGACAACTAAAGCCCAGCCCTTGATAGGTCTCTGGCTAAATCAGTCGGGATCACCTGTCAGAGGCTCCAAGATCTATGGGTAGATCCAAGATCAGGGTTTGGTTGTGCCCAGAAAATGGGAAGTGCAGAGAATGGGACCATTTTTCATAACATGAAAAGGGAGGGGGCAGAGAGAGGAGGGATGTGATACTGAGAGTGGCTACTGGAGGTCAGCTGCAGCACCAACAAGATTGGGGTTTTGCCATCTTGCCTGCCTCCAGATGGAGTAAGTACTAAGGATGTAAGTGACTAGTCCACTATCCAATAAGCAAAAGCTTATCAGCTAGTTGACACGCTAGTCGACTAGTCACTACTAGTCATGATAGAAGCAGTAAGGGGGGGAGAGAGAGGGATGCTGGAGGGAGCCATCTTAAAAGCTGGTTCCTCACAGCTACAGCTCGGTGGGAGAGGGCAGGGGCACAGCAGCAGCCAACTTTGAAATGTACAAGAGTCTCCAGCGGGGGGAGGGGGGATTGTGCATTTCAAACAGGAAGCGCAGCATGGTCCCTGGGGCCAGCATGGGACTCTGAGTCCCCCACTGACCCTAGGCTCCATGCAACCCGCTGGGGCTCTTGTACATTTCAAAGTGGAAGTGCCTGGGTGGAGCCTGGGGTCAGCGGGACTCCCTGCTGGCCCCATTTCAATCTTTGAAATGCACAAAAGCCGCTACTGGGGCTCTTCTACATTTGAAAGGCGGATTGCGGAAGTCCTTATCGACTAAACACATACTCAATGGAAAGCCCATCAACTATTTGATTAGTTAATTAATTGAAATTTAACATCCCTCATAAGTACACCCCCTCCCCAAACCTAGAGCCTCCCTCCTTGTGGGGAGCCTGCAAGCCCCAGGGAAGGGCTGCTGGAGGGGGGCAACCCCAGGAACCTGGTTCCTCACCATGCAGCCTGAAGGCCATGGAGAGGCAGTTGGAGGGGGTAACAAGCCCCAGAGCCTGCCCCCCAGACATCCTGCAGGCCACAGGGGGAGGGAGCTGGACACGGAGGGAAGCCCCCAGAGTCACACCCCTCCTCCAGGGGGAAGGGGGCTCTCCAGGCTGGAGGCAGTCCCCAGAAACTTTTGCCCTCCAGACAGCCTGCAGGCCTTGGGGGGAGCTACAGGAGGCTGGGGACAGCCCCCAGAGCCTTGCCCCCCCAGACAGCCTGCAGGCCATAGGGGGACGCTACAGGAAGGGGGCAGCCCCCGGAGCTTTGCTTTATCCCAATACAGCCTGCTTCTGCAGTGAGGCTGCTGGAGGGGGAGGAGCCCCCAGAGCCTTGACCCTCATGGGGGAGCCTTGCAGGTCAGGGGCAGCCCCAGAAACCTTGCCACCCCTGGGCAGCCTGAAAGCCACAAGGAAGCCACTGGAGGCCGGGGCAGCCCCCGGAGCCTCACCCCCACCTCAACTGTCTGCAGGTCACAGGGTGGGTGGGACACTGCAGGCTGGAACAGCCCCCAGAACCTCACTCCCTCCAAAAAGCCTGCATGAGGCACCATTGGAGGGGGGCAGACCCCAGAGCCTGGCACCCCCAGACAGCCTGCAGGCTATAGAGGGCATTGGAGGGGGCAGCAGCCTTCATAGCCTTGTCCCCCGCAGATAGGCTGTGGGCCACAGGGAGCCAACTAAGAGGAGGACTGCTGGCAGGGGAGCGCTGCTCTGGTCCTGTGGGAGGAGTTACTACCCAACTAGCACCATGCTCGCCCCCACAGGTGGCTCCTGTAAGCTCCCCCCATCTCCCAGCCCCTTCTTCTGCAACCTTCACCTCCTACCTGCCTTGACTTCTGCACCCTGTTCCCCTGCTGAGCCTCCCCACTCCCGCCTCCTGCCCTGAGCCCCCTGAAACATCCCAACCCTCTGCCCTAAACCACTCACCCCCTCCTCCTCCTCACTCCTGAACTCTCACTGCAGCCTTCATTTTCAAAAAATACAATAATTGAAATAAAACATGTATATTTTTCATTTATTTAAAAAAATACTTCAGTTAAAGACCTAAGCAACGCTGGGTACATTTGCTAGTAAACATATGTCTGCAGGATATGGGGTCATATTCAGTAAACTGCCTTGCCTACTAAAGGTTAGAGCACAGGACTGGGATTTAGGATTTCTTTTCTGTCACTGACTCAGAGTGTGAATTTGAGCAAGACCCGTGCTTCTCTGTATCTCAGTTTCCATGTCTGTAAAACTAAGCAGAAAAGCTCTGGAAAAGCACAAAGTATTTATAATCTATTCATCAGGAAGAATGTGGATTTTGTAGTCATCCCAACCATTAAACTCCTACATGGTTTGCTTCATTTCACTTTTCATGTCCCTCAGCTCAAGGCTGTTCTGACAGTACAGAAGGGATGGGAAATAGCAACACAGGCAGAAACCCTGCACTGTTCTGCAGATCTATCAGAAAAGTTTTGTGTAATAACGTTAGTTTGGGTAAAATTTCCAAAAGTGCCTCGGTGACCTAGGAGCTGAAGATCTATTGATTTTGCAAGTCATTGGCACTTCTGCAATTGAGACTGAGAGGCTCAAGTCATAGAAGTGCTTTTGAAAATGTGGTCCTGTTTCCTTGTAGGAAATCAGGGAATTCCCATAATGCTCACCATGGAATTTGGGTGTATGTGCATATGTATTGCACAAGTTAATTTTAACTTCTAGGGCGAGACCTGACAAAAAGCAGGATCTCAGTTAAGTCAGCTACACAGCTCTTTGTTGCTGTTTCCCTTTAGAACAGTGTTTCTCAATCTGGTCAGGTCATGGGATGGGTTAGGGGGCTGCAGTCAGGGCTAGTGTTATGCCCTGGGCCCCAATCCTTAGGGAACCCCACAAAGGTAATGTACATGTTTCAGCCCCAAAGATGAAGCCTGAAATCTCAAGGCATTAGAGCCCTATGTCCCATGCCCTACAGAGCTGAAGCCCTGAACCTCAAGGGGATGAAGTCTCAAGCCTGAGGTAGGGAATTGCAGTTTTTTCTAGTAGAGCATGATTCTTTTTAAAATCCCGAGGCATGGGGGGTATCACCAGGTCATCAGCACAAAATGGTTGAGACACACTATGTTAGGGGAAGCTACTATACAAACTCAAGTCCAGAGAGGCTAAAGGTTTAACCCTATTTATAGGCATCACTTGCATCCATTAGTTATTAAGGCAATGTTGCAGAGTAATCCATTTGTATAAATGTCATTATATCCCAACACAGAGGAAGTAACAGCTGATGGGCAAATTGCTTCACCTTTGGGAATCATGCATCTGTTTACAACCCTCAGAATTGTTACATTTGTACTCAGAAGCCTGGTGCATTATCCCTTTAAAATGCAAGACTGAGTGAAGGAAAACTCCTCCTCCAGGGTGGTGGCCCTTAATAAGGAAGGCAGTTTACAGCTTACAAAAGCCACAAGCACTTGCTGCTGCAGCTACTGCTTCTATTCTGCTAGAAGGATACTGGTGCCCGGCTTCTCCTTGTGTTAGAGAGCAATACTGGTAAAATGACTCAGGAGTTTGTGCAGAGCAAAATCAAATCTGATACAGTGGCTGTTTTTATAAAACCAACTTGTCCTTATTGCCAAAGTGCGATGAGACTGCTCAGCAAATATCCCTTCAAGAAAGGCCACCTGGAATTCATTGACATCACAACCCAAAATGATATGACTGGCATTCAGAACTATTTCCAGCAGACAACTGGTGCAAGAACAGTGAGTCTTTCAATTATTTGAATTTGACAGTCACTTAATTATGTGCATGGTTCTCTCATTTGTGATGCCTGAAACTGTGGTAGGGGCTCTGTAGGCACAGAGGGTAGAGTTAGGGTTGCTAGGTGTTCGGTTTTGAACCAGACAGTCCAGTATTTGAGCTTTCTGTTCAGGAAACAAATTGAGAAAATATAAGTTGTAATGTAGATTGTGATGTAATGTCAAATGTCTGGTATTTGTTGAAACCATCTGACAACCCTAGGCAGAGCCCCCTCCTGTGGAATTTGCAATCTAGCTAAGTGGAGTAGAAGGTGCAACAGAGCAAGCCACAAGACTTTTCTCCCCCCTCCCATCCTTTAATTTTTTTCATGTTTTTGCTTATAAAATGGCTTCCCATGTGTAGAATAACTGCAGTATTGCTGTCTCGTGTGCTGTAGTATTTTAGTTCACCCTGCCTATCTCTCAAAGTCTTGCGTCTGATCTCTGTTCCAAAGCTACTGTCTAACTAGTTCAATTTAAGCGTGTGGCAACTCTTACAGACACCATTAAGCTTCCCTGCTGCCTTTCTATGCATTTGGAAGTTGCTCATTTTTATAGCTAAAGCATCATAGATTGAACAAATAACTGACTTTGGCTGGTTGTATCAATGTAATCCCTGTTTTATTTACAAAGTCTTGTTTCCCTGAACACAGCCAGAGACAGTTGTGCTCGCCCTTCCAAATCACTTTCAGCCAGCACTGGGTCATAAAGCTCCACTGAGCTTCTGTGCCTGTGTTTGTGTATGGTGTTTCTTACTGCCTTCTGTCAACTTTTCTGGTCATTCTGCTGTTTGTTGGAAACTCAGTCACTCAGATCAACATTGCTCCAATCCAGTCAATGTTCTGGCCCCATAATTTGCTGTGTCATTTACTAGGAATACCCTTTGACCCTCACAGTTCAGATTCTACTCAAGCTATGCAAGTGCATGTGTTGTGTGATATGCCTATTATGTCCACTCTTTAGTTGTGTAAAGCACATAATGGCTTCTTATAACCATCTCAAATGGAAGGTGGTGGTTATGCTTGCCCGGCTTCAAATCTGTCTCGGCCCAAACCATAATAATCCTAATGCTAACTCACTCTGAAAAACAGTTTTTGCCTTCTCCATCACTTCCACTGTAGGAGTGGCATGCAACCCTAAGGTCATCAGGCACTGTGGTGATAAATACCATGGAAAAACTGTACATTAAGATTACACTCACTTTATTTGTGTTGTGAAAGATTTGGTCTAGAACAGAGGTGGCCAACCCATTACAGACACAGCCAAAATAGTGGTGGATACAGAGCAAAAAGCCTAGGGAAAGTAGTTTTTGAGCAAAAAGTCAGAGCAGGGAATGCAGAACAGCCGTGGGTATGGGAGCTGCAATTTTTCCTTTGAAGAGCTGCATATGGCTCGCGAGCTGCAGGTTAGCCACCCCTGGTCTAGAAGCTTGAGCATAGGGCTAGGAGTCTAGAGTCTTGGGTTTTAGACTCAGCTCTGCCACTCACTTTCTATGTAGCTTTAGGCAGAGCAGCTATATGAATTGCCCCTCACTTTATCTAGCGATAAAGCAGCTATTCTATTGTCTCCTTGTGAGTCATCACCCTTGTAAAGGAGTTTGAGCTCCACTGGTGAGAGGTATTCCCAACTACTTCTGAGGCAACTTCCTCATTTACAGGACAGAGGACACGTTGTTATGTGAGTCTTGCTTGTGACCTTTGTTTAATTTTACAAAGTTGCACAAGGATTAGTAAGCAGACTTCCTTCCCAGATAACAGCTTGCATATTAGCAAGCTGGTCTGTTCCAGTAAGTTAATTTTTTTTTTTCTTTTGGAAGCCTGCCTCAGGCTTGACACTGGAAGTGCAGCTTTGTTTTCAACACACGGTGGGTTTTTTGTGTGTATGTCAATCAATCATTTAGACAAAGATTTGCCTCTGAGTTGGTAATGTCTATAATTTTCATAGGGATGGGCAAACAGCGTCAAGTATGACGCTCTCCTCCCCAACACTGACTCTTTAGCAGTGCTAAAACTAAACCTCTTGAAGTTTGGCAACAGTCCAGGGAAGGGCTTCAGGCTAGATTAACAAACCTGAGCTAGGTGTCCTATCACCTACATCTTTGGCTTCATATAGTTCGCTGGCATTTACAGCCCCAAGTTATGGTACCAGGTGCTCCATACAGTGCAATGGAAAAGAGAGGTGCCTAAGGAAAGCATTTGAAGAAGCCAGCCTAGGTGGTGGGACTGACCAACTAGAGGGAGATTCTTCCTTCCCTGGGGCTTTTCCATTGTGTGCATACTCTTGTGGAGTGCAGTGCCCAAGCCAGGTCTGATCTTTCTCACAAGATAACGGCAGAATAGCTAATAGCTTAAGTTCCACCCCTATCCTCTGAATTTCACTTCTGGATTACATAAGTGGTCCCTGCTTCACTTGCCAGCTCCTGGGGCTCCCTTCCTTAAGTGTCTGTTTCTCTCCATAAAAACAGATGGCACCAAATGCAAAGTTAGGAATTCTACTGGATGGCAGAGCACCTAGAGGTTAGGCATTGTAACATACAAGTATCCTTGTGAACCTATACCTTAATGTCTTCAGAGACCCTGGTGTGCAGCTGTGTTTTCTTTGCCACTGACTGACAAACATCACTTGTGTGCACCTTTAGGTCCCCCGGGTATATATTGGAGAAGTCTGCATTGGTGGCTATTCTGATCTGGCTGCTTTAGAAGAGCAGGAAAAACTCTCTCAAGAGCTAATGCAAATCGGTGCACTACAATAACCGAAAGGTAAGTGATCTCTTTTTTAATTTGCCACACTTGACTGAAGTAGGCAGGTAAAGGGTGGGTAAAGCATTGATGGGGTTTTTTATAAAAACCCAGCATAGTATCATACCTATGAAAATGAGGTAGCCACCCTAGTGCAGAATTTCCTGTGCTTAACCTTATGCCTCTGCAATAAACCAAGAACAAGGGTTGCAGACTGAAGGCGTGTTGTTTGGAGTGAGTAAGCATGAGCTGTGTATTTATCACTTTAAGGGGTGGGACGGAGCACTGGGAATCCACCATATTAGAATTGAAAATCTAGTACTGTACCAGCATAACTAGCATTGGTACAGTGCCTTGATAGGTGACTTAAGTCCTTGGGGAGGCTGCTGTGCAAATATACATAATGCAAGTATTTAAACTAGGATCTGTTTTCTCTTCACTAACTGAACTCGTTAAATTATTCCTATCTTTGATGCTTCATGTAGGTCAGTGGATGACATCTTAGTCAGCAGTTACATGTTGTTATGTTTACAATAGTCATGCATATACCCTGATTGCTGGCCAAATATTGGTTACTTAGATGCAGTGCCTCTAAGTCTCTGCTATATATGCCATCTTCATATGTGACAAGAACAAGCATGGGGCCAACTGGCTGTCCTGCTTGCTTGAAGTTTCATACGTGCTTGCCACATCACAGCACTCTGCCCTCTGGTATGAAAACAGTGATCTGGCTCTGAACTAGATGTTTTGGCACTTCTTATTTTTGCAAAAATAAAAGCAAAAAGAGGGGAAAGAGCAATTGGCTATTCTCTCATGATTTCTATATGAGAGAACCCAGATTATAAAGTCCCTGCTGTGAACTAAGGACTCTAATGTGGTTCTCCCCATTCCAAATCCCTAACCTTTAGTGTCTCTCCTGGCATTACTTTTGACCAGAAACTTCATCCTGGACCTGAGGCATGCCCTTCCAAAAGGGCAAAGCTCTGGCTGTGCACAGTGGGTCCTGTACTCTAATCAGTTACTGCCTCTAATACAGATATGCCTCAGATGATCACTAGGACCTTCCATACTCCCTCTTATCTTTTCTAGAGGCCAGGGTCCCAGCTTACTGAGCCTTCCTCATCATTGGCAAAGTAAAAATTGAGGTGAAACCCCTCTGTAATCCTACCCTCCCTTTCTAGGAACAGACTCTCAGTGGTGTGGGAAGATTGGGGGAAGCCTAGGTCCACCCACTACTTCAGGTTCTGGCCTAAGGATCCTAGGTAGCAGCAACTGTCAGGGCCCCCGCGCTCCAATACAGAAACCTTTCCCCTGGGCTACTTCCCCAAATACGCCCCTAGTATTCTCTCTGGTACCTGAGTGAATTTTTCCAACTCCAACACTTTCCTTTTTGCAGTCTCCTGCACCACTTCTTCCTCCCACTTGGGGGGAGGGGAGAACCCTTTAAAGTAGCCCCAAAGGCCTTAATTGGCTACAGGTGCCTGATTAGCCTGCTGCTTCAGGCAAGCTCTTAACTAACCTCAGCTGCCTGCCTGAATTACATGGCCACACTGGTTGGCAACTGATTCAGGAAACAGAACACCATTCACCTAACTCCTGGTATGTCTGCCCACCACCAAGCTATTATAGTCAGCTGGCCTGGGTCTCTCAATACATTTCCATAAAGTTTTGATTGCAACAAATCAGTCTCTTCTGACAAGCTGTGCCCTGATATGATTGGCTGAAGTCAGTTCTATCTATCTGAACTCATTCTGGGGGGTGGGGGGGGGAGTGACTTTATCTACATTAAACAAGCCCTATCATTTTCCCTTAATGATTTGAGCAGTAGATCTCAGTTAGAGGTGGCTAGACTTCTGTTATTAGGTTACTAACCTAACATGATCTCATTTAAGAGGCCTAAAGAGCTCTTCAAAGCATGTATGGTAAACTGGCTTCTTCCAAAAAGACGGTGTAATCTCTACTCATCACTTCTAATTTCAGGTGCAAAATGACTGGTATTTGTGACTGCATCACCTTGCCATCAGAGCCTTTGGAAATGACTTTCCTGTTACCATCTGATTTCCTTCTAAATCTACAAAAGTAGATATTGGACATCAATTCTTCTGGTCTTGAGAGAGACTAAATTTTTTTTTCTTTCATCCTGTGTGTAGCTTTGGGAGCTAACCTAGAATGTGATTAGAATTTGCCTGAAGGAATAAAATGTTTACCTATTTAATAATAGAAATATACTTGAGCTGTGTCTTTTCTCTCACTGCCCTTGCCCCTAGCCTTCAGGATGGTTACCAGGAACACAACTCTTGTTTAGTAGTGCAGAGAACTTTGGATGCTTTCCTCTTTGACAATGTATTAAACTCAAACCATAGAGAGGGAAGTGTAGGATGTTGATGCTTGGGGGCCAAATGGGTTCCTGGAACACTATTTGAAAATAGTCACTGAGCCCTGTATCCGTGACAGGTATCTTAAGGAGGGCTGAGAACATCTGTACCCTGCTGTGTTGTCCTTATTACAACATACAGCTACAGGCAAACGTTTGCAGCTCAGCTATTTTAGAATGGGTGCAATTGGACAGGAAATGGGTGTTACATGGGAAAGTAGTTTTTCTGGGGGTTTGGAAGCCAGCCTGTAAACTGTGCCGGAAGTAACTTGAGTGACTATTTTGATGGCACTGGACAATTTCAGGACTCCAGGAGGACAGGGTTTGCTGGACAGCAGAATGGGGGGGGGGGGGAGAGCTAATGAGTAACATTGGTCAAGACCAGTGGTTAAACATTTTGCAACAGAAGTGGCCTTTTTTTTTAAAGTCCCCATTTAGTGGCAGATAACAGAACACTGGGCCTTGCTCACTTGTTACTCTGCCTGTGCTCCCTTCCCTTCCCTTCAATGGCAAAAAGTGTGGGGCGAAGAGAGGGTTGAAGGGCAAACTGAAAACTGTCTTGAGGAAACTGATAACTCTTGTATTTATATTTTTGGTGGCAATTTTTTAAAGCAGCTATACTGGTGAGGGAATAAGAGCCCAGGCTCGTTCATAAACAGGAGAGATGGCCATTTTTCAGCTGGCCAGTTCAAGGTGACTAATTTGGTCATCTAAACTTCCATGCTTGGACAGTTGTCATGTTACTGGATTGTAAAGGGAGAAGCCAGATCACTGTTGCACCCATAAGGGGGGGGGATGCCCCAAAAGTCTACACAAAGGTGGCCATGTGAGGTGTCAGCTTACATTCTACTGATTCTGTATATGCTATTTATGTACTTGTATAATATCTGTATGCAGAGTTATAATTATGTACTCTGTGTTGATGCTGGAAGGTTCTCTGTCTGAGGCAGAGCAAAGAATGTTCAGCCAGTGGCTATACTAATTAGCAAGGCTCCAGAAACAACAGATATCTAAGTGCCAGAGACACACCTGAGGAATGTCTGGATGCCAGCCAGAATAATGGTTGCTGACTTGGGACACAAGGATAGGTCAATGGACCATGTGACCTGTAGGGACCTGCTCTGGCCAGGAAGATGCCAGGAGAAGTATACAAGTGCCATGTGGCACCCTCCATCTGATCTGGAGTTTAGCTCCTGATCCCAGATGCAACCTTGCAGGGAACAATGAGCTGGGAAGAACCATCGACCCATCCTGACATAAGATGTACACCAGAGACTTTTAAGCTAGCAGTTTGTAACATCTCTGCTAAGAGACTGCACTGAGAACTTAGTGATTCAATGCATGTAATGTAATCTCCTTAACCTTACGAAAAGAAAGAAAAGCAGTAGAGTAATAAACCTTTAGGTTGTAGATTCTAAAGGATTGGCTCTGTGTGATCTTGTGGGTAAGATCCAGAGTGTAAATTGACCAGGGATCTGTGGCTGGCTTCAGGTTCTTCTGGTCCCCAGTTCCTGGTAGGTAAGGTTGGGTTCTTCTAAAATCCCTCCCTGTTTGTTAGGCCTGGGGCTGATTGGGGCACAGGAAGAGCTGGGGTGTCAGAAGGATTTTCCTCATGAGGCTTCTGGCTAGCCAGTTTGGCAGCTGAAGCATTCGGTGTGACTGGTTTGTGGCCCATTTGGGAAGGTCTCCAGTCTGGGACTGTAAGGAGCCCTGAGTTTGAGCAATTCGCCCTGAGCAGCCTGGTCCGTCACAAGTCATGCAGCATTCTTGTAGGAATCCTTCTAAGTTCAGCTCTAGTTCTACTCTGCTTTTCATAAACACTACAGCAATGAAGAGATCCAATGAAAACACTTTAGCTGCTGGCCAGGACTGAACATGACATGCTTCCTCCATCTTGGGAAAACCTATGGGAAGGGGGTTCTTGCCCATATTAACATCTTTAAGAGACATACCTAATGGCTCACTTTAAACACTAGATATGGCAGAGTTTGTTCAAGAAAATTGTTTCTATCACTCCCTTATTACTTGGTGGAATTTAGCACCTTTATAGGCAAAAAATGCTAGTTATATTTAACATTTATCAAGTAGAGATTTGAATAAAAATGCTGTTAAACTTAGGCTACACTAGGTATTTCGTGCCTAGCAGTGTGCACAGAATTTCCAGCTAGCTAATATTGTAACTAGTACAGCTAATAATAGCAAGTGCTAGTGTACCCTACTTTGGCTCTAACAATTTTCCTCTACAGTTTGGATCGAGGAAAATTAATCTGCCTCAGAATTCCACCTGCTTATATGATACTGTAAGTCAGTGGTCCTGTGATCCTTGTGAAGGATCTACCACAAACCAAATACCCTTGCCCCACCCCTTCTCTACCTCCTTCCTGCACTCTCCTCCTTCCTTACCCTAGGCTGGGGCAGGGGATAGGAGTGCAGACTCTGGTCTTGGGCCAAAGAGTTTGGAGTGTGAGGGATCCTAGACTGAGCCTGGAGGACTCAGGGTACAGGAGGGGCTCATTGGCTGGGGCAGAGGTTCAGGGTGCAAGCTCAAGCTGGGCATCACTTACTTTAAGCAACTTCTGAGTGATGATGCAGCAGGGCTAAGGCAGGCTTGCCCTGCCCTGCACTCCCAAAAGCAGTCAGTATGTCCAGAAGCAGTTCCTGGGAGGGGCAGGAGTATGCTACCCTCTATCCACAGGCACTGCTGGCATACTTCCCATTGGAAATAGTTCCTTATTCCTGGCTAATAGGCGCAGTGGGGATGGTGCATACAGGCTAGGACAGCATGAGGAGACACTCCCCTCCTTTCCTGTCTCTCCCAAGGGCCACAGGGACATACCAGGAGCAACACAGGGCAGGGAGGAGCCTGCCTTAGCCCTGCTGCACTGCCAGACTGTTTGCAGTCCATCTCCTAGACTACAGGAGCTTCCAGGAAATCAAGCCAGATTCCAGGAGACTCCCAGTCAGTGCTTTCTGCACATGGAAAAAATTAGAAGGAATGAATTGTTCCAAGATCAAGGTAATGGCAAATGTGCACTAGTGTTCCTTCTAAGCTGAGCAGCAGCACAATTTCATAGGTGATTAATCAACCCCAGTTAGTCAGCTCTGTGCAATGAGCCCTGAGCTTCTGATAGGGTGGGCCTGATTAATCACCTGTGAGCTATGCTGCCAGGCAGCTTAGTGAGAAACTGATGTGCACCATCAGTAGAAACCAAAAATTTAGTTTTTAGATTACCATAGGGATAATTACTCCAACCATGACAGGTGAGGCACTTTAGAACTCACTACTCAAAGAATTAAATTTAAGCATAAAAAATGTCAACTGCACAGAGCAGTCAAAAACCTAAAATAACACTGAGAGAAATATCACCACAAGAATATGTTGGGTCAGGGAATGTGTGAGCATGACAGATTCGTATGTCTGAATGCTCAGGATAATTAAAGGGGCAATAAGAGCAGCTCCATCCCAAACCCTGTCATGTCCCACCTCTGTGGAGATGGGATACAGGAGATAGGAAAAGGGGATGTGACGGTAGCACCCTCACACTAAAGAGCAAACAGGAGTTTCCCAGAGGGCATGGGAAATGTGGGGAGGGGCAGCTGAAATGCTAGTACTTCGTAGCCAAATCAGTCAGGATCACCTGTCCTAGACTCTAGGATCCCAATCTACTGGTTTGTAATTACTGCTATAAGCAGAGTATCTGACAAGCTCTTGCAGAAACTTTGCTGACTAATTGCAGCAACAGTTGGTTCTGGTGAGAGAATATTCAGTACAGTATTAGAAATACTGAATATGCATGAGTAATTTATTTGTAATGACTTACATTATGCAGCTGGGCTCCTTGCTTATTTTCTGGATAGAGCTGTTTTTGGAGGAAGGGGTGTCTTACATATGTTGTACATTTGTCTGCTCTCTTTCAACACTATCTTCTATTGACTAGTCTAAAGAAACAGCATTAATTAGAAAGTACTTAGACACTGATCTAGTAAAACATTTGGCCTCCAGCACTAGCCATGGCAGGATTCTTCTGAGGGAGGTAGGGAGCCTAAGCAAATAGATTAATCTAAGATAAGCTACAAAGCAAAAGTTAAAAGTTTAGACTTCCCAACAAAAAGCCTGCAATATTCCAGTAATACAGCACAGATATTTCAATAAATACTTTACAACTACTTCTTCAGCTGGTGCACAGTTCAGCTGTGGAGCTTCTTGCTATGGAATATTGTGAGGACCAAAACTCTATTAGGGTTCAAAAAAGAATTCAATACATTCAGGAAGGATAAGGCCATCACTGACTATCAGCCAGGACACAGAACTTTTTCCAGTCTTGAACACAGCCAGAAGGTAGAGGGGAAGAAGATGGGGGCAGGGGTGGGGGACTCAGAAGTAAGATAAAATGAGGACAGGGCCATGGTTAGAAGGGATTGCTCCAGCCTGGGCTGAAAGCTACACTGCAATCCTAGCTGAGATTGAGAGCTTGTCCCTGGCTGGGGCTGAGTGTACAAAGTGAGGGCAGGTTTTGGCAAGAAAAAGGGGGGGAGCAAGCCTCCCCAAGAGAGCTTCATGAGCCACCCATGAGCATAGCGGCAGTAACAAGTGAAAGCTACCCCTTCTCCGTGAACTATAACAAATCTTTTCTTTACAAAGACAGACATGGCACAAACACTTCAACCTAGGATAATAGATGACTGCTTTCCCTTCCCCCTGAAATTTTATTATAGTGCAGTTTGTCTTTCACAAGTAGCTCTCCTTATGGAACATCCATGCCTCTAAAACGTCACTTTCTTGGAAGCAATACATAAAATTGCTTGTGGGATGTGATTCACTGAAACATTACTTTAAAAGGTCAAATTGCAATAAGGAAGGAAGGAAAACAACATTTCTGCTGCTGGCAGAAGAGCAGATAAGTCAGTTCGGTTTAAATTTGTGTCTGGGTTGCTTATAAACCGGCTGGGCAGTCATTTTGTTAAAGCAGAGGATTTCCTCTTATTTGCATCACTATTTCACCAGTGAGGTAGTGGTAAATGGGTGTTTATAGAACACTTTCAGTGTGCCTGCTGCCACAAAACAGAACACCTGCCTCCCTAGGGCCTCATCTTAAGACAAGAGTCCTTAGAAGAGAAACAGTTAATGGTTCAGTTGGAAAGGGAAAATCATTTGGCTAAGGCACTGGACAGGTAAGAGATAAAGGTTCAATTTCCCATTCCACTGTGAGAGTTCCTCTTTTACCTTGTACAAGTCATTTAATTAATCTGATCCTTAGTTCCCCATTTTTGTACAACAGGGAAATACTTTTCCTTTTCCCACTGTCTTTATTTGGAGTGGAACAAACTCTTTCAACATGTACGTGTAACAGATGTGAGGTATTGGAAGCATTTTTGGTTATTGTAATGATGTGCCAGATACTATTGGCACATAGTATATTAATAGATTATTATATATCTGTAATGCTTTGTGTATTTGTGAGCTGTGGAGCATATTCTAGCTCAATGAGAGAATTAAGATCCGGGTTATGGGAGGAAAGCAAACTAATTTCCTCAATAGGTAAACAATTTTGAAGTAGTAATACCATTTGGCGGATGGGTACGGGAAACTGTATTAGAGCTACTCACCCTGTGCAGTAAAAGGGGTTCCTTCTAAATGTGTCCTCCCCCCCAGTAGGTGATTCACTCTGGGTGCTGGTGTGTCCTTGTGCTGGCAGCCGAAGATTTTTCTAGCAGTGCCCTACTGCACTGCACACACGTGGTAGCATCTTGTTGTGCTGGTGGTGTTTGTTAGGCACACACACACATGGTGCCTCCTTCTCTATTCTGGTTCTAGTCCTAAAGGGGAAGGAAGGTGAGTAGTGGAGCACCCATGAGGACACACATCATGAAGAACCCCCATTTCTGTACAGGGTGAGTAATTCTTTTTTCTACTTTGAGTGATGTCCCCATGGGAGCTCCACTCTGGGTGACCAGAGAGTATTCGTATCATGGAGGCAGGTTTGGAGCCCAGTCCACAAAATTGAGGACAGCACCACTTGTCCAACTGATGTTTCTGGAGCAATAGCGGAGGTAAGAGCATAGTGTATCGCAAAAGTGTGGTCAGAAGACCAAGTTGCTGCCTTGAAAACGTCCTCTAGAGGTACGTTAAGGAAAGCTGTGGTGGAAGCCAAAGCTCTGGTGGAGAGTGCTGTTATGGTACTTGAGAGAAGACAGATTGACCTTTTGAGCACTTTCGAACAATAAGAGCCTTGTTGACTTCCTCCAGTCTTGTGAAATCGAAATAAAAGGCGAGTGCTCGGCGTACATCTAAGGTGTGCAACACTGTCTGCGATGGAACGGTGTGTGGCTTGGAACAGAATACAGGTAAGCGTATAGGTTCACTGGTATGGAAAGGAGTTGAGACCATGGGGTTGGAGGATTAACCTGTCCTTAGCAAACAGCGTGTATGGCAGGTCAGACACTAGTGCTGCTATCTCGCCCATTCTCCTGCTGGAAGTTATGTCTACTAGGAAAGCCACCTTCATGGAGAGGTGTAGCCAGGAGCAGGTGGCTAATGGTGCGAAGGGAGGTTTAGTTAAGCTCTTCAGTACATGATTCAGGTTCTGTTACCCCAGAGTCTCAGTAACAAGCAAATTTAGAATGAAAATCTAGAATTTGGCATAAGGATTTGATCACTGATGTTATGCGCTCTACTCTGATTGTCAGAAGGGAGGCCCCTGACAGTACTGTATCTAATCACCAGTTGGAATCCCAAAGAAACACTGAGTCCAGATTAAGTGTATTAATATATTATAGAATTTAAATTGACAAGTGCATGAAACAATACCAAGAATAACCAACCAATAAAATCCAACCCCCACCCCAAAATAGAAGAAAAGACAGACAGACAGAAAGATTCCCAATACAGGCAAGGTACATATACTTTACAGAGTCTCTACGCTGCCGATGGTGGTGACGGTGCTTACGACCTACTACCTTTAGGCTTTGATTAGCCTTCAGGGAGGAACAGCAAGTGACCCCTTGCAGATGGAATTGATTGCTGTTGGTGGAATCCTAGGCATTCACCATAGGAGCCAAGGTAGATGGGTGGTAGCACAGTTCTCAGTCCTCACTGGGCCTTTGCCTCAGAGAGCCCGTGGCAGTGGGCCCGGCAGTGGCTGGAGAACCCTGGGAATGTCCCAGTTGCAGCAGGAATGGGATGGCCAGGCAGTCCTGACCAGGAAACCACCAGCAGCAGCACGGTTGGCCTGGCGGGAAACCCCAGTGGCAGCCAGGTGGCCTGGGGAACCCCAAGGAACCCCCCAAAATAGCAGCCCTGGCTG
This sequence comes from Pelodiscus sinensis, assembly GCF_052426305.1. Classification (NCBI taxonomy): domain Eukaryota; kingdom Metazoa; phylum Chordata; order Testudines; family Trionychidae; genus Pelodiscus; species Pelodiscus sinensis. The sequence goes on from NC_143057.1 coordinate 72,046,379, forward strand.
GGGAAGCCCTGGCAACTCCCAGCACAACCAGCAGATAGCAGGGCAGGGAGCCTCAGCTGGGCCATCTTTAGTGGGGTAGCAGTAGGGTGGGGAACTCCAGCCTTGCGAGCCCCAGGGAGAGGAGCATTGACCTTCCCTGGTCCAGGATGGCTCAGGTCCCAAGGGTGCCCGACTAGAGAGGTCTAACCAAACCAGTATATGAATCACACATTTGCAGCATATTAATCTCACATCCAGCACTGTTAAAACTTTCTAAAAAGGGGGGGGGTACGTCATCACATGAAATTGAGATGCAGTAAAAATGTTTGTTTTGTTACAAAGTGTTAAATACTAAATCTACAAAGTGTACATTTTACTCAAAATACCATTCCATAATATATGAAAATATCAAAAAGTAAAATTCAGTGCATGCCTATCTCCTACATTTTTCTTATCAAATTTATCAAGAGCTAAAGACTATAGGAGAGACTATCCATCCTGTGGAAATTAATATTTCTTAGGACAGAAGGCTACCTATGTTGGCCTCAATATAAGCCTCCCTATTGGCTTAACATAAGAGTAAATATGTCATTAACAAACATGGCAAAAAAAAGCATGCAATGTTGTTAACAGGATTCTCTCTCAAGGTAGAAGTCCATTCTTTTCTCAATATGCACTCAAAACAGCTACAAAAAATAAATTCCTGAATACTACTATACCATATATTAAATTGTTAAATAGGTGATTATTTTACCTTAGGAGAAAAATGCAGGTTAAACTAGATTTAATTGCCTATACAAAGCCAAAATAGTAACTTTTCAGAGCTAATGTCCAGATCCTCTAGTTGTCTAAATCATGTTTTTAGGAATTTCCTAACTTAAACCAATGCAAAAATGCTAAAATGTTATACATTCTAAAGTTGTCATATCAAATTTAGTGGTTTGTCAATTCTCTCTCTATATAAAAGTTTTTCCTGCTGGGCAACAGAATGATGTACTCAAGCTCTCTGGCCACAAAAGTGGCCAGAGAGAGGGGGGCTGGGCAAGCATAGTGAGCAGGGGGGAGCCGATTTTGCGGCCAAAGAGGGGGGTTGGCGAGCATAGCAAACAGGGCACAGCCCTCCAATAACTTCTGAATATCATCTGTGGATTTCTGAATTGTACCTAAGTAGTAAGATACTGCATCTACAGCAACCAAACATCACAACCCATGTCTACATAAAATGAGTGTTAATGCTAAGTCACAGATTTTGAATTTTAAAAAGCACATTTCTAAAGAAAAATATCAATTTGTTATTCTGCTGATATATATGGAGAAATCAGCCTCTCAAATCACTGCATCATTATGGGTTTGACCTAGTGCCTGCACCTAACAGTAGTAGTACCCATAATAGGAGCACCTAAAAAGACTGGAATGATATTTTGCATTTGAGTAGTCAAGTTATCATCTGTGGAAAATATCTCCTCCCATTGCTTGGGTTCACCATATAAAGTGTTTGTGGAAGATTAACACAAAAGGCTAAAATAAATATACAATAACAAAATATTCTCTGACCCACAGAAATGATATTTCTATTTTACATTATGACAGGATATATAAAATATCCTTCATGAAAATAAATCTCTCACTACAGGCAGTCCCCGACTTACGCGGATCCGACTTATGTCGGATCCGCACTTATGAACGGGGCTTTCTCGCCCCGGAGGTCGAGGTGGCGGATTGCTACCTGCGAGCTCCAGGGCGAGAGAGCCCCGTTCGTAAGCTGCTCCGGTGCCCCTGGTCTGCTGGAGACCGTCTCCAGCAGACCAGGGGCACCGGGCGGGTTCCCGCGCTTCTGAGGCTTTGCCAGAGCAAAGCCTCAGAAGCGCGGGAACCCGCCGCTGCTGCGGCTTCAGTCCAGGTGCCTGTGGTCTGCTGGGGACCGTCCCCAGCAGACCAGAGGCACCGGGACTGAAGCCGCAGCCACGGCGGGGTCCCGCGCCTCTGAGACTTTGCCAGAGCAAAGTCTCAGAGGCGCGGCACCCTGCTGCCGCTGCGGCTCTGCTCCCCGTGTCCCTGGTCTGCTGGGGGGGGGGGGCGCAGCTAGTGTGCCCCCCTCCCCCCCCAGCAGACCAGGCTTTTGTTTTGGACCCTGGGGCAGAGCAGCTGGGGCGCTGCCAATTGGTCCTGCAGCGCCGCTCTGGGCACTACTGGACCAACCCGGCAGCACCCCAGCTGCTCTGCCCCAGGTCCTGATTCAGCCGCTGCTGGTCAGTTTCAGCAGTGGCTGAATCAGGACGCCTGGGGCAGAGCAGCTGGGGTGCTGCTGGGTTGGTCCAGTAGCGCCGAGGAGCGAGGAGCGGTGCTACCGGAGCAACCCAGCAGCACCCCAGCTGCTCTGCCCCAGGCGTCCCCAAGTCAGCCGCTGCTGAAACTGACCAGCACTGACTACAGGAAGCCCGAGGCAGAGTTGCTCTGCCCCAGGCTTCCTGGAATCAGTCGCTGATCAGTTTCAGCAGTAGCTGACTTGGGGACGCTTGGGGTTCTGAAGTTGAATCTGTATGTAAGTCAGAACTGGCGGTCAGTTTCAGCAGTGGCTGAATCTGGACGCTAGTTCCGACTTACATACAGATTCAACTTAAGAACAAACCTACAGTCCCTATCTTGTACGTAACCCGGGGACTGCCTGTACATGCGTTATTGGCAAGACATTCTAGAATAGCAGATCAGACTATTTTCAAACAGCTAAAAACCACATGCAATAATGAGCAAACATTCACACACAATTTGTATATATAATTACGGTGACTGTACATATGAATTTAGTATTTGGGCATACAAACACCAGTTAAATGATTAACCTGGCCACTTGTAAGTGTAGACAGTGTAATGGTGCATGTTAACGGTGCATGTTAATAAGTAATTGTTCGTGCATATTAGTTTTGTAATTCTGTAGTCATTTTTGCTGATGGCTTTAAGTTTTCAAAACTTCAAAATTTGTGATTCATCCAGTTGATGATAGAAATTTAAAATTTCTGATGTAGATAACAGATACAAACATTAGGAAATAAGGAGATAATTAAATATTTTTTTACATTTATTAAATTATATGCATATATAGTTTCACCCATAACGTATGACCATTTTTATTTTATTTTCAACATCTTTTTTCCTCTGATAGACTCATTTTATTCCTTGTAGGAGACAAATCATAGAACTGGAAGGGACCTCGAGAGGTCATCAAGTCCAGTCCCCTGCCCTCATGGCAGGACCAAATACTGTCTAGACCATCCCTGATAGACATTTATCTAACCTACTCTTAAATATCTCCACAGATGGAGATTCCACAACCTGCCTGGGCAATTTATTCCAACATTTGCCTACCCTGACAGTTAGGAACTTTTTCCTAACGTCCAACCTAAACCTCCCTTGCTGCAGTTTAAGCCCATAGCTTCTTGTTCTATCCCCAGAGGCCAAGATGAACAAGTTTTCTCCCTCCTCCTCATGACACCCTTTTAGATATCTGAAAACTATCATGTCCCTCAATCTTCTCTTTTCTAAATTAAACAAACCCACTTCCTTCAGCCTTCCCTCATAGGTCATGTTCTCTAGACCTTTAATCATTCTCGGTGCTGTTCTCTGGACCCTCTCCAATTTCTCCACATCTTTCTTGAAATGCGGTGCCCAGAACTGGACACAATACTCCAACTGAGGCCTAACCAGAGCAGAGAAGAGCAGAAGAATGATTTCTTGTGTCTTGCTCACAACACACCTGTTAATGCATCCCAGAATCATGTTTGCTTTCTTTGTAACAGCATCACACTGCTGACTCATTCAACTTGTGGTCCACTATAACCCCTAGATCCCTTTCTGCCGTACTCCTTCCCAGGCAGTCACTTCCCATTCTGTAAGTATGAAACTGATTGTTCCTTCCTAAGTGGAGCACTTTACATTTGTCTTCATTAAACTTCATCCTGTTTACCTCAGACTATTTCTCCAATTTGTCCAGGTCATTTTGAATTATGACCCTATCCTCCAGATTAGTCGCAACCCCTCTCGGCTTGGTATCATCTGCAAACTTAATAAGCGTACTTTCTATATCAATATCTAAATTGTTGATGAAGATATTGAACAGAGCCGGCCCCAAAACAGACTCCTGCAGAACCCCACTTGTTATTCCTTTCCAGCAGGATTGTGAACCATTAATAACTACTCTGAGTACGGTTATCCAGCCAGTTATGCATCCACATTATCATAGCCGCATCTAAGTTGTATTTACCTAGTTTGATAAGAATATCATGTGAGACCATATCAAATGTGTTATTCCTAGTCCTGTCACTTACTAGCAATATGATCTTGAACAAATCTCAAGCGCTGTTTCAATATTCCTCATCTGTGAAATGAAGATAATGTTGCTCATGTTTGTAAAACTGTTAGATCAGACACAAAGGTTTATATAAATACTATTAATTATCATTCCTATACTGAGCTAACAATCAGTATTTTGAGCCAGAGTACCATTATTTGTCCCAAAATAGAAAACACCATCTGGATCTCTAAAACCTCATCAGAAGAAAGTCTCTTAGGAGTCTAGTGTGGAATTTCCAAAAGACTATCTTTGTAGAGTTACAAAACATTTCCTCTTTATTAACAGAAAAGCACTACAGGTACCAATCTATATGGTGGGTCTATGTTTGCCTGGCAGCTATTTAAATAATAAATGGAGATACCTATCTCATAGAACTGGAAGGGACCTTGAGAGGTCATTGAGTCCAGTCCCCTACCCCCATGGCAGGGCCAAGTACCATCCCTGACAGATGGCCCCTTCAAAGATTGAACTCAAAACCCTGGGTTTAGCAGGTCAATGCTCAAACCACTGAGCTATCCATCCCCTTTATTTCTTTTGCAGGTGCCTTTAAAATGGTTAATCACAGCTTGTTTTCAGGACTAAGTAACTTTTTCATTAATATTCCTTTTGCTGCATTGTCCCTATGGGAACAAACACTGACATACTACATGTGCCACATCTTTCAAGAACAGTTAGTTAAAGTTGAATTTAAGTAAGAGTGTGGGTTTGCTGGTAAGCGGAAGGAATCACTTTGAAGAACTTGCTTCCTGTATAAAATCCATGCTATTGTACACATCTATTTTTTTTAGTTAAGACAGTCTCATTTTAGACTCAGTGCTGTTAAATGCATATACACAAATATTTGAAAAAGCTACTTACTATCATCCGTTCCTCACCAGAATGTGTCTCAATGCTATCGGGATCCTATTTAAGACCTTTAGGCTTGATTATTTTTGCTCATATCAAAAAATGAATCCACACAAATGGAACCAATCCAATTAGTACAACATGGCACAGCCCCACTCAGATACACAGTTCACCATGAACTCATTAAGCTGATACATCACTCTGCAAAGGCTTCCCATTAAATAGATTTAAGTTCTAGGTTGTCCTATTAGTCAAATCTCTGCAGCTAGCTATGGTTACCTCTTTCTTTGTGACTATGATCCCTTTGGCAGCTGGGTGTTGCTGAAATGATTTAACTGTCAACTGTCTGTAGGAGTCAGAACTTTCTCAGGAAACTTTCCTACACTATAGAACATTCTCCTGAAACAGAAATATTACTGTCGATTTCATAGCTTTCATAAATGATATTAACATTGCCAATGTTGAAATACCAGCAACCCAGCTTACCTCTTTTTCCCCTGGCTCATGAACCTGCAACACTCCAACAGCACTAAAGAGTTTGCTATCAGCTTAATAGGTACAGAAATACAACTTTATGCTCTTTTGGAAGATTGAAGGGATATAGGTGTCCACTTACAAGACTGACTCTTAGTGGTACCTGCTGTACATTTATGACTGTCATTTGGTACTGATCCTATGAATTGTAAAAGGGGCAAGGAGTCCTGTGGCACCTTATAAACTAACCAAAGTGTTGGAGCATAACCTTTCGTGGGCAAAGACCCACTTTGTCAGATGCATCAGATGAAGTGGGTCTTTGCCCGCAAAAGCTTATGCTCCAACATTTCGGTTAGTCTATAAGGTGCCACAGGACTCCTTGCCGCTTTTGCAGATTCAGACTAACGGCTACCCCTCTGATACTCGACACCTATGAATTGTGTCACACTGTACAGAAACAATTAAGTAGATACTTTCAGAACTGCTAAGCACTCTAGAGAATGTGTTGTGAACTAATTTTTTTTCCAAATCATAGAATAGTATTCAGTAGCAAAACCAGTGCAAAGGAAAATCTGTGCAATTTAAAAAAAAATACATTAACAAACCTGACTATATTTCTGAAACAGAACCACCAGTGGAAAGGGTACCTACATACTCAGCAACTGTGGATTTCAGAGCTGTTTATGTGAGGCTGTGCTTGTCCTCAGTGTCTGTTGTGGAGGAGTAGCAGGGATAGGGATAAATCCCTCATGCCACAGAGTAAGTGAAGGAAGACCATAGTAGATGATGTTATGGAGATTCCCATGGGTTGCAAGGAGAGGAAAACCTGGAATTGTTGAAACAAAAAGAGTCTGCAGGATCTCTTGTTTGCTGATAGAGAAGCTCCATTATATCCTGGTGCATCTCCCTCTCCCTTTCCCACTGGGACTTTCTCCTATCTGCTTTTTCCTTCCCTGGACTGTCTAATGTTCACTCTCCAGCCCCTTTTGATGCATCACTGGCATGCAGCACCTCACTGAACACATCATCCTGATACCTTTTCTTTCTTCTCATCTAGCTGAGGTGTTACACTGGTGTGGAGGGAGAACCTCACAGCCACAGTGGCAGCCACAGATAAAACACAGAGGTACCTCTGTCAGTATAGTTACAAAGTGAAAGTTAAGATTCAGAACCCCCTTCTTCTGAACATTGAAAACGTTGAAGACACGCTATTTACATTTTTCCTTCAAAGTGCTTGTGCAGAGTGGTATACACTAGCCAGCCACAGTAGTCATGATTTTAGCTGCTCCCTCACTCCTGATATAATAAAGGCACAGACACCATAACCTCTGTTTACTGTTCCAAAGCCACCCAGACCTTTCTGCTGCAAGCCAGTGTACTACAAGGGTTCCTACTGAAGTTACTGCTGAGTGGCATGGGAAAGTGTCCTGCCATGAATGAAGATATAAGGCTGCCATCTCCAGAAACTTTCAGAGGAGGATTGCAGAGTACTTCCAGGAAAGTTTCATTGAGATCTCTCATGATAATTGAAGGGGCATTGTATATAAATTGCTTCACGTGCCCCACTTGCCTAACTCTACAAGAGAATGAAAAGTAGGCAATTGTTCTTGCTGTACTACTACCTGTTTTAGTAGAAGTAAATTCATGAAAAGTCAATAACCATGTCCTGTTAAACTGGGGCACCAGCAATACACAATTATAATGGGAAATTAATTATACACTTATCTAAAGTTCCTTCCCCTGCAGTAGGCTCACCTATGCTTGATTACTGGGACTGACTGGACTGCTGGAGTCTCAAAACAGGTGCTAATTCATAGCATGGGTGCAGCTCCCTAGTCACGTCTCCCATCCTCTGCCTCACTCCTCAAAAGTATCCACTGCAGCTCCTCCCCAGGGCCATTCAAAGTAATTACTCCCCAGTGCTTCCTGGGGCTCTAAATCAAGGTAGTGCATCCACATTAGGGGAGCCTGCCTTGGACTAATTTGAAGGCTTCCCTGTAGTGTGGATATGCTATTTTGAAATAGTTATTTTGGGAATTATTACTCCGAAATATCTTATTTCAAAATACCCGTGTAGTGTAGACATACTCGTAGTGTTTACGTTTACATTGCATCAACTTCAGTACATCAATCGTGGCTTAATGCTGTTCAGGGAAGTAATGTTTCTGCATTGTTATAACTGGGTACTAACATCATCAGCAAGAGACAAATATAGGTATAAACACATGCATATGCACACATGCAGCTTATGAAGAATTAACTTTGTAGTTTAGACCAGGCCTGAGTTACATATTGGATTAACTCCTTTATTCTGTCCTATGGTATATTTCTTAATTCCTTTAAAGCATCACAGTAATTCATTATTAATGAAAAACCATTGAGCAAGCACATTATAAAGTTCAGCAGGATTCAAACGTTTATTTTAATCCCTGCTACAGTTTTAATAACTTCCACGTAACTCCCAGTTTCTGATGCTCTAGTCTATGAACACTTTGTGAATAATCAATCTTCAGGTTACATTACTACACAGTGGCATTTCTGGGAGTGAATGTAGTTCCTGTAATCGGCAAGCTGTTTCAGGTACGTATTGGAAGGCCATCTGTGCATCTCCACAAAATCGCGTTCGTCCGCTAAAAGTACATAAATAGTATCAATGTTAAACTTATGTATATATACAAATAAAATACAAACTGAAAAATTCTAAAAATCGGTTTAAACAACATTAACATAGAAATCCATAACAGAAGGGAGACACAAAGTTAAAGCTGAAATTCTGTCCATTGTGCCTATATTTTTTAAGCAATGAACTGTGTAAAAATCAACTGCCTCAATACCCTTGTGATAAATTTAAGTAAATTTTAAATGAACTTAGTATTTAGAAGAGACACCAAGATGACAATCCTACAGACAAATCCTTTATCTACAAGAGAGATATAGTACAGGGAGCAACAGTGTACACTTTCTTATGTGGCCAAAATGAACAAGGAGTAGTTCATTCTTCACTATGACTTCCTATACTGCGAGTGACAAAGAGGTGCGGATACATCTCTAATAACTCAACTTCATACAGATCAATGAAAGCTGCTGATAAGAGACAAAAGGTTAAACAAGCCCTAATGCTGAATTTTCTTTTTGTTGTGTGCTGATTTTTTTTTAATTTTGTCACAGGTGTTCTCAAAACATAAAAAACTTAAAAAAACAACCACCACCAATAAACAGTTTTAGGTCATCATAATTAAGTCTGCATTTTAGTCATGGGTATTTTTAGTAAAATTCAGACAAGTCAGGGGCAATAAACAATAAAACAAACAAACAAATAAAACACAACTTATAACCTATCCATGACTTGTACTATATATAAACCCCTTGACTAATATTTGGGGAGGAGGGGAAGTTTGGGGGGCAGCCCTGGGGGCACTGTGGGTGCTGGAGGGGGCAAGCTACTACAGATGCTTGGGAGAGAGGTCACCTGTGGCAAGCTTGGTACCCAACTCCTGGGAAGTGGTGACCACTAGCTCTTAGCTCCATGTTCTGCCTCCAGTCTTACCCCAGACCTAATTCTACAGCTCTCATTAGTCGGGAGCCACAGCAAATGGGAATTGCGAGGGTAGTGCTTGCAGGCAGACGCAGCATATGGAGCTAGAAACCACAGAAGAGGAATTCCTATTGTACTTCCCAGGAGCCCTCCACCCTCCCTCCGCAGGTAAACAACCCCCACACTCCAAGCCCCTCCCCTCCCCAAACTCCTGATGCTGGGGAGCTGGGGTGGGGACCATGATTGCTCCAGAAGCAGCCAATACACCTGGCCCTAGGGCTGCCAGAGCAGCTCAGGCAGCCCTCAGGCCAGATACAGGCAGTCCCCGACTTACGCGGATCCGACTTATGTCGGATCCGCACTTACGAACGGAGCTTTCTCGCCCCGGAGGTCGAGGTGGCGGATTGCTACCTGCGAGCTCCAGGGCGAGAAAGCCCCGTTCGTAAGCTGCTCCGGTGCCCCTGGTCTGATGGAGACCGTCTCCAGCAGACCAGGGGCACCGGGCGGGTTCCCGTGCTTCTGAGGCTTTGCTGCAGCTTCAGTCCGGGTGCCTGTGGTCTGCTGGGGACCGTCCCCAGCAGACCACAGGCACCGGGACTGAAGCGGCAGCAGCGACGGTTCCCCGCGCCTCTGAGGCTTTGCCAGAGGCGCGGGACCCCCCCGCGGCTGCGGCTTCAGTCCAGGTGCCTGTGGTCTGCTGGGGACCGTCCCCAGCAGACCACAGGCACCGGGACTGAAGCCGCAGCCACGGCGGGGTCCCGCACCTCTGAGGCTTTGCCAGAGCAAAGCCTCAGAGGCGCGGCACCCCGCTGCCGCTGCAGCTCTGCTCCCCGTGTCCGTGGTCGGCTGGGGGGGGGGGGGGGGGCGCAGCTAGTGTGCCCCCCCCAGCAGACCAGGCTTTTGTTTTGGACCCTGGGGCAGAGCAGCTGGGGTGCTGCCGATTGGTCCTGCAGCGCCGCTCTGGGCACTACTGGACCAACCCGGCAGCACCCCAGCTACTCTGCCCCAGGTCCTGATTCAGCTGCTGCTGGTCAGTTTCAGCAGCGGCTGAATCAGGACGCCTGGGGCAGAGCAGATGGGGTGCTGCTTGGTTGGTCCAGTAGCACCGAGGAGCGGCGCTACTGGAGCAACCCAGCAGCACCCCAGCTGCTCTGCCCCAGGCGTCCCCAAGTCAGCTTCTGCTGAAACTGACCAGCGCTGACTACAGGAAGCCCGAGGCCGAGTTGCTCTGCCCCGGGCTTCCTGGAATCAGCTGCTGATCAGGTTCAGCAGCAGCTGACTTGGGGACGCCTGGGGTTCTTAAGTTGATTCTGTATGTAAGTCAGAACTGGCGGTCAGTTTCAGCAGCGGCAGAATCTGGACGCTAGTTCCGACTTACATACAGATTCAACTTAAGAACAAACCTACAGTCCCTATCTTGTACATAACCCGGGGACTGCCTGTATACTAGCTACTGCAGAACTCATGGAAAGTCAAGGAATCTGTGATTTCTGTGACAAACACAGAATCTTAATAATAGTTAGGCAACATACATCTTTCTAACTCAGTGTCCCAGCATTTCCTGAATCAAACTGCAGCAGAGGATGTCCATGGCCAATTTTCTTGACCAGGACAAGCATAAGTACAGCTATCAGCAGAGTACAATAGGGCTATAATGTGATGGGTGATGAGCTTATGCAACTTCTATTAATCAGGCAGATGATTTCTACATTTCTCCTAAAGCAAACTGGTGGATACATCTCACAAAGTTTGGCTTAAACTGAATAATTTACATCTTCCACTTCCATTTCTTAAACCAACTTGACTTGAGTGCTTTGTCACTTGGATTTATTTGCATGAACGATGTGCCATTTAACCACTTGTTTCCTAATAAGTTATATCAGCAATACAGAGACCCTAACTTTTTTCTTAAACAAATATTCTGCTTATTATTTGGTGTTTAAATAGTAAGTCCTGGGAAGTAAGTTGTAATTTTGATTCAATGTCTAAAACAGACAAATAAAACTTCAAAAAGATGCACCTATGTTCTCACATGCTCAGAAGCAGCATTACTTAGCATTTCTTCTTCAGTCTAAATAGAATGGAAAAGGTCGTGTCTCCCCCCCCTCCCCTTTTAAAAGGCAAGATTTGGTTAACTACCTGAAAGATCTTGAAATTCAGGCTTTTGACTGAAGATGAGGTAGTTAGTGGCAATAAAATGAAGGAGCCAAGTTGAAAGGCAGTCAGAGTTGTGAAACTGCAAAAGTGAAACAAAATAGTGTTCATGACCACTACAATACAAAAAGAATAAGCGTAAAGAAAAAAATAATTTAAGATGTCTAGTGTCAAAATAACAGCATAGCAAACAAAGAATGGCAGGTGTGGACAAAAATACATTAGGGAAAAAAATAGCCCAACAAACTGGCAATGACATACAAATTCTGAGAGCAATATCAGATGGAAATAAATATAGTACCATACAGATGCCCAAGCCTTTTTACATGTGAACTGGGGATAGTGACAACTGTTGAAAACTCCTTAGCTAAAGAGTATTTAGCAGCAGATACTCAAACCCCTCCCCACAGTGGAGTTCAGCAGTAAATTTTTGTTGTTATATGGTGTTTAAATAGCAAGTCCTGGGAAGTGAGATATAATTTTGATTAAACGTATAAAACAGACAAATAAAACTTTGGAAAGATGTACTTATGTCCTTACATGCTCAGAATTAGCATTACTTAACACTTCTTCAGTCTAAATATAATGGAAAAGGGTTTTCTTCTTTTTTAAAGAAAGAAATTAGTTAACTACCTGAAAAGCCTTGAAATTCAAGCTTTTAACTGAAGATGAGGTAGTTAGAGTCAAGAAAGCACAGGTGCTATTACTGAAGTTGTTCCACAGTTAAATATGGAAGGAGAATTGAGTAACAGTTGTCACAGGAAGAAGCTAATCGTTTTTTGATTCCCAGATCTGTAAGGGAATGATCAGGAGACCCTTTCTCTTAACAATTACTGAAAACCAGATGTAATAGGAGAAATTTTTAAAAAGACAATTTTTATTCTAATTATTACCTCTATTTACCAAAAAATAAACTACAACACAACATGTTTGAAATATCAGAAGACACGCAGAAAACAAATAGCTGCCAACCATCATAACAGTCCCACAAAGCAGACTAGAACTGAGAAAATACAGGCCCTGTTAGAATTCAATTTCAAAGTTACTGTTGAAAGTATGTCTATCTTTTCTAAAAAAGTTTGGTTAATATAACAGAAGCTAAACTAAATTTAGCTATCTAACAAAGTATAACTAATCCCTGTTTAATGCTACAGAAAGCTCTTAGCTCCTCTCTCCCTTGTCTTTATGTATTTTTTGCAATAATTTATTATTAGTATGCTAATTCTGCCCTCTCCTTTTTTTAATGAAACACTGTTTTTTTAAGAGGCTGCACTTTCTATCTAGGACCCCTATAAATGATTTCATCTTTGTCTTGTTTTTACCCTCCTTTTCTGTTCCCCCAATTTGTCTTTCATTTTTGGGTCGCCTCTTTCCTCAGCTCCTCTATCTTCCTCTTACCACTTGGTTGTTTATTTATCATTTCCAAACACACACTCTGTCCAGTCCATCTGTGTTACTGAGATGTGGTGCAGTTGAAGATAGCTCCTTAGCATTAGAGGAGGAACCACTGTATCTAGATTCACTGAATGCTTTATGATAGAAGATGCACAAATTAGCTGGATTACTACTTATATGTGCCATCAGTGCCAGGATGTATCACAAATGCACAGCCATGCTACAAATAAGAAAGTTCTCACAGCACAAAGGTAGGGAGAAGCTGTGTTCTTGGCAGGCTGTGTTCTTGGCTCTCTCATTATGCTATCATAAATCCCTAGAAAGCAGATACAAATATCAAACCCTGAAAAGTGAAATATCAACAAAAATATTTTGAAGAAATTCCATCACTAAAGTATTACATATTCATGTCTGAGCAATACATACCTTGGCTTTTCTAAGCAAACTGACAACACTGAGACTTGTAGATGCTAATTCCCTACTAGGCATACTCTGCAGCTGTGTGATGATATAAAGCTCACAGATATGCTGGAGTCTGGATACCTGGTACATCTCAGCACAAATCAAGAGAGACATGGCTTGCAAAACACTGGCTGATAAAAAAAATAAAAAACATGACTTATGTTTATTGTACTCATTGGCAGGCTGATTAAAACCATTTTTACAATAACCACTTAAATTTGCTTGGAATAGAAATAAAATCCAAGGACTGCTGATCATTTGCTTATGTTTCTGTACTGTATTTCACAATTTTTGACAGGTGAAATCTATTTTAGCAGAAAAGTATTTAATTTCAAAGAGTGGTCACTATTTTATCTTCCAAATATGTTGTTACTAAACCTTCCTGTGTTCTAAAGCTGCCGTGTCCAACAAGCTAGCCACCAGTCACATGTGATTATTTGGCCAGTTGATTGTGGCTAATTGGCTTGAACAATGTGTCTATTTGGCCTGTTGAGTGTGGCTAGTTTGCTATAGTTGGATACCACAGTTCTAGAGTATGGGTCAAATATTGCTGTCCTCTCACAATTGAGAAGTCTTCAGTGAATTTAGGATTTGACCTTCCAACTTATATCATTTTGCTGTATGGCTATAATTTGTTTTTATAAAATTATGCAAAATTTCATGAAGTCAGACATGATATAACGAGGTTTCAACTCAAACAGTAAATCTGACAACATTTAAGCAGATAGAGCGGGGGAGGGAGGGAAGAGATGAAAAAGGAGTGTTACTTTAAAAAGTAGTTTCATTCATGTTCACTAGGAGAAGGCAGATGAAATATTTAGTTACTGCAACTTAAAATTTGCAATAGTCTTCATGCTTGTTTATAAAACCAAAATTACTTCAATCAAAATCTGTGCTCGTGATTTACTGCAGTACAGGCAGTCCTCAACTTATGCGGATCCGACTTAGGTCTGATCCGCACTTACGAACGGGGCTTTTCTCGCCCTGGAGCTCACGGGCGGCAGGTTGCCGCCCGTGTCCTCCGGGGCGAGAAAAGCTTCTCCCGGTTTCCCTGGTCTGCTGGGGGGGTCCAGCAAAGCCGCTGGACCCCCCCAGCAGACATGGGACACCCGAGCAAAGCTGCCACTTGGGCGGCTTTGCTCGTTTGCCCGGGAGCAAAGCCGCCCAGGCAGCGGGACTCCCTCCGCCTGTGCGGCTTTGCTCCTGTCCCTCTGGTCTGCTGGGGGGGTCCAGCAAAGCCGCTGGACTCCCCCAGCAGACCGGGGACACCCGAGCAAAGCCGCCACCTGGGCGGCTTTGCTCCTGTCCCCCTGGCTTTTCCAGTGGCTTTCCCTGGTGTGCTTGGGGAGGGAGGGGGCGCAGATAGTGCGCCCCCCCCCAGCAGACCAGGCTTTTGTTGCGGGACGCCTTGGGTAGAGCAGCTCGGGTGCTGCCGGGTTGGTCCTGTGGGAACCTACCGGGCAGTGCCCCAGCTGTTCTGTCCCAGGTTCCAGATTCAGCAGCTGTTGAAACTGATCAGGCTGATTCCAGGAAGCTGGGGGCAGAGCAACTCTGCCTCCGGCTTCCTGTAGTCAGCCCCTGGTCAGTTTCAGTGGCAGCAGCTGAATCTGGAGCCAGTTCCGACTTACATACAAATTCAACTTAAGAACAAACCTATAGTCCCTATCTTGTACGTAACCCGGGGACTGCCTGTACAGTATAGTCATCAGTTTTGCTATAACATTAATAAAATACATGTTTTATGTCTATATATGTCCTTTGTATAAATCCGAAGCGTTGTACTAGCCTGGAACTCTGACTAGAAAGAAAGTTTAAATATACTGTTTTAATCTAGAAAATGGCCTCAAAGCATTGGAATTGCCTTGAAATTACTTCAGATTTAATTTCATTGTGTTATTTAAGTAGAAGATGAAAAAACCAATTTATTATTTTACTTCACACTAATTCCATTAAATATTTCATTGGAATGATGCACTATTTTGGTAAGTCATGAAAAAATATGTTTTCCTTTTTAAAGAAGGGCTCTTCATTTTCTTATTGTGCCACAGGAAGTCACAACTAAGACAAAAAGTTTCTAAGAAATATCTTCAGATAGTAGAAATCTTTAACCAAATATACATTCACCAATATGAACATTTTTACTAGTGAATTTACAGCATCTGGTAATGAAAATTCTTTCCAATGTACTTGTTTATAACATTGTTATTTTGACACAAATGCAAAAGGATGAAGCTGTTAAGAATACTACTGGAAACTTTTCACTTCATCTTATTTGGCATTATACCTGAATATTAATTTACAGAGAAGTATAAAACTTTAATACGTTTTCCAGCTGTGTCAAATAGGTTAGAATCACTAGAGAAGAAACGAAGCCTTCATTCTGTATGTTGCAGACACAGAGAAATGAAAAAAAGTGCTGGTTTATCTCTTCCTCCTTATCCCCCTCCCAAAAATGTGGGGGGCAAAAATATACCTGAAGTATGCAAGGAGTTAAAGGATATAAGATATTTTTACATTTGCTTACCTGGGCAACAAGAGTCAGTATATAGATACTCTAGGAAGGAGAGAAAGGTATCCTTGGAAACCCCATAAACAGGAACCAGACAACTACTTGCTTCCATATAACTTCCATTAAACATAGCTGCCATTACCTCACAGCGAGCCACGAGGACTGCTTTATGGGCTGGTACAGTAGCACCTATTAAGATGTAAAACAAAAAAATTACAACACATTTATTACTACAGCTTGCTCTCAACACCAAAGAAGTACTTATCACTTCAGGCCAGATCCACAAATGGCAGAAACAGACATCACTCCATTGAAGTCAATGGAGATATGACAATTTGCAGCAGCTGAAGATTTGGATCATTGTGTCTCACATATATTTTTTATTTGTATACAGAAGGATTTGCAGCACTGGGCAAGTAACCACTGGACAAGTCATACCATTGACTTCAGGAGCATCACTGACATAACTAAGGCTTTGCAAGATCACATTCAAACACACTAAGGCAAATAATCCAATGTAGAATCCAATAACTTCTTGGCAGTTTCAGCAAATACGAATATAACCTAAATTAAATATTTCACATGAGAGTAAATCGGATGCTTTATGTATAATAATATCTAGATATTATCTCATTATTTCCTATGCGACCTTAATATTTAGTTTTTATATTAGGGCAGAATCCCATGGTACTAGGTGCTATATCAGGCCTGGGCAAAATCTGGCCTGTGAGACTAATCCAGCCCAGCAAGCCACCAGATCCAGCCCAAGGAGGCAGTGGGGAGTTCTACGCAGGCTACCCTGCTTACCTCGCAGTCCTGCGCACTGTGCAAATACGCGGCTGCAGGGTTCCATTTCTGTTTTAAAACTGGAGGGAGGGGTGAAGTTTCAGGAGCCGCCCCCAGCACAATCCCATTGGCTGGTTTCTGGCCAGAAAATAGCCAATGGAAGCTGCTTGTTGGAATAACAGGCAGCCAAGAACCACCCCCCGCCCCTCCTCAGCTCAGTTATTCAATGAAGCACGTGGCCAGGCAAGCAGGCAGGGAAATGATTTAAGCCCTCAACCACTTTGCAAAATCTTGGAGTGGCCCCCTCCCATCAAAAATTATTGCCCACCCCTGTGCTATATAGTCCTTTCCTTGAAAAGCTTATGATCAAGTCCTGGACCTTACAATTTTTGAGTCTAGGTGGATTATCTGTACCTATGTTGCACTCAAGTCAAGTGAATAGGCTTCATACAAATTCAGTAGTTCACCCACATACAAAACACTGCAGGATCAGAGCCTAATAAGACAGATAATGTCTGAAGAGCAGAGAAGAGTTATACAGTCAAATATATAGAGTTTTCACACAAGGATATATCTTTACAATTAACTGACCTGTTTATTATACTAAACATTCTATTCCTCACTCAACTCCTCATCACTTACAAGGCTTATTTCTTGTAGGCATCCGTAAATGGTGTTTACTTTTTATTCTGTTATTATTCATCCTTGTGTGTATTTTCAGATTATCTAATTAGCATACATTAAATACATTGGTATAGCTATTGTGTATATTTTATATCTACAGTAAACTTCCGATAATCCGGCACCTTTAGGACCCGGGGGTGCCGGATTATCAGATATGCCAGACTATCAGAAGGGGGGGGCTATAAGAGGTCTGGGGTGGAGTGTGGGGGGGGGATGCATCCCTCGGCGCTGCGGGACCAACCCGGCAGCACCTCAGCTGCTCTGCCCCAGGCGTCCCCAAGTCAGCCGCTGCTGAAACTGACCAGTGGCTGACTCGGGGAAGCCGGGGGCAGAGCAGCTCCAATTGTCCAACTGCCTGGAGCACTTCCGGGTTCCAGATGGTGCCAGACCATCAAGAGTGCTGGACCACTGGATGCCGGACCACTGGAGTTTTACTGTATATATACATATGTATGAGGTGCATATTAAATAAGACATACTACATATAATTATATACACACACATTCAGTATTGAGAGTATTAAATAACTTTTGGTATTTTTTCAACTAGGAGCAAGTATATGTATACAATGTTGCAACATTTACTGAGATACAAATATTATGATAGCCAAGGGGCCCAAATTCTGAAAACTCAATGGAACTATTCACATACCTAACATTAAGCACTTAAGTTTGCAGGATCATCACAACATTTTTCAACTTTTTCTAACCATACGACTTAAAAAAAATGAGATTTATTACCACAGCTGTGACTGGACAATTGGAGTAGAACTTACTCTGAGACAACAGTAAGAAGCCATTTTAAAAAATTCTTTAGCCGCCATTTTGGTAATGGAGGGCCTGCTCCTTCTTAAAATGTCAATTTATTCATCAGTGATATTTTCTTTGAAATATGTAGTGGGTGCTATTGTTTCATCAGCTTCCCACAAAGAATATTCCAAGAGTAGAACTTAGAGCTGAACTGTAATAGGTTGCCAAGTTTTGAATTAGTTTTTTGTTTTCAATATCAAAGATCCTTTTGTTTTTATTCTATATTGAAGGCAAAAAAAAATTCTCCTTTTCTTCATATACCCATTTTTGAAGGATTAAATCTTCATGTTTGACCCTGGATGTTTCAAGCTGGAAAACAAAATAATTCAATAATAGTCTAGTCTTTGGAGAGAGGCATTTTGTTTTGTTTTTCAGGTAGGGATAGGAGTGATCAAGTCAGGAAAACGGCTGGTGTTCAGAGAAGTATCTTGTTTGATACTCATTTGAAACAACACACAAGATATATAATTTTTTTTTACCATGCACCCACTTAGTGGATAGTGCATTTAGTTCTTGTGAAAATTATCCAAAATACATCATTATTTTTGTGGTACATACACATATTCTTCAGAGATCCTGAGAAAACAGATACAGTGTTTTGGTCCCTTTGGGGACTTCTGTGAAGGAAAACGTACAAATCTTCATAAACAATCCTGCTCAATCAACAAGTAACATCCTGTCCAATAACTTTAACAGGGTTCAAAAAAAAAAGAGCTAGATAGATTAATGGAGGCTAGGTCCATCGATGGCTATTAGCCAGGATGGGTAGGAATGGTGTCCCTAGCCTCTGTTTCTCTGGATTTCGGCAACACATGAGGATTACCTGTTGTGTTCTCTCCCTCTGGGGCATCTGGTATTGGCCACTATCATCAGACAGGAGACTGGCCTAGATGGACCATGGGTATGACCCAGTATGGCCATTTTTATGTTCTTATTTTAATCTATTTGGTTATATTAAAGATTCTCTTATTAGGAATGTAAAATCCCATTTAATTGATTAATCAGTTAAACACAATGTTTAAAGAGATTAAAGGGGCACGGGCTGGAGCTCCAGCCCTCCTCCCCCTGCCACAGACAGAGGCTGCTCTGGCTGGCTGGAGCATATCTGCGTGTGGCGTGCCCTGGCTGGGGCCACCACGGACATAGGCTGCTCCAGATGATTAAAGCACACCCAGCCTCACAAGGCTGAAGCAGCCCCCTGTCTGCAGTGGGCGGGGAGCTGCTTCAGCCCCCAATGAGTTAACTGGAACCAGCAGGTCTCACCTGTTAAAAGTTTCCTTTGAGGATGAAGACTGAGAAATCAGATATGCAGTGATCTTTTGTGAGAAGTGATAGGGTGCAGTACGGTGTTTTGTACAGTTAACCATTCACATCCCTCTCTTGTATTAAGTCAGAGAAGAAAACTCTCTGGGCTACTTCAGTAACTGGAAAGGACTAAAAACTGGCTGCATTACTCCATGTCAGATTTCCCTCACTTGGCATCAAGGTTGCACAAAACAAAGCTGGTGAGTAGAGGAGCTAGCCTATAGTCTTCACAGTCATTTCAATAGCAATCAAAAATATTAAATATTTTAAATTTCTTAAGTATTCACTATTAAAAGTACCAGAACAAAATTACACAAATTCTTTTGAACTAACACTTTTTACAATTTAAATTTGTTCTTCCTCTTCAAGGTCTGTATGATGCACAAAAGGAAAAAAGTCTATTAAAAATTACACTTAGAATAGACACCACAACACAATACAAAACAGCACACCCCTCACTATAAAGCAAAACCTTAATCCCAACTTCAGCAACATCACGGAACATATCTGCTAGACAGAAAGAGTGAAAGAACTGTATGATGTATTTTCCATATTAAAAAGCATGAGGTATTATTTAGTTCAAATTTTGAGTCCTAGGGCAATTGTGAGTAATGTCGTTTGTATAGTATTACCTGTTGATGGAGTATGGGACTTATTCATAATGGAGTAAAGTTTGTCAAAAGTAGTGAATGAAATGCGTCTAGATTGGTATGTGAAAAATTATACCTGAACTGGGCTTTATCTTATTTTAAAGTATTTGGATGGGTTTTTTAATAAGTACAAAGCCAAGGGACAGGGTTGTCAGTAGGTAGGACTGAACCTGGGGCCCTGGAGGCTAAAGCCATGAGCCTGAATTGCATAAGCTAAAAACACATGTAACTAAGGCTATAAAACAGACTTTACCCTCCCTCTCTAGAAGTTTCTGTACATCTAGGCTACATAAGTTAATAACTGGCTTTCAGAAAAATCTATTTCTTCTGTGGAAGTTTATTGGTAAATGATATGGTGACCGTGGATCCTACACAAAACTACAACAACATATGGTGTACTTCATTTATGCACTCATTTCCCAAAAACAATTATGTAGGTAAAACCAGACAATCACTGTACTCTCAAATGAACTTACACAGAAAAATTATAAAAGACAACACAACATACTGCACTCTACCACTTCTCACAAAATGATCACTCCATATCTGACCTCTCAGTCTTCATCCTCAAAGGAAACCTGCACAAAACCTTCAAAAAACCACACACACACACACACACACACACACACACACACACACACACACACACACACACACACACACACACACACACACACACACACACACACTCTGGAGGTTAAATTCAAAATTTGGCTATACAGTAATTCCTTGCTTAACACATTTTTGCGATAGCATGATTTTTTGGGGGGAAATTTTTCAAACATCACGACCCAGTCCCTGCAATAACACGATTTCCCCTAGGGCTGGCCGGTGGCCAGCAGCTGCGCAAGGCTTCCCCTGCCTCCCTGCAAAGTGGCAGAGGTTTGCTGCTCGCAGCACCGTTACCTGGTGACCCCCTCTGGCCAGATGCCTTGCATCCAGCCAGAGGGGGTCAACCGGGGAATGGCGCTGCGAGCAGCAAACCTCTGCCGCTTTGCAGGGAGGCAGGGGACGCCCCACGCAGCTGCCCGTGACTGGCCAGCTGGGGAAACCCAGCCGCCGGCTGCAAGCCCGCTTTCCTGTCCTCCCCTTCCCCAGAGACAAACACTTCCCCAGACCTCTTTCTCCCCCAACCTTGTGTCCCAGTCCCAGCTGCTAACAAGTGCAAGCTGGAGCCGCAAATGCAACCCCCACCATTTCCATTATTTTCAATGGGAAAATTGACCCCGCATAACACGTTTTCACTTAACATGAACATTTTCAGAAATGCATCTCTAGTGTTAAATGAGGAATTATTCATAGTATCAGAGCTAAATACAAGATGGAACAGTTGTCTCATTGTAGCATTTTAAAAGTAAATGCAACCAGAGAACCTTTCCCAGAGCAGAAGAGCTTGAAATCTTGTCTCTTTCACAAATAGAATTTGGTTCAAAGAAAAATATTACCTTACCAACTTTGTCTCGCTAAAACCCTAGGACAAACACAGCTGTAACACCACCACAAACTAAAAATCAAGAAGGCATTTTCTTTTCACAATCTCATTCTGAATAGATTATCAGAAAATATTACTCAGCCTACAAAATATTTAGGTTATTAAAGGGGGGGAGGGGAGAACAAGACACTGTACCTTGTACTTGGAAGATGACATCTGCTAATACAGGTGTGTTAAAAAAAAGCTTGAGAGAAGTATTACACAATTGCAAGGGTCTTGCCGTCTGATGAGATCTGCAATTCTTTGAACTAGTTGCCTGCAAGAGAGAGTGGCATGTATAATTGCTGACTAGTTGTACATAAATGTTGGTTCTACAGTGAAATGAAATGAAAGATTTTCCTCTTTCCTCCCAATTCTTTTGCCATCACTGTTCACAACTCCACTAGCCTCTCCATCTCTCACATTTATAACCTTCAAGACCCTGGCATCTTTTTTCTTTTTTGCTCAAATGCAAAAATCTTGACAAAGCCTACTGCTTCCACTGTAACATTTCTAAAATCTGACTCTTCCTCTACATCACCATTATCAGAACCTGTTTCATAACATTGCTCTCTCTCATTTGGACCACTAAAATCTTCCCTATGGTCTCTCCATCTCTGACCTATGCTACATAAGGGTACGTCTACACTTGCACCCTAGTTCAAACTAGGGATGCAAATGTAGGAGACCGAAATTGCTAATGAAGCAGGGATTTAAATATCCCGCACTTCATTAGCATGATCTCGCCGGCGTGTTACTCTGCTCAACAGCTGTTTCAAAAATGAAAGTGCACGCCGGGACGCGTTAGTTCAAACCAAACCCCTTAGTTTAAACTAATGTTACTCCTCATTTTTTGAGGACTAATGTTAGTTCGAAGCATGGGGTTTGGTTCGAACTAACGCATCCCAGAGCACACTTTCACTTTCAAAACAGCTGTTGAGTAGAGTAACACACTGGCGAGATCATGCTAATGAAGTGCGGGATATTTAAATCCCTGCTTCATTAGCAATTTCGGTCTCCTACATTTGCATCCCTAGTTTGAACTAGGGTGCAAGTGTAGACGTACCCTAAGAGAGTTATAAATATATTTTTACCATTTCAGCCATATCTTTACTCTTCTCAAGTTCCTTGTCTCTTCCTTTGAAAAGCTGGAATTGCTCATTGTTATTGTTAAAGCTCCTATTTCTAACATCACATGTCAGCCTATGGTCAGATCATTCCTCATGTCATTTTCTTTGTCTCCTACTCCTACTTGCACCTTTGTGGGGGATTTTCAAATACACTACTGCCTACATCTGAAACGACAGTTTTCTTGCAAACCAAGGGCTTCTCTATGCTTATAAAACTTTTGCAGCACAGCTGCAGATGTGCTACTGTAAACATTAGCGAAGGCACTACCTATACTAACTGGAGAACTTCTCCCATTATCAAATACTCCACCTCTCAGAGGTAGCAGCTACCTCCAAGGGAGAAACTCTTCAGTCAATACAGCACCATGTACATCAGAAGTTAGGTCGGTATAATTGCATCACTCAGGGAAATGGATTTTCCACATACAAATGACATAGTTATGCTGTTTTAAGTTGGTAATCTAAACCAAAGCCAAGTATTCTTACTTTCTTCAAATCCTTCCTCAAAACTAATTCTTTCACTTTTATTTCAATTACTATTTTCAATAATTTTTGTGAATTTAGAAACTTTACCTAAAGTTAAAAATGTGTAACTGAAGTTCAATATGAGAAATTAAAAAGGAAAATCAAATTAATTAAACTTCATTCAGCAAAATCACCAATATTATTTTAATAATGATTTTTAAACAGGGCTCAACTGATATTTAAAATCTGATCTAATTTATGTAACAATTTTTAATTTTACAAGAAAACGCTTGATGTATATATCCAGGGCAGCAAGAAAGACCAGAGGGAACACTAGTTTAAAAGATTATCTTTTCAATAAGAGTCTTCTTTCTCTTTTATGGCCCTCCCTTTTCATCATCTGCCATTCAGAGAAGCAGGAGAAATATAAAAGCTCCCATTTAAGAGGAATGCTATAAAAGCAGGATGCCTTTCCAAGTACCCTTCATCTTTCAGTTGCATTGTTGCCAACTCTTGCAATTGTATTGAGACTTTATTAGTGTATTTCTTAAAGCCCCAATAAGGAAATCAAACGCTTGTGAGAGCTAAAATTTAATTTTAAAAAAGGTATGCTGTTAGCCTCATAACTGTGAAGAAAAGTTTGACAGCCTCATAACTGTGAAGAAAAGTTTGACAGCCTCATAACTGTGAAGAAAAGTTTGACAGTGCTAAGCAAGTCAACACTTAAGGTTCAGAAACCAAAACTCCGGTCATCTGAAGAAGTGGCTGTGTCCATGAAAGCTCATGATACCACCTACATGTTTTGTGAGTCTATAAAGTGCTACCAGGCCATTTGTTGTTTTTTAAGTTTATCCTGTACAGACTAACTCAGCTACCCCCTGAAGCCATTTCAAATTAGAACACGATGTATTTTAATACATCTGCTACAAAATTTGAGAGTCTGTCTGTTCAAGAACTCAAACAGTAAGAGCTAGGACCACCAAATTCATTATACAGCTTCCTCTTATCATAACTTACAGCAAGGTAAGGGTTTTCTTGTGCCAGGAAAATGGGATGTGCCTGGAATGGGACTGTTTCTCATAAAACTACACTGCAAAGAATCAGACTCACCAAGCAGAAGAAATGGGCTGGTTGGGCTTGCCTCCCCTCACCCCTGCCTGTTACTGCCCTAGCTCCCAGCCTTGCACACCCCATGCACTCTTTTGGAAGGCCACGAGGGAATCTGAAGCTCCCCCACCCCTTCTGATGGATGTGGGAACATTGCTGGCTGTTCCCTTCATCAGGGAGTGAGGGGAAAGCTACACTTCCCAGGCTGTACCCACTGGAGCTGCAGCAGCCAAGAAGAGGCGCCTCTCACCTGGACCCAAGCTGCTGCAGTAAGAGAGGACTGCGGTAGTTCTCTCACCCCAGGGTAGACTGCATAATGAATCCCTTAGCCCCATCCCAGAGCAATGATTCAAATGAAGCATTTACATTTATTTTCCAAAAATACAAATATTGAGTTATAACCCAAACAAGATTGGGTAAATTTTAAATATAAACTACATTTCATAGTGAAATAACTTTGGTTCAAATATAATTAATACATAGATATTTACTTCACAAAACATACTTAAAGAAATCATCTCCTGATTTCTTGGAGAGAGAGAGAACTTCTGGCATATACACATAAAGGTAAACTTTCCTGAGACACCCTGTATTTCATTTGAACTACTGTTCAGTAGGCGGACTATGATGGAGAAAGTAATGTTAATCTTTTAAGTAACCTACTGTTATGCAAACTTCACTGATCAAATTTACATTAATATAAGGTTGAACCTCTCTAGTTTAGTAACATCTGTGGTCTGGCATGATTTTAGTTAATGAGATGTCCACTTAACGTGCGTGTGAACAAGTTTCCTGCAGTCCCATAAAGTTTGTTTATAGCCACTAGTCCTGGCTCTCAGAGTTCTGTGCTGTTATTTAGCTCTAATTTACCCCTAAATGTCCTCTAAGACCTCACTCATCAGTGGAAGTGTTGGTAATGCTGCTAAACAATATTGATCTCCCCTGGTTTGGCAAATTCTCCGATTTGGCACCGGTCGAGTCCTGAGGGTGTTGGACTAGAGAGGTTCAACCTGCATTGTGCTTAGGAAGTGCATCTATATTATTACAGAGACAAGGTGAATGAGGTCACATCTTTTATTGGACAAACTTTTGAGAGCACCTCCCATAAGAAGTTGGTCCAATAAAATTTGCTACCTTGTCCTTGTTTCTCTAGAATCAACATGGCTATAACACTGCACAAATCTAAGTTATTTTTTAAAAGAACAGTTGATAGAAGACAATATTCCATAAACCACAATGCTTCTTAACAACAAAGATCATTATGAAGAGTTATTTTTCATGAGTCCAATTATTCTATATTAAAAATAATTACAAAAGAAAATAATGGCAATTTTGACCTTTCCTGGAGTTTTCAGGACACATTTAACCTTCTCAAGCACAAGCTCAACTTCTCCTGTGTCTTTCAACTTCTTTTTTATATCTTCTTCCAACAATTCCCATTGGAAAGCACCTAAAACAAAACCAAGTAATATGCTTAAAGCATGGAATAGCTTTCTGATCCATATTATTATGAATACATGAACATGCACGGGACTTTGCAGACAGATAAAAGACAATGTCCAAACACAACAGTCCAGTTTTATAGGAAAAAAAATCTTACAGCACTTGTTAGATATTTTCATCAAGTTTGTACCCTAGAAGGCACAAATTATAATTCTACAATGGTCAACCCAAAGCACTGATGTAATGTTTACTATCAGGATTTTGCAAGATCAAGCCAGCAAGTCTTGATTTAGTGTCTCAAAGGTTAGGCGATTTAGACAGGTGAATGTCAAGGATAAATGTCTAACCCTCTTAAGACTGCTTCAAAAAACTCAAGACAAACTTAACTCTCAGTTCTGTATATACTCTGTATAGGCAATTTCAGGAAAGATGTTGAACACAGAATTGGACACTTAACTATGTTAGTTTCTCCTAATATATCAGTCATTTGACGTTTTGAACAATGCCTATTTTGCTAAAGCTTAAGGATCAGCTGATTGAAGAAATTTCCACATGAGGTGAAACAGAAAAGGGGTAGGGTATTTTTAGCAAAATCAATTTAAAATTTTCATTTTCTGTTTTCCCTGTTATTTTTTCTAATACCAAGCCTCTCAAACTACTGTCCATGAACCAGTGGCAACCTGCAAAGAGTTGGCTGATACCATAGTGTTGGCTCCTTCCTTTTACATTAAGAGGACCAAAACTGCTTTTTTCCCCTAATATTACTTTTCCATAAAAGGAAGCAATTGCTGTAATTTTACAGAACTATTGCTAAATTAAAGAGCAGGTAATCTGCACAAATGTGAATGAGAAACAACTTTTCTATTAAAATTTGTTCTACACTTTGGAAAATTTTTGAAAATCCTTATCTATTTAGAGTTTTGTACTATACTTACTTTCTAATATGTAAGAGCCCACCAATGTAAAATTTAGGTGTTCTTTAGCGTATGGCTCTCTGTTCCTTATATCATAGGATACTGCAATGATTTTTGTTTTTTTTAAAAAAAGCTTTCTAAAATTAGTTATCCATTGTGGAAGATATTTGTGTTTCAAGATCTTTTTAAAAACCAACTTCTCGTTCTAATTCTGGATTGAAATTATATTTGATATCTCAATTAACCACCAATGAAACAAACAACAACATCCCAAATATTAATTTAAAAAAACCTCAAGTAGAAGGAGCTAGACTAAAAGAAAACAAATAATAACTGAAACAAAAGTATAAAAAAATTCAAGTTTAAAAAAAACAAACAAGTAAAATCTTCCCTAGTGAAAGCCTACAAGTCAGGAACTTCATACTAAAGTATCCATAAATATCCTCCATATATACTTGTATCGAAAGTTGGAAACTACTCTTCAAAAGGAAAATAAATCACAATTGTCTCAGGTTATTATAATTTTTACATAAGCTCCAGTTGTTCAGTAGCTGCTCTCCTAGAAATGCTCTCCTAGTATGGCTGATATGAGAGAAAAATTCTGCTTCTCCAAAGACTACAGAAAAGCAAGATTAAACATTCCACAGCTACTCTGTTTTTAGAAGTGAACTCTGATTCCATCCAAATCAATCATCATAAAGGGCAAATGGACTCTTAGAAATGGTATTGAACAACTTGCTGAATATGGGAATCCATTAGCATCTGAGTGCTGTTGTTTTGTAATACAAGTGCTCCTAATGGTCATCTGAAGAAAAAAGTTTAACATGTAGTTATAATTCAAAAAAGCTACTATGTAACACCTTCCCACCCCAACCCCGCAAAAAGAAGACAATCCAAAAACCTGCTCCCTTTAGATATTCTGGATCAGTGTCATATGTTAAGCTCTCCACATATGGCAACTCTATTTTGGAGAAAGCAAGCAAACTATCATGACTCAAAAGATATGGAACTATAAAAAGAACAGTATTACTCTATCTGTTCTGCTGGTTTCATGGGTCTCAAAGGAATAAGTCTATTTATGAATAAACTGAAGAAGGAAAAATACATAAATGAATAGACAGAAAAAATAAACTAAATAACTAATTACAGTCTTCACTGCTAATAAGAAAATAAGTGTAACCAGAAAACACCAAATTCCAAAAAGATAGGTATTCCCAGTGCTGCTCATCCCTCCTACAAGCAAGAAGCCTTTCACATTCTAAAGGAGCAAAGAAAGATCTTCTGGATGGTCTGCTTTATGACAGATAATTTTAGCTGTCTCCAAAGATAAACCCAGAATGGTATTGCTAATGGCCTCAGATGCTGTGGTTTTCTGGTGTATAGGTATTACCTTCCATATGCAAAGAATCCAAAAACTTATTTTACTAAAAATCTGCACCCAAATACACAAAAGAGTACACCAAACAAACGGTATTTACTCAATACTTATATTTAGGGTACTTGGTAACCAGATGAACAAAACAGCATGATCTGATAATTTGATGTTTAGTGTTTATACGGATTATAAAGAGCCATGCCCTCTATGGCATCTATGATTATGAAGACTTTTAAAGTGGCAAATTTTTGTGAAGATTCCCCCTTTTTTTTTTGGTATTATAATTCAGAGGAAGGATCTCCTTAATCTCTTTTCCTTTTCTTCCTGCTCTACTTCTCCCTACCTTCACAATCTCCCCCCTTTCCTCCATCTGCATTTCCACAATCCTCTGCCTGTTTAAAAAGCTGCCCACCCATCAGTCCAAAGATGCTGAAAAGATAAGCATTTCCAAAGAACTGCTTGAACAAAAAGGCAGGAATAAAAGACCCATAGAGAAGTAGTTCACTCAAGTGCTGCTTCTCCTAGAAAAGACTGATCCAGCCACTCATCTAAGATACATGGGACTAGCAGTGGTTTTCCTTCTGAAGCCCTACTTAAGCTGCTACTCAGTGGATCAGTGGCATCCTCCTCCTCCTCCTCCCCCCCTCCCGTGAAGTTTTGGAGCAGTGGAAGAGGGAGCTGCTGCCTGAGCAGCCCCTGTGCATGGCCAGCCTGGGCCGGCGTAAACAGGGGCTGCTTGGCGGCAGCAACCCCAACAATGGTGGGACTCAGCTCCCTGCTGGGACCCCCATAGATAGGGGCTGCTGCTTGACCAGCCCCTGCCCACGGCAAGCCTTGGCCCACCGTGGGAGAAGGCTGCTTTGCAGCACCTTCCCCTACCTCCCCCCTTTCACCTATTAGAGACAGCAGGGTTGGGGAGGGGCGGAGGTGGCACTGTGGAGACAGTGCTGGGGAGAACTGGCTTTTAAGCCACCTCCCCCCAGCACCAGCACCTGGTTCCCCTCCCAATTCTGCCTCTCATAGGGGCAGGAAGCAAGTAGTCAATACTCTAAGTCAACTACCTGATAAGCTTATGCTTATTGGATAGTCGACTACTTACTAACATCTCTACATTGAACATGACGCATTATTTAGAGAACTACTACTTCCCACAAATACCTTACAGTTTTCATTAGTGGGATGTCATTTGTAATACTCTAGAAATCACATCAATACAAAAGTAATCAGCTGTTCAAACAAGAGAGTTGCTAGCTTATTTAGTGTTCTTTAATAACTTTACACTTGTGTCTTTTAACTGAGTATCACAAAGTGCTTTACCGAGTCAGAAAATATCATTAACAGCATTTTAACCAAAAGGGAAATTGAGGTTACATGACTCGCCCAAGGTTACACAATGAATCAATGGCAGGATTGAAAACAGAGCACACCACATGACTCCCAGTCCTTTGCTCTCACAAATCAGATGTTGTTCCCCATTTTAGTAGCAGATCATCAGAAAGAGAGAGCATCTAGTATTTTTTACTCTAAGTATGTACATTCCCTTTAATATACCACTGTCAACAATGTTTTAGCAGGTATATTTTCTTCTGAAATTCTCTAATTGAAAAGCTATTTTTGGCCAGGTGACATTTGGCATTACATTCATCTTTATCTGTTACTCACTTCGGATATGTCTACACTGCATTCCTCTTTCAAGAGAGGAATGTAAATGCAGATGAACAAAATTGAAAATGAAGCGTGGATTTGAATTTCCAGTGCTTCATTTGCATAATCGCGTCCGGGCGCTATTTCGAAATACCCTCTTTCAAAAAAAGAAACACTCCTTATAAAATGAGGTTTAAGGGTTATTTCAAAAGAAGGGCTTTCTTTCGAAATAACGTGTACACAGCATTTTTTTTCGAAATAGGGTATTTCGAAATAGCGCCCGGGCGCGATTATACAAATGAAGCATGGGAAATTCAAATCCACATTACATTTGCAATTTTGTTAGTCTGTATTTGCATTCCTCTCTTGAAAGAGGAATGCAATGTAGACATACTCTTATGGAAGATGTGTTAGCTCTATAGAATTCTGGAGTGAAATTATTTCAACTTTAGAAACTTCTGGTTCACTAGATGCAGAGATTATGGAATTTATAGTGCTAAAAGCAATAATTTTAAGGTTGAGATCCATTTCCTTGTAGAAGCTGTTCCAAATAATGGCTTATGGAGATGAACTATTTTAATCAAATTGATTTAATCCTAGTAGAAGAATATACTTTAATAAGGTAATATATACACTTCATAGCAATATGTTTGTTCTGTAAAAGATAGTAAACAGCTGGAATCATTCTGACAGGATACCTGAATAAATGAAGTGCAGAATGTCTGACAAACAAAAACAGAAGAAAGAGTCTTTAACAATGACTCTGATCGGTGGACCACATGATGAATCTCTGTTAGAAACTGGAAACACAGCCTCACTGTTCACTGCAAAGAGAGTCTGTGCAGTTCTTATGATAGAGGAATCCTGAATATCAGCTGGACTCTTCACATTGAAAAGTAACATGAAGACATGGCTTACAGAGCATAAAACAATCTTGTGTGCTTCTACTACTTCTTTTAAATCTTCTGAGTAAAATACCACGTCCACACACTGGCAGCAGAGCAGCAAGTTACGTAAATCGGAGTTATAATGCGAGGCTTCACCTTTTAAGATGGGCATTTTTTCTATAAAAGTGAGATATTAAAAATATGATGAATGAACTGTTTTGCAACTCTAAACTCCTATTAGTTGCCATGCAAACAAAAGCATCTTTATTCTCAGAAACTGGATCAAATGGGGACATAAGAGTGTTTTCTTAATTACCCTCAAAAATTTCTCTTAAAAACTATAAATCTGCTTCACCATGAGAACAAATCCAGTCTCATTCACCTTGAGTGAGATTAGTAGATAAATGATATTAGAACCATTTAGTAAAACTGTTCCAACCATTTTATAAAATCTCAAAAATTATTATATGCATATCTAATCTTTCAAGTAATCTCACATGGCATTTATATAAAAAAGGGCTTCAAAAAACTATGAATGTGTACATTTTACTAGGGATGTTAAAATGTGTTGATATAAATGTGTAACTGTTGACATTTTCTGTAGTTATACATTTTACAAGCAGAGAAAGGCAGCTCCCCACGAGCACTGGCTTCTGCCCATTCCTCACACAGCTGCAATAAATATGGTATATATATATATATATATATATATATATATATATATATATATATATATATATATATAAATACAGTATATATTTTGCAATTGGTGATAATTTCTAAGAGGTTTATCATCATAACAATGTTTGCAAGGTAACGTGTGGTTAGTTCTCTTCTCATTTAAATCCATGGGAATACCGCTGTTGGCTTGAACTAAGCGCAGAACTGGGCCCCAGAGTCTGGGCTACATTCCAATATTGGGCATTTATAAGAACAAAATATATTAAACACAAGTCTGACTCATGGTGGCCATTCATATGCACTTACATTTGTAATTAAGTTAACTATTTTTAAACAAATGTACTATAAAATCAAATATGTTAAAACTTCTGAAACCTGTATTAAAAAAAGACAACCCAACTTTTAGCCTTTCACTTTCTTCCCAACATCTCCCTTTACTTTGTGTTACTACTATCCTCTCATCTTCTTGTACAGAATTCATTCACAATTTCACTAAATGTTACATATGTTGATCTCACTTATGAGTACAACCCCAGATTTTTATACAAGACACTACACATTTTAAATTATCACTCATCACATCTTCCCACACATATTTATAAAATCCCCAAAATTCATGAAGTCTTCCCTTAAATGATTATGTAATCCATTCAGAGATTTAAAAAAAAAAATCACAATAGGTCTTGGTAATGGATAATTTATAAAACAGGTTTTTAAATAATGACCCTGATCAATATTACACTGAAAAAAACCCTTGTATTGTAAGCACCTGGCTGTTCAAGCTGAGGCGGGATAACTCCGTGGCACTTGTGGCTTTTTTTTCTTTTCTTCATTTTTTCAGAGGACTTCTGATTCAAGCTTTGGATCATAAAATACTCCAACTAAAATATGAGATGAATTTTTAAGAACTACAAATAAAGTTATTTAAGAGTTAAACACCAACATCCTTATTTTTCCCAGTTTGTATGCAGAACTGAACTGATATCAGTGTGAGTAGCTATACCATCTTGACAGAATACTCAAATTTTACATGAGTAATCAAGTAAAATTAATTGTGATAAAGAACTTAATTAAAAAGATTATCAATTCAAAGTTTAGTTGTTCGTTCTCTGGGCCAGACAATTAAAACAGAAACTACAGCTGTGCTATTAGAAAAGAATTCAATACATCAGCCACAAAAGATACTTCTATAGGACTTGGAAGAAGGAAAAGTGGGTGTAAAAACAGATAATCAGTTGCATGTCCCAGAAATAATGGTAAACACTATAAGACTTTGTTACTAACAATTATTCAGCAGCACTGTAGAATGTGAAACTTTTATGAACGGTTTTATTATATCGTCAACATATAAAGAATATATTTAAATAAGATTATGGCTTGATTTTCTAAAAGCAGAAGATAAAAATGTAACACTAACAGGAATGGTACATACAGTAAAATTATCACTTTTGCAAAAGTCTTAAGATAACGTAAATAAGAAGTGTAAATAAAGAACTAAGGGATCAAAGGACAGAAAGAAAGGTGATAGTGAAGGTCATTACTTACAAATGAATAGGAAAAGGCAGGTATACAGGATCACTTAATCTTATACAGTTTCCTCCCATGTTGAAGCCAATGTCACAAATAAAGGTAGTCTAAATGTCATGCAAATTAGATGAAAATTATGAGAATGAAACCAGACCCCCAGTAAGCCTCCGAAACACTAACTTTACCACAACTAGGTTGAAGTTTAGAAATCTGAATAATGTAGACAGCAGACAAATGACAGTTCTACAACAGAGTCAAGTCTGGGGCTTGCATTCTCTCAATCAGTGAAAATACCACAATCAATCAGTCTTTAAGGGAAAGGGAGCAATCCCATTACTTCTGAATTATTCCTATAACAAAACACAAGGAAAAGCACTAGAGGAGGAAAAATAGACATGCTTCATCGTGTCATACATCAGAAAGAAATGGAAACTTTTTCTACATGTTTTAAGAAGGTGGTACAGGCAGTCCCCGGGTTACGTACAAGATAGGGACTATAGGTTTGTTCTTAAGTTGAATCTGTATGTAAGTCGGAACTGGCGTCCAGATTCAGCCGCTGCTGAAACTGACCGCCAGTTCTGACTTACATACAGAATCAACTTAAGAACCCCAGGCGTCCCCACGTCAGCTGCTGCTGAAACTGATCAGCAGCTGATTCCAGGAAGCCCGGGGCAGAGCAACTCGGCCTCGGGCTTCCTGTAGTCAGCGCTGGTCAGTTTCAGCAGAAGCTGACTTGGGGACGCCTGGGGCAGAGCTGCTGGGGTGCTGCTGGGTTGCTCCAGTAGCGCCGCTCCTCGGTGCTACTGAACCAACCCAGCAGCACCCCATCTGCTCTGCCCCAGGCGTCCTGATTCAGCCGCTGCTGAAACTGACCAGCAGCGGCTGAATCAGGACCTGGGGCAGAGCAGCTGGGGTGCTGCCGGGTTGGTCCAGTAGTGCCCAGAGTGGCGCTGCAGGACCAATCGGCAGCGCCCCAGCTGCTCTGCTCCAGGGTCCAAAACAAAAGCCTGGTCTGCTGGGGGGGGGGGGCACACTAGCTGCGCTCCCCCCCCCTCCCAGCAGACCAGGGACACAGGGAGCAGAGCTGCAGCGGGGTGCCGCGCCTCTGAGGCTTTACTCTGGCAAAGCCTCAGAGGCGCGGGACCCCGCCGAGGCTGCGGCTTCAGTCCCGGTGCCTGTGGTCTGCTGGGGACGGTCCCCAGCAGATCACAGGCACTGGGACTGAAGCGGCAGCAGCGGCGGTTCCCCGCGCTTCTGAGGCTTTGCTCTAGCAGACCAGGGGCACCGGAGCAGCTTACGAACGGAGCTTTCTCGCCCCGGAGCTCGCAGGTAGCAATCCGCCACCTCGACCTCCGGGGCGAGAAAGCCCCATTCGTAAGTGCAGATCCGACGTAAGTCGGATCCGCGTAAGTCGGGGACTGCCTGTACTCCAAACTGAAGAAGTGGAAAAATATGAATGTAGATGGAAATACAATCCAGGCTATACTTTAAAGTAAACTGTAACAGCACAAAAGACATTAAAGCCAAAAAGCGTTGACCCCATTGGGACAAACATGGAGGCGACAACGGCACTGGTATAAATACTGAAGTATTTCTAAATAAATCAAGAGCACCAAAAAGAGGAATATAGGTATTGGCATCAATGTACCTACCACTCACTAAAAGCTCTGAAAGTTCAAAGTTGTCTCTAGATCAGTGCTTCATCCAGCAAAGAGGCATGGAAAATGTTACAAAGCTAAAGCTATGTAATGAAACGTGTTCTTCAAGGCTATACGAGCTTAACTGTAGCTCGGGGCAGAGGTCTGTCCCCATTATCACCAGTGCTGTTGAAGCTGAAGTAAATCAGAAAAATTTTTGCAAAGAAAGAAAATAAAAACAGATAAGGTACTGTCACTGGAGATGTAAGGACTCTCCCAGAGGTAGATCACCTCCCTAGACCGAAGTCCTTCAAATTTAAATTTGGGATTAAGTATAACCTTTGTTGTAATTGTACCAAAGCTTTGGCATGTCCCGCTGACTAAGCTGGAGAGAACAGCTGGCCACTCTAACAATGCCCAAGAAGCTTCCCTGAAGCATATTGTGATACCCAAATGAAGACTCAATTGGGTTACAAGTACTGAACTACTGAAGGACTTATGCTCAGAAGCCATCTCAGCTTAGGAATTTTAGATATTATGTAACTGAATAGCTGTGCAACTGCATAAAATATTATTGGTTACACAAATATTTGATAGTCCCCAGAGGCAGGGCTCGCAGCTAGTGCGCTCCGGCACCACTCCCGGGGAGCCTCCTGCCACCCTGTGCAGCTGCTTCTATCACAGAAAGCAGTGTGCGGTGGGAAGTGGTCCACAGGACCCAATACATGCCGGGAGCTGGCTTGAAAGCTGACTCCCTGCGATTATTGACTCCCTCCTGCCCCCGTTCTCCTGCCAGCCATCAGACTGCTGCCTCTATCAGAGGCAGCAGCAACACAGAGGGGATGGGGGAAAAAGGAGGAAGACAGGGGATTCGGTGCTTGTGGGGAGCCTACTTTAAGCCAGCTCCTCACTGACACCAGTTCCCACTCCCATACAGAGGCAGCAAGAGGGTAGAAGTGCATGTCATGGATAGGATTAACTGATATGCCTAGGCTCATCAATTACTCGATTATATGCTAACATTCCTATCTCAGCTATTTAGCAGAAGCTTTATGTGATCAAGAGAAGTTTATGTTGCTCATCCTGAAGCCTAGCAGCTTGCCACAGAACCTGAAAATAAATTGCTTAACCAGTAAGTTCTGAGAGAGATCTCAAACAACAGTCATATCTATCTATAATGGACATCTTATGACTACATCCAGGATAGTGTTTTAAACCACTGAACTACTACTGTGACCTTTTCTAAAAACAGAATAGTACAAAGTCTGGAATCAAGAACCACTCTGTTTGCTACACCAGTGTTAATAAACACAGAAAAAGGTCCATGTTAACTGGCAGTGTTCCCTGTTGAGTGCTTGGGCAGCCACCCAGGAGAGATTTTAATACCATCCAGCTTATTAGCAAAGCACACATCTGCACATGCCTCAATGCACATACGGCATTTTTTTTCTGCACACGGACAGAAAAATTAGAGGGAACACTCCTAACAGGCACAGTTTCCCTGCACCAGATCGAGATTTCTCTGCATCTGTTCCTGAAACCTGCCCTTGCTGAGCCAGTCATCGAGATATGGCAAAATCTGGACCCCCAACACAAGCTGCTACTTGTGCCAGGCCCTGAGGGCCAAGAGCAGCCCAAACAGTAGCATCATGAACCGTAAATGGTGCCCAGCCACTATGAAACACAGGAAGCATCTGCACCTGGGAAATGGAGACACTAAAGTAAGCATCCTCTAAGTCAAGAGTGGCATTCCAGTCCCCTGGATCCAGAGAAGAGATAATTACAGCCAGAGAGACCATGCAGAACTTCAACTACCTGAAAAGTTTGTTGAGGCCACACAGGTCCAGAACTGGTCTGAGGCCCCCCTGGCCTTCAGGATTAAGAAATACCGGAAATAGAATTTTCTTCCTTCTAAGTAACAATGTCCACAGCCCCAAACTACAGAAGACTGTTGGCTTCCTGAACCAGGAATTGCTCATGACAGGGGTCCCTGAAGAGAGACGGGGAAGGAGGAGGGTGGATAGGAGGGATATCTACTAACTGTAGGGTGTAGCCACAAACAACTATGACCAGAACCCAAGGGTCCAACGTAACCCAGGACCTAGTGTCCCTTCATTTTGCAGTTCCTTGATATACTGGCCAAGGTCTTGATGGTATGAGAGGTAGGAACAACTTTCTAGACAACTGCAGGATGTGCGCACCCAACGAACCAACGGTGCTCTTAGTATCCTTCAACTTGTGTAGCCTAATGTGGTCTGGTCAGAGAACAGCCCCACTCTGTGGGAGGTAAGATCCTGAATCAAGGCATGCATCTCCTGGGAGAGGCCAACTACCTCAAGCCAGGAACAGCATCACGTAATCACAGAGGATGCAACCATCCTTGCTGCCAAGTTCACCACATCCCATGCCATTTACAGGGAACTCTGGCTTCCATGGTACCTTGTTCCACTAGGATGCCAAACGCTTGAGCCTGACGCTAAGGAAGGGAATCTTGGAATTCCTAAGACTCCCATATATTAAAATTAAGGATGTTAAGCATTGGGTAATTAATTGAATAGTCAATGCATTTTGCATCGACTATTCAATTAGTCGATAGGGCGCCTTCGCAGTTTTGCAACAGCCCTATATCTACCCACACCCAGACTCCTCACGGCATTTCAAAGCAGCAGCGCTGCACAGAGCCCAGGGTCAGATGGGGAGTCCTCAGCTGATCCCCAGCTCCACATGGCACTGCCACTTTGAAATGTCGCAGGGAGTCTGAGAACACCCCAGCTGGCCCGGACTGCACATGGCTTTTCAAAGCAGCAACACCGCATTGAGCCCAGGGCCTGGCTGCTGTTTTGAAGTTCCCCCTCTTCTTTCCTCTTCCCTTGCTGCCTCTATTTGATAGACCCCTGGGCCTTATTGCTCAGTGCCAGAGAGTGCTTTTAGCCTTTGTCAGTATTGGTGATGGTGAATGATGCCAGAAGGAGCCAGTTGCATGCTCTGGGGAAAAAGATAGAGGTGAAGGGATCTCAGATCTGAGTACTGATGACTCAGGCAGGTCTTTTGTGGTTTCTGGGCTAGTGTGCAATGCTGTACACAATGATCTCTTCATTAGAAGTTGCAGCTGGTCTTTCTGGGCCCTAGTTGTCAGGTAGTGGCAAGGGTAAGCTGTGGGCTGTGACCCTCTCCCAGGCAGTGGATGCACTCTGGGTGACCATCGCTTACCAGGAAGGCCTCCTGGCAGGAAACACACCTCAAACTCAGTAGATCTGAGCATACGGATGAAGGAGAGAGCTTCCCAATTGGAAAGGACAGGAAGCAGGAAAATGAAATCCTAAGCTATGAGCTAATACAAAGATAAGAGGAAGAAAAACAATTTTTTAAAGGGAGAAATAAAGTTACAACTACCAAGCCACACTAAAACTAACAGGTAAAGCAATAACAACTCGAATTCCATTCCAAACCAAAGGTAATTAAGAAGCAACTGGGAGGTGGTTGAACCACACCAGTAGACATGATTTTCATGGTGTGAGATAGCGAGGTGCGCATATGCAGTCCAACCAGCCCTGCTGGAGATCTCTGATCCCAGACACAGGGGGACACTGCCTTGCCTACAGCAGAGCATCCACAGGTAAATCACTCAAAGAAATATGTTTAACCTAAATATACTGGTACAAGCCCAACTGCAAAAACAGTTTTAAGGCACCTTTAGTACCAGTGCAACTCATGCATAGTCCAAGACAGCAGTTAACACAAAATATCACAAAGCAGTTTGAGAAATTTGGAGCATCTCACTAAAGTGATAGGACAGCAAATTATATAACTAGGAAAAGAGCCATCCCTTGACTTTGTCATACAACTTCCTGAATTTCTTTGCAACAGATAGTGTTCTAGCACTCTCAATGTTGCTATAACAGGGGAAGATGCATCACCAATGGAAAATTTTAGAGGAAAAAGTTTAACGTAGATAAGCTGTAGAGTCATTGTCCCAGTTATCCAATTCTCATTTATATGGTACACTGTTTTAAATTAAAGCCAAAATTTGGATTTAGAATAGGGATATTAGATATAGTGTATTTTAGTAATTGTGTAACAACAACAATTTTTAGCAGTTACGTGATTACTAAAATACTCCCTGGAGAGCCCCCTTCCATCCCATGCTGACACAGTGGCAGCAGCAGGCCCTGTCCACAGTGAGTACGGGTCCACTGTAGACAAGAGATTGCTCCACAGCAGCAGCCCCTGTCCACAGACAGAGACTGCGCTGGTATCCTGCCTGCCCCCGCCTTGTGGGGGGAGGGACCACTCCGTGGAGCCAGTGCTCTGTGGGATGCAACAGGGGGTCGTGGTGGAGAGGCTGGCAGCTTCATGGAGCCAGCTCCCTGTGTATATCAATTCTCACCAGCCCCCTTAATAAAGGCAGCAGGGAGTGGGGACCAGGTGGCTCCACAGGAGCCAATACCCCTCCTCCTCCTTTGTTGTCTCTGATACAGAGGAAGCAAGGTGGGGAGGAGGAAGAGGAGGTTGCACGCTGTTTAGATTAAC
Source organism: Pelodiscus sinensis (assembly GCF_052426305.1). NCBI lineage: Eukaryota > Metazoa > Chordata > Testudines > Trionychidae > Pelodiscus > Pelodiscus sinensis. Next base: position 72,085,126 of record NC_143057.1, read on the forward strand.
TGATAAGTCTAAGCATTTAAATGACTATATGCTAACATCCTTAATTTAGAGAGAGAGAGCAGATTTTAAAACAGATTCTGTTTATGCTCTGCTTAGTACAGTTTCTTACTTACCACTCCTCCAAAATATTTTCCTACATAGAAATCACTGAGACTGTGCAATTCAAGGTAAGTAGCTCCTAGTTCTCTAGCAAGTTGAATCCCTTCAGAAGCAGTAACACAGCTTCCTCTGTCTGAAGTGCACAGTGGACAAGTACAAGGTACTTCTGAAAAAAACCAAGAGATTTATGAGAGACATTTTAATTAAATAGTCCACTACATGATAGCCTGAAAATACTAGCAAAGAAATACATTATATCACAGAATCATAGAATGCAGGAATGGAAATTATCTCAAGAAATTATCTAGTCCAGACTCCTTGCTGAGACAGGAGTAAGTATATCTAGATCACACTTGATAGGTGTTCAACTAATCTGTTCTTAAAAGCCTCCAATGACAAGAATTCTGCAACTGACCATGCAACCTGTTCCAATGCTTAGTTTAACTCTTCAGTGAATTCTGTACCACTATGCTATGCAAAATTTTGCAAAAATTAATGTTGAGCATATAGAATTTCCTCTATCTGACAAACTGACTGCAGTGTTGCTGGCTGCCAGTAGGGACTGGTGGGCCTGGCAGAACCCAACTGATACATGCAAGGGGAGGGAGCTAGGGGATTCTTGGCAACTGTGGTTTCCTGCATGTTAAAGGAAGGAGGCAGAGGCATAAAGTAATCTCTGCAAGCTGGGGACCAACAGCCCACAATGTCTTCCTTTTGATCCCTGGGCTCTGAGGGATGCAGCGTGTGGGTGTCTGAGCCACAGAGAACACTGGAGGGTAGGGGTGCAAGCATCTACTCTGTGGGACCCTGGGCTCTGAAATTGACAGGCTGTGGGTGCCTGACCCTCTGGTTAGGCTCTGGGGAAGAGAGGGCCAGAGAAACAGGAACTCGGTTGTCATTTAACTGAGGGGTTACTTTAACTCTCTACTCCTGGGGGAATTTGTGTGTATAATATTACAGATATGCTTACTGATACGTATTTTAATTTATTATTAATTTCAATAAATTACCATTAATGGAAACTAGCATAATTGTTATTTTGACAAATAAAATCTGCAGAATTTTAAGACAGGGTGTGTAGAATTTAATTTTTAGTGCAGAATTCCCCCAAGGGGTATTAGAAAGTTTTTCCTAACATTAATCTGAGGTCACCTTTACGGCAAACTAAGATGATTACTTCTTTGGTCCTATCCTTACTGGGCATGGAAAATCATCAATTGCCATCCTCTTTAGAGAAGTCTTTTATACAGATGAAGACTGCTTATTATGACCCTCGTCAACATTCTCTTCTCTAGATTCAACACACCCAGTTATTTCAATCTTTTCTCATAAGTCACTTTTTATTTGTTGATCCTCTCAACTTTCTCCAATCTGTTCACATCTTTCTTAAAGTTAATACAGAGTAAGCAACAAATCAAAGAACTAAGTAATACTGGTGCATGCAGTGTTATTGTAGCCATTTTGGTCCCAAGGTATTAGAGAAACAAGGTGAGGGACATAATATCTATTACTGGATCAACATTGTTAGAAGAGCCTGAATGGCCTTGCCTTGACCACAGTGCGGATCCCTAAAAAGCCAGACTCAGGCCTGGCTCAAGTCTGGTGCACATAGATAAGGTCTGGGAGGCAGGAATGTTTTGAATAACAATGCAGATTAAGCATGGTACAGTGACATCACATCGAGAACACATGACAAGCACCCTTGTACTGGTACTTCTGTTTCTGATAACTGATAAGCAAAAATTACAGATGCAGCCATGCAACTGATAACTATGCACATAGCAGCAACATCCTAAGTAGGATGTACTCCAAATAGACCATTGAGTGTTTAGGTATCTTACACAATACATAATCAATTGGTAAATATTAGAATGACCAAGTCTCACTTTGCTATAAAAGGGGCTTAGTAAGAACAATCGAGGGAGAGAATGGGCAGGATTGACCCATTATATCGAGGTTCTACTCGATATAACTAGAAGTAAATAGGCTCTTCACGCCGGCAACCCACTGCATAGTGTTCCAATGTGTGGGAATGAAAGGAACCATGACCTCCCACCTGGTACTGTAAGTAGCATACAGGTGAAGTGTAAGTGAACTAGGCTTTATTATTGTATTATAGTACATCTTCTATTAATTGCTTTTTCATTGCTTTGCGCTGTATCTGCTTTAGAATTTGTAGCATTTATGGTTTAAATTGTATAGTAATTGTTTTTAAGGCTTGTAAAAACTTAAACAACTGCTCAAAGCTTGCAATAAATAAGAAAGTGGTTAAGTATCCCTGGAGTGTACTGGTTTCTCTTGGATCTAAAATAAATCGAACCACATGACAAACATCTGTTTGTGAAACAGCAGTTTTTGAAAGCATGTCTCTCACCCCATCAAAATTACTGATTCCAACTATTCATGTGACAAACAGCAGCCCCATGGAGGTTGTTCTGTCTCCTCCAATGTGACACGAGGTGCAATATGCAAATGAGCAAGGGGGAGCATTACCTTTATGTCCTTTTTACTTCTCTGTGCAAGTGTGTATAGTGACTCATGATTTTGCTGTGTGTGATGGTACCTTGTACATGTTGGACCTCCCTTGTCTGGCATCCTCGGAAGCTGATCCGTCCGGAAAGAGGGAATTTATTGAATCAGGAAAGGTCCCTGACACAGCCTTCCAGGACGCTCTGCCTCCCCGTGGCTGTGTCTCCATCAGCCTCACTGCCACTCGGCTCCAGCTTCCAGGGCTTGGACTGCCATCCATAGGAATGGCACAGTTTGTACGATTGCACTCCCCCCGGCGATTGATGTAGTACATCATTGTCTGTTAACACGTGTACTGTTTTGTTCTGTATTATATAGACTGGAAATGGATGCACGTGTTGCAGAGTGCTCTCAGTTCCAATACATTTATGTGGTTGTTGGACTCATCTCTGAGCCATTGACCCTGCACTACATTTTCATCTAGGTGAGCTCCCTATCCTATTAGTGATGCGTCCATTGTAACTGTAATCGTTGTGGGTGGGCGTTGAAATGGTACCCCCTTCCAAACATTGAGGTGATTCTTCCACCATGTTAGTGTGGATTTTATGTGTCTGGCATCACTAAGAGATGAGTAAGTGGTCTGTACACCTCTCTCAGCCAGGCCTGTATTGATCTCATGTGCAGTCATGCATATGGTAACAAAATGGGGCAGCTGCCATGTGTCCCAGTAATTGTAGACATTGTTTTGCAGTTACATATGGGCCGGTCTGTATGAACAATAGTAAGTCCTGAAAGTTGTGAATCTGTGCTGTGGTAGTGACACTATTGCTTTGGTGCAGTCCAGGTGTGCTCCTATAAAGTCTATAGTTTGGGCTAGTGTCAGAATACACTTCTCTAAATAGATTTGTAGGCCCAGACCGTTGAAAAACCGGTTGCGTACTTTGTAAATGTTGTTCTTCGACATGTGTTGCTTATGTCCATTCCATTTAGGTGTGTGCACACCCCGTGCACAAGTTCTGGAAGCTTTTTACCATTAGCAGCACCTGTTAGGCCAGCCACAAAGCCAGTATAACTACGCATATAACCCCCTGCTGGCCCTCCCCCCCCTTCAGTTCCTTCTTACGTATTACTTCCGACGAAGGTGAGGCTGGTGGGTTCGGAATGACATAAGCAACACACCTCGAAGAACAACAGTTAGAAGGTAAGCAGTCATTTTTCCCTCATGGAAAGCCGCTATGGCAGCCAGGTGCACCCTAAACAAGGAGGCAGACAACCCCTGCTGCCTGAGCTCAAGTAGGTAGTCTAGGATTACCGGGATAGGGGCCTAGGTAAGGGCCACTCCTTTGCCAAAGATCCATATCGAAAACCTCTTCCATTGGGCCCGATACGTCTCCCTGATTGAAGTATTCCAGCTTTCCCCTAGCACTTGTTTCACTGAGTGCGAGCAAAGGAGGTCCCCACCTCTCAGTCACTGATTCTCCAGACTGTCAGGGGGAGGGCCTGCAGATTTGGGTGGCAGAGCCAACCCTGGTCGAGCCTCTGTCAACAGATCCGGAGATATTGGGAGGGGAATGGGGTCCTCCACCGACAGGGACACTAGGGTTGTATACCAGCGCTGGTGGGACCACACTGGGGTTATGAGTATCAGCGATGCCCCGAATCTCTTGAACCTTGACTTCGTGCACCACAGGGAAGGGCAGGGGGGTAAGACGTAGAGAAGGCCCGCCAGCCACCTCTCTATCAGGGCATCCCCCACTGCCCCCTCACTAAGACCCCTGTACGAGCAGAATCTGGGACATTTCCTGTTAGTTCAAGGTACAAACAGATCCAGTTGGGGAGTTCCCTACTTCCGGAAGAGGGAATGAGCTACCTTTGAAGGACCACTTGTGTGGTGAAAAAGCCCTGCAGAGGTGATTCGCCAGAGTATAGGAAGGCCCCGGGAGGTAAGCTGCTTGCATGTGTACCCCTTGTGCAATGCACATATTCCATAGGGCTACAGCCTCCTGGCACAGGGGAGAGGAACGAGCCACCCCCGACAGTTAATGTAATACATTGTCGTATTGTCTGTCAATATGGAAACACATTTGCCTGTCAAGCAGGTCATGAAGGCCTTCCCTAGGCTGCCCTCTGCGAAGGGACCCCGGTCCTAGCAGCTAAAGACAGGTGTAATAAGCTCTCTCTGCAAACTTTGGGGTGTCTGTCAGCCTGTTGGCTGCCCGCTGCGAAGGGACCCCTGTCCGAGCAGCCAAAGGCATGGACGTAAAACTTTTAGGGCACCCGTCGGCCTTCCCTAGACCACCCGCAGCAAAGGAACCTTGAGCTCTAGCAATTGAAGACTCGGGTGTTTAACACACACCACGCCCTGCCCTGCCCATCGGATGCCAGGTGGGTGGGCAGGGGTTCCCACAAAGCCGGGGGACAAGGTTTGGATCCTGCTCCATGGTAAATAGGGTCACAGAGAGGCGCTCTGTGGGTCAAGTACTTTGACATCACGACTAAACCCAGTATGGAGGGATCTGGGCCTTGGGCTTGATGGTAGACCCAAGGTGTCTAGAAAGGCCACTGAGGTGGTGGTTGCCACTGTGGGGGACAAGTTTGCATTATGGTCTGGTCTTGGTCCCTCTGTCAGTGCTGGGAGTGGGATCTATGCCCAGATCGGGAATGGTGCCACTACCTCGCAGCCTGTGAGGACTATGACCCTCTACAGACCACAGTACGAGGGGAGGATGCCCTAGACCCCAGGGACTCTACATCTGACTCTAAAAAGAGCGCTGTGGAACAGGTGCGCTCCACTCCTCTTACATGCTGTGCCATTGCTGATGGCTTATCCCTGTGCGGTGGCAGTGCCGATGGAGGCATGTCTGGTGCTCCAGGTGCCGGGAGACATGGTACCATCTGCAGCTCTGGTGCCAAGGGTGACAACCACACCGCCTCCTGCATCAGTTGTGATGGTGCCGAATTAACCAGTGCTGGGGGACCTGGGGATTGGTGCTGTCTGTGGAGCTGGTGCCTGTGCTGAGGAAGGGATCAGCCTGGCCCCGAAGGTGTGTCTGCTCTCGAGCTCTGTCAGTTCGATCAGCTCCTGGGCCACATTAAAGGTGTCCGGGGTGGACGGCCACGTGACCTCTTCCAAAAGCAGGTCCTGGGCCTCTGGGGTGCCAGCCCTTGGCAGGCTTCGCCATCTGCGTGATGAAAGGTAGGCCCCATGGCATTCCATCTGGTCACGCTTGGCGAGCGATCTCCCTCTATGTGACTTTTTCAAAGTCACCAGTATCGGGGTGTGATGGTCTTGCCTCTCCCCTTCCTATCCGGGAGGAAGGGGGAGGGGAGGATAGGCGTCCGCCACGTCTCTACCTATCCGCGTCGTCCCCGTCTTGGGACGCCCGGTGTCTCGCAAGGGCGGTCCTCTAGCCGTTCGGCGTCGAGTACTCCTCCTCTGGCACGTTCTCCCCAGGCGGAGGGGGGAAAAGGGGAGCCCGGGCCCGCCCTCACTCATGGGCCCCGGCCCAGGGCCCTAAGGACTCCGACTGACTACCAGTCTGGGTCCGGCTGACGGGGGTGTGCCCCTAAACGCATCAGCCCATGGGCTTCCTCACCGCCCTGCCCTGGGCCACTTCCTTTTCGCCCCTCGGTGATCCTTACCCCCAGCGGCGGTGCGTGTCAGCAGGGCGACAGATCGGGGAGTTTCACGGTCCTTCCGGGCGAGTCGCGTCTCTCCGTCCTGCTGCTCTCTCCCCCCCCCCCCCGCTTGTGTTGCCTGGTGTTATTTGAAGCTCCCGGTGGGCCGGCCCCCCGGTGGTCGTCCCGCCCCCCGCCCCAGTTGGGGCCATTGATTGGCCTTTCGGCCCGTCCGGGCTGGCCCCTGCACCTATCCGGCGACGGCCGGGCGTCGGCCCAGCTGAGCCGCGTTTTTGCTCAGCTGATCCGCGGAGCTGCCCCGCCAAGCCGCGCCTCCGCTCAGCTGAGCTGCGGCGTCCCTGCTGAGCCGCGGCTTGGGAGCGGCCGGCGCACAGCCGGTATCTGCTCCACGGCTTCTCGGCGCAGAGCCCCTGTCTCAGTGCGGGGCTTTGCTGCCCCGTCACACGGGGACTGGGACAGGTGCTTCAGCGCCAACAGGTGCCCGAGTGCCTGGAACCATGTTAAGTCTCTGTCGACCCTGGTGTGCTCCTAACCAACGGCTCCGACTCCAGTGCTGCAGGGTGAAGCGCCAACTGCATTAAAATCAGCTTAAGACTGGAGTCTCTCTCTTGCTTAGTCTGAAGCTTAAATGACTTACAGATTCTGCACGAATCTGTCAGGTGGCCTTCCTGTAGGCACATGAGGCAATCTTTATGTGGGTCCCTGCACGGCCTGGGCTTGGAGCACCAGCGGCAGGGCTTAAATCTGTAGGGCCCCGGCTTGCTCCCCCGCCCCTCCCGCTAGGGGAGCCGGCGCAGAACAACTAACTAGTTAGAACAAAACACCTAACTATTAACTGTGAACTACTCTATCTACACACTAAAAGAAAAGAAAACTAAGATAAGCTAAGGGAGCACTTGTGATCGTGAGTCCGAGCGTTCCAGCAACCGTCGGGGTGGAAAGAAAGAACTGAAGGGGGACTGGCCCAACAGTGCTGCTAAGGGTAAAAAGCTTCCGGAACTTGTGCACAGGCCGTGCGCACACCTAAATGGAATGGACGTAAGCAAGCACTCGAAGAATAATAATGTCCTTGTGGTGGTCACTGCCTGCTGTGTGTCCTGTTCCATGGCTCCCTTTATTAGGGAATCATCTAAGTATGGAAAAATGGTTACAGCCATTTTTCTGAGTTGTGCCACTGCTACAGCCAGGACCTTTGAGAAGCTCTTGGTGCTGCTGAGAGACCAAATCGTAGCACTTGGTATTGAAAGTACCTGACTCCTACAGCGAATCTCAAGAATCATGTGTGATGGCTGTATTGTGATGTGAAAGTACGCATCTCTAAGATCAAGGGTGGATAGCCAGTCCCCTTTTTCCAAAGCTGGGATTGTTAGTGGTGTTACAATATTGATTTGTTTATAATGTAATTGTTTTAAGTAGGATGTGGGTAAGGTGCACACTTAAAGGAGTGGTTGCTGCCATCAGTAACTGAAAACAAAAATGGAGTTTCTGGACAGGACAGCTGAACTTTTCCTGCCTTGAGTGTCTGCACTCAGTACCAAAATTGCACCAGGCATGAAGATCCTTTGCACCAAGCCTGAAATTTGTGCACACCACCCTACACAAGTTTACAGTTTACCTGCCAAAGGTTCTAAAAAAACCACTGCACCCCAAGGGTAGGGGTGGTCAGTGTTCCGGTCTGCATCTGTGAGGACAGCACAGCGCCACAGAGGGAAAAGGCATAGGGAACATTCACAACTGCGGTGGGTTCCCACACCATGCTGTGGTGAAGGCTCAGCACTGGTGATCTGGGATACACCAAGCAGAGGTGTTTTATCTCTACCTGCCTCGGACCATAACATTGTCATCATCCCTGAAACACTCCGTTGTGGTGAAGGCCCAACGAGAATCACACCAGAACTGCGAGGGATCACTTGCGGTTCCTCCCTAAGGGCTAACCTGAGCCCAAAAGTAGAAGGTCACAAGTACCAGTACCACCATTGGCGATACAAATACCTTACCTGTATTGGGGATCTTTCTGTCTTTCTTCTCTTCTGTTTTGGGGAGGGGGTTGGATTTGTTGGTTGTTGTTTTTATTCATGCACTTGTCAATTTAAATTCTTGCAATATATTAGTGAACTTTAATCTGGACTCCAAGCGTGGGTTTTTTGGGGAGAAATCACCGGTGATCAGATATGGTGTCAGGGGCCTCCCTTCTGGTAACCAGAGCATTTAACATCAATCAATCAGATCCCTTATCCTAAATTCTAAATTAATTCAAAAGATTATGCTTGTTACTGAGACTCTGGGCTAACGGGATGACTGTGGCTAAGGATGTCATTTTGAATCGTTGATAGCAAACAAATTGGTTCAATTTTCGGAGCTCTAATATTGGTCTCCATTCCTATGACTTCTTGGTGGCCAAGCAGTAATGGGAGTAGAACCCCTTTCCCCGTGTTCTTTTGGGACCTCTTCTACGGCCCCCAGTTGTAGGAGGTGTTGTGCTTCTTGGGCAAACACCATCTCGAGAGGGGTCCCTGAAGAGGGAGGGGAAGGATGGTTGGTGATGTGGTGCAGAAGTAAAAGGGATGCAGTAACCTGTCTTGATTATCTCCAATACCCGTTTGTCTATGATGATGTTCTGCCACTCTGGATACAATGCAGCTAGTCTGCTGTCAAATGGTGTATAGTGTTCATAATACTGCCTTGGAAAACCAAGAGCTGTCCAACCGTCAACCAAACTTTCAAAATGCTTGATGGGCTGTTGATGTTTGCTGCACGGTTGCCTGGTCGGAGGTCTGCCTGCACCTACCCTCTCTGAGCTTTTGTCTATTGTCAATGTCTCGGTTGCTCGTTATACTGGGCTGGTCTATACCACTGTGTAAATGATCTTCCTTGCTTCTTTTTATTTGCAGGTACTTGTATGCCTAATGTTCTCAGCATGGCCCTCAAGTCCTTAAGTGTGTGGAAAGAAGTGTTGGTGGACTCTGTGAACAACTTTGTTCCCTCAAACAGAAGGTCTTCCACTGTGGACTGGACATCTTTTGGGAAGCCTGACAGTTGTAACCATGATGATCTTCTCATAACTACAGACACTAAGGCAGTTGCACCTTGCAGCAGTGTCTGTTGCGTCCAGTGCTGTCTGTAGGGCTGTTCTAGCAGTTAATGCCCCCTCTTTCATGGTGGCCCTGTATTGCTCCTTTTTGTTGTCAGGAATCTCTTTAATAAAGGTTGACAGTTGATCAAATATATGGTGTGTATATTAGCGAGAAGCGCCACATAATTCACAATCCTGATCTGGAGACTTGCAGACGAGTAGGTCTTTCTGCCAAGTGGGTCCAGATGCTTGCATTTTTTGTCCTGTGTGGGCATGTGGTTAGTCTGTTGCTTGGTCCTTTGATTAGCTGCCTTTACCACTAAGGAGTTTGGTGGAGGGTGTGAGAATAAAAATTCTGCGTTTTTTGGAGCTACACAGTATTTTCGATCAGCTCGTTTCCGGTCAGTGTGATCGTTGCTGAAGTCTGCCACAGAGCCTTGGCTGGGTCCATTAGTGCTTCATTCATAGGGATGGCCAGCTTGTTCTGTGACGTAGTGTGGAGGATGTTTTAAGTTTGTGCTGGATCTCGGGCATATCTTCGAGTGGAATGTCCAGCGCAACTGTAACCTTTCTCAAGAGCTCTTGGAAGGACCTGAAATCATCTCCCATGCCGTTTGGTGGGGACAGGATTGTGTCTTTAGTTGTTGAGGAAGTTAGATGCTCATTAATATTGAGTCTAATGTTGTTTCCACTCCTGTGACGTCCATTTCCTCTTCCTTCTCTGATGAGGTAGATTGTTCAGGGGTGGTTTTGGGGGGGCTCTTGCGTCTGGTCCCCTTGTGGCATCTGGCATTGTAGGATTCTGTAGGCTGCCCACGGGTCCCAGTAAGGCCAGTTTGGTGCTATGTGGGGTGGAAACCACTATGTTTGCTGCCACTGCTGGCCCTGGCATGGGTTTGGGGACAATGTACTTAGGAGGCTGTTGTACAGCAAGCCTGCTTTGTCCCCTTCCTCACTTAATAGTGAGTGCATTGACTGCGATGCTGGTGAGAATCTTAGCTTGGAGGAACTTCAATTGCCTCAGAGACAAATATTGGCATTCCCAGTACCAATGTCACTGCCAGGTAAACTGTGGCAGTAAACTGAGGCAGATATGGTGAGGGGAGAATTAAGTTGCTCTGTGTTATAAATGGAACCTGTGCCTGTATTGGTATTGTGGCCAGTGCCCTATGGCTCTTGCCTCCTTTAGCTCTATTATGCAGTACCGGTCCTTTAAGCTCTAGTGCTGCTAAGCTGGTGCCATTGTTAGCATTCCTGCTGCCGGCACCATTCCTGAGTATGTCAGCGCCCCCTTGCGTGCTTTAAGAGGCACTGTGGTTATAGCAGCTATTGCTGCAGTCATTGTTACCCACGGCATGGCCATTAAGGGTGGTTATGTAGGCACCAGCTTGGAGCTCTTCTGCTTGTGCTCCATGGATGCTTTGAGGAGCGCGGGGGGAGGAGGCGCGAAGATCATGCCTTCTCACTCAGGTCCTGGCTTTTTTGAGTGCCGGTTCCCTTCCCCCTCCTGCTTGTCCTTCGTCTTAGAGTTGATAGGCGCAGAGCCACGCTTGCTGTGCTTCCTTGGTGGGGATTTTGATACCACCAAGGAGTGGGACCTCTTTCTGGGTGTTTGAGCCCTGTCCTGGTCCCTGGGGCTTATGGGGTAGTATAGACCCCTATCTTGGGAACTCCCAGGAGATCTCCTTGGGGGTGATGCCCTCTCAGTTTTGGTCTGGAGTCTGACTCCATTTACATCAATTTTAACTGCAGCTGTCTGGATTTACAGGCTCTGTTTGTCAATTTCAGGCAGTGCTTACACTGCTGCATATCATGACTCTGTCCTAGGTTGCGGACACAGTGTGAGTGTCCGTCAGCAAGGGATATAGATAGCCTAACATCATTTCCAAACTTTTTAAAACTGAAGGCACCAAGTATGTCCTGGTAAATGTCTTTGGTAAGCCGGTCTCTTGTGAGGGGCTGATTGTGTATCAGCTCTTAAGCCATGGCTTCTGTGAAACCACAGGGAGATTCCTCTCCTTTCTTCTCTCCCCCCCCCCCCCAAAGAAAAGATAGAGAAAGCTAATCTAACTTATTTACAATTTAACCTTACTACAAACTTCTAACAGGAATTTAAGGCTGAGGTGAATGAGGGCAACTGCTCTTCTGTGACCAAAGCCAGCGGCGGTCAGTAAAGAACTGAGGCGGTGGTCGGCTGTGCGCACAAGGTGAACATTCCAACTGTCACATGCCAGCACTCCACACGCACTGCCAACCACAGGGCACTGCTATTAGAAGTCTGCCGACTATGTGCGCAGCAGCGCTGGCACACCTAAGGTGCAGCACCCACAAGGACACTCCTCGAAGAAGAAGAAGAAATAAATTATGCCAATAATTTTGTTTTGTACTGTACCAGTGCAGAGCCCCAGTTCTGTACTGTGATCTGTTTGAGCAGACTACTGTGCTCACAGAGAGCCCCTCTGAAATCAGTAGGAATCTGTAAGTATGGCCTATTGACCTCAAAGGGACTCTGTATGGGAACAGCTGTCTGTGCAAACAGATCACAATACAGGATCGAAGCCTAACTTAGCAAATATGCCTAATATATCCCAATAACATCATTTCCAAAACTTATTTTTACTATAAAATTCAGAGTCATTTGAACTGGTGATACCTATGTTATAATAATTTATGGGGAAAAAATTAATAACCAAAAGAAATGGCTTAGCCAACCACGTAGCTAGTCAGTCCTCACTATTTTATCAGACAACTGGAAAATGTAACATCTATCACATTGTTCAAGCTGTCATGTTGTGACTGTCAATAGATTACAAAAGAAAAAACAGTTAATAAGACTCAAATACAGAGTAATAGCTCTTTCTAGTTCACTGAATAGAGATATCAAAGTAGATCTTCATAGAATTGAATGCAATACGTATGGAGATATTTTTCTCCATAAGAATGTAACATTTGCATATTACAAAGTAATTTGTTTATTGATATAGGATAGAGATTGGCTTACATTATCTGACTCAGAACTCACTTCATAAATTGTCTCTTTAGTTCATAACATGACATTTTTAGTTCATACCATGTAAAATGCTGTCCTAAGTATAACAGATGCACATTTCTTTAATAAAAAAGTGTAAAAGAAGTCAGCATTACCACAATACTGGGAAATACATAAGAACAAAAACACCAAACACCAAACACACGGCCAAGAAAAATACATTTTCCTAACGTAGGCAGGGCCAACATAGTGACACATTACCATGTTCATAACGTGATCACTGGATGCTCTCAGCCAAGTACAGAGCACATTTAATTTTGTATTCCATATATATGCAATGTTAAATTATTTTACTAAAATTAGTCTGGCACCTGATTTTTAAAATTATTTTTATATTGCTACATAGGAACTTTGAAACGGTGATTCTCAATCTGTAGCCTAATCAGCACACAACTATGACTTACGTGACATCCTCAAGACCACAACTAGAGCAGGGCAGATGGGTGTAAAAATACGACAGCATGCAATTGGGGCCTGAAGCATCAGCTATCCCCCACAGGACTGGGCCCAGTGGCATCAGCACAAGGCTCGGTTTCTCAGCACCCTTTTCAACCCCAAAGAATTGCAGGGCTAGTGACCCTGGATAGAGCAGGCTCTCTGGTCTTAGGATTGCAGCAGCAGGCAGGATGGGTTGCACAGCTGAGTTACCTGCTGAGGAAGGAGACCAGAGGGAAGTGGGGGTGGGAGGAGGGGATTTGGGAGGGAGTGCAAGGAACTATGGCAGTGGGGCGGAAAAGTGTGTGCAGTGCATAATTGGCAGTCTTTGGATGTGGAACCAGCTAGATTTTGGGGCACAGTCCCTGGATGGGGGGGGGGGATGAATGCAGGGGGATACAATGCCATGCCCCCCCGAGTAAATAAATTCATTTTAATAGTTAATACTTTGACGTATTAAGCTAATTTAAAATGCTCTTGGTAGACATTTGCCAGTGCTTAAATTAAAAGAGCTCTGCAAACCCACAGATATCTACTTTATCCACTGACGTGGATATCCGCACCTCATTTTTTTTTTATCTGGAACCTTGCAAATTTACAGCTATCTGTGCATGGATCATTTTTGTAGATATAGACACCAATATTGTAATCACACAGGACTCTAAAAGTGAAAGGTTCCATATCAATTTGAATCATATTACTCTCATAATAAATACAAAACCATTTTTACATGTACAGTTGTGATAATATGTATTACATATTTATTTAGCATGGATGTGGCTCATATAACAGGTACGGCGAACAACAATAACTAGGTTGAGAATCACTATTCTGAAACAGAGGACACAACAGTTACATGTCTAATCAAAATTTCTCTAGAGGATCCATGTAATATTGAATATAATCTTGATCTCTCCCTAGTTTGTGGCTAGAAAGGTTAGCCTTACTATCCTAGTGTTACCAACCCTAACACACTAATTCTTAAGCCCTCCATTGGTTGCTCCAAGCAAACAGACTGTAAGCTCTTATGATCCAGAGATCCTGGTTCAATTTCTGCATATAATGAGCCATGCAGGAGTGTTATTTGACAGATCAAAGCATATTATTTTCATTCTCTATATTCAACAATTTAAAAGGTATCATATTGACATTGGTCAATCACATCTTTTTCTTGATGTGACAATCTAAGGAACACTTTTTTTAAAAAAAAATATTGGACAGAAGATGTAATCTGAGTTTATTGTGATTTACCCAGCATTTAATTTCCAGGTAATATTTCAGTTTTTAAAATATGAGATTTAATACATACCACTTTTTCTTGCACCAACAGCAGAAATTATGACTGGAATTGAATAATGATTTAATGCTCTTTTTATCATTGGAACATAACTGTCCTTTACTTCTTGAAATGATGATTTGTCATTTACAGAGTATTTAATCACAATGATATCCGCTCCTCCAATAAGATTTTGAGAGGTGTACCAGTCACTGTCAAAAATATCCTTAATGGGGAAAAAATGCATCAAGAATATTTTCAATTACTTATAGGCAAGGGAAAGATCATCTATACAAATACTCTTGCACACAAAAAATTATGTTTTAAACTGACAATTTTATCTAGCTGATGAGATGCAAGAAGAGAAAAATAGGTTTGTGCTTTACAATTTCTCTGTATAATTTTCTTGTCTGGGAAACATAATAAATTTATGAATGCCTGGAATTCTAAGAAAGAGCAGCAATTGAAACTCCCAGTATTTTTTATAAGCACAGAATCCAAAAATATACTTCATTTTTAAATCATTTCACTTCAAAACTAATTACTGGGGAAATAAAGCAGTGCCATCTGCTTCAACTGTAGAAGGCTGCGGCAATTTTTGTGATATTAAGTACTGTAGGATCTTTTTGAGTGGATATAAAAACACTTTATATTTATAGAACTTTCAAGGTAGATTTTAAAAATTACTCTGTATATTTCCATTTAGAAGTCTGTACAAAAGATTCTGGTGTATTCACTAAAAAGCTATCTATTAAAAGTTTGCCATTTATAGACTTTATACAATAACTGTACATGATAGCTCTAGTTCCTCTGGCTACAAGTATGTATGGTTAATGATTTAACAATGATACTTAAGGTTTACACGCTAAAGTTGTTTTGTGAGTCTCACTTATTACAGCTAAAGAAAGTCTCTTCTCTGAAGGCCTATCTATACAGGGATACTCAGGAAAAACAAGGCAAATTAATTTAAGCTGTGAAGTTAATGTGCATAAAATTAAAAAATTAATTTAATGTGCTTATTCAGAAATAAAGCAGCCATTTTACCTCAATGAAAATGTCTACATAGAAGAGTGACATGCTTTAACTTGTGCATATTAACTTGACTGCTTTAGTTAATTCATCTTACTTTTCCCAAGCCCTGGTCTATTGTACAAATGTATTTCAATATAATGTCCCCCATAGATTTTCCACATCTCTAAATAATGGAGTGATAATGACCTAACCCCTGGTGTAGACAGCACTATGTAGGCCAGAGGTTGGCAACTTTTCAGAAGTAGTGTGCCAAGATTTAATTTATTCACTTCTATTTATGGATCTGTATGCCGGAGTATTAAGGGGGAAGGAGGGAAGAAAGGGGCAGGCTGGGTATAGTGACCATATTTTCTGAACTAACTGCAGTTAGGGAGAACTGTTTAATTTAAATTATTAAACAGATTAATTGTATTCACTTTCTCATGTTAGTTTATCAAACTTAATTTTAAATAAAGTAAAATATTAAATTTATGTCCAACACAAAAGGTTTGAATGTTTTCTTTATTTATGGCAGGGGTGGGAAACCTTTATTGGGTTGGGAGACATTAACCCACAGAAAAATCAGTGGGGAACCATGTAAGTGAGAAGTGCAAAACAAACACACACCACCACCACCCATTCAAAAACCCCCAACCCTCACTGATGTGGCCCCCAACTGAGACATCTCACTCCTCTGGCTCTCCAGTCCCACGGGGCGAAGGGAAGAGACAGAGAGGACTGAGGTTCAGGGCTTCCCATAGGCCAGATTTACTTTTCTGGGGTTCCAGAGATACTGGATTTTATGCATCCCTTTAGATTCTGGGGTGGGGACAAAAATGAGGGGTTCAGTGTGTGGGATAGGGATGGGGAGCAGGATGCGGGCAAGAGGTGGGGTACACAAGGGAGAGAAGCTGTGAGGTCTGGGTGGGAGGAAGGGTGTAGAAGTAGACTGGGAGTATGGTGTCTGGCCAGGGGAGGAAGCAGGAGCAAGGGAGAGTGCTGTGTGACCAGGAGGAAGGGTGCAAGAGCAACAGTAGATGCAAGAACAGGATGGGTCTGGGTGAGAATACAGGAAGAGATACAGGAGCAAGGGAGGCTGTCAGGTCTTGGTCAGGGGAGGGGAGTGAGTAAGGAGGAATGGGGTGTGAGGGTCTGGGCATGAGGGGGGACGATTACCGGGCTTTGTGCTCCTTTGTAGTGGGGAAAGCCTCCAGGCAGCACACTGCCATTCCCCCAGCAGGGTAAGAAGGGGGAGGGCGTTTGCCCCCCCCGCCCGCCCCGCTCCATGCAGCAGGGATCCCAGAACAGTGTGTGGGGGAGAGGGGAGAGGAGTGTGTGAAGAAACCCCAACATTCCCCACCAGACCTGGCTCACCACTGCTCCCCCTGCAGGGTGACGAAGGGCGGGGGAGAGAGTGGCAGTGCACGGAACACACCTGCCGAGCCTGAACGCCCCACCCTGCAGTGCCCCTCTGGGCTTCGTGTGGCCCCTGCCAGGGCCGAGAGAGGAACTCCAAGGCATTGAAGTCCAGGAGTACCTCCACTGGGTTTTGCCTTGGTCCCACGTGCCCCTCGCCTCAGAAGCAACTGTACCAAGACGCCTGGAGGAGACAGTAGTGGCATGGCTGGACCAGGGGCCCCACACACCTGAGGCAGTCCCACTGGAGGATGGAGGGGGCAGTGGGTGGTGAGGTGTCCAGAAAATGCTCACAAACGGAAGCCCGCCGAGCTGCCTGCTGGCAAAGTTCCAATGAAACCACCTGAGATGTCTCAGTTGGGGGCCACATCACTCTGAGGTGGGGGGGAGGGGGAAAAGGGGAGGAGGCTACTGCACTGTGTGAGGAGCAATGGCAGTTAAAAATCAGGACAGTTCTGTATGGTCAGCGTACAGATCTGACAGGAAGGCTCGTGTGCTAGTGAAAATTGTACCGCGTGCCACTTATGGCATACATTCCGTAGGTTGCCGAACCCGACGTAGGCTGTCTCCTGTCAACATAATTCACCTCCCCAAGAGGTGGAGCTAAATACAGTAAACTTCGGATCATCTGGCACCTTTAGGACCCAGGGGTGCCGGATTATCAGATATGCCGGACTATTGGAAGGGGGAGCTATGAGGGGTCTGGGGTGGGGTGGGGGGGATGCCACCCCAGACCCTTCATAGCCCCCCCTTCCGATAGTCCAGCTCTTCCCCAGGAATCCCCAATTCAGCCGCTGCTGGTCAGTTTCAGCAGCGGCTGAATCAGGGACGCCTGGGGCAGAGCAGCTGGGGAGCTGCTGGGTTGGTCCCACAGCCCCAAGGGGCAGCACTACGGGACCAACCCGGCAACACTTCAGCTACTCTGCCCCCGGCTTCCCCGATTCAGCTGCTGGTCAGTTTCAGCAGCAGCTGAATTGGGGAAGCTGGGCACAGAGCAGCTTCAACTGTCCGGCAGCCAGAGCACTTCCGGGTTCCTGATGGTGCCGGACCATCAGGAGCGCCAGAGCATTGGATGCAGGACAAGGGAGTTTTACTGTATGTTGATAGGAGAAGCATCTTCACTGAGCTCTGAAATGGTGCAACTGCATTGATATGGTACTGTAATTGCAGATGAGCTGTTAGTATTCCTTTACTTTAGCTTTTCTGAGTGTCCCCATACGGACAAGCACTGAGATAGGAGGAGCTGAAAGAGAGACTACTATAGCTCATCTGAACACCATTTGCAACATCTTCCTCTTAAGACAGATGGGCTGATCAAAATTCCTGTTCAGATGGCTGTTCAAGTATCCTGTTTCCCTATCTGCAGAGAGAAGTCTGTGTATCTCCACCTACACTCGCTAAAGCCCCAGCGTAATGAGTTTTTGTACCCATGTTAGTCATTGGTGACCTAATAAGGGTCAACGCTAGGTAAATAAAAGGGTAGTTTTGTCTGTATGACATTTATATCTCTACGTCCTTTCTTCATAGATTTGTCAGCCTAGATTAGGGATGTCAATGACTAGTTGCTTCCCCTACATCTTGCTACCTCTTTTAGAAAGAAGCGGCCAGGGTCCAGGGGAGTGCCACAGGAAGCCATGGATCTGCCGCTTTCAAACACAACGTACAGCTCAGGCCAGCTGGAGATTCCCTAGCCTGACACTGGGCTCCCTGTGGCATTTCAAAGCGGCAGTGTCGCGTGGAGCCTGGGGTCAGCTGAAATGTAGGGGCTGTTATAACACTTCAAAGGAGGAGATAACCTTATTGACTATTTGATTAGCCAATTAATCTAAATTTAACATCCCTATCCTGGATACTAATCTACTGAGAATGGGACTAGTTCTCTCATCCTATTTCCAATCTCAGGTAGCAACTAGTCAGTCTAATAATTAGCGTAAGAAACACTGAGCTGGAGAATTTCAAAAGTGGCCCCAGCAATATGAAAGCAGCATAAGAGCTCCCAACATTCTAAACAGTATCCGGCAAGAAAAGAAAGAACCACAGGTAAAGTGGAACCAAACAAAATCAGGAATGGAATAAATCACAAAGCAAAGGAGGAAGGAAAGCATGGATCAGACAATAGCACAAGGATGGGCAAGTTTAAGCAGAGGACCACAAATATACTAAACCACTTGGAGGGCCATACTTTAAGAGCCTATATATTTTATAAGTCAGAGACATATGCTACAATATAGCATGTGAGCATACAACTAATTGTATTAACATTAAAAAAAACACAACAACAACAACAAATAGTCTGTACAGGATAAATTTTTTTTTAAAAAAAAGCCAAATAATCTGGTAGCACTTTAAAGACTAACAAAACACGCAGCTGGTATCATGAGCTTTCGTGGGCACAGCCCACTACTTCAGATGACCAGAGTGAGCTGTGAAGAAGTGGGCTTTGCCCACGAAAGCTCATATAACCATCTGCATATTTTATTAGTCTTTAAGGTGCTACCAGACTATTTGTTGTTTTTTAAGTTTATCCTGTACAGACTAACTCAAGTACCCCGTATGAAGCTGTATTAACAGTGTTAATAAGACTATTTATCAAAATCCTTCACAGAACAAACAAGACAAAAACTAAAAACCAGCAGGAGTGGCCTGAGGCCGGCTGTGGAAGCTGGCGCCCCAGGCAGAAGGCATGATCGGTGCCCCCGCCTGCACGGCCATCAATGACTGTGACATAATCATGGGGCACCTCGGCACCCCATGACGTCATTATCGGGCACCTGGGCCGGCGGTGCCCTAGGCAACTGCCTAGTTTGCCTAGCCTCATGGACCGTCCCAGACCCAGAGTTTAATGGCAAGAACCCCCTTTTTAGACATGTAAGCACCTATTTGGGTCTATAGCTATTGCAGTGTCATGTTGTAATCATCTATCCTTAAGAGCTGTTAATCTGTGTTTTCCAGAGTTATCCTTTGATAACTCCGGCTTTCTATCCTTGTGTCTCACTCGTGAGGGTCTCTGCCTGTCTCCAAAGTTGTCAATGATGCCAATTTAATTGCACCTCAAGACACAATGCCTGTTTTGTTGTTATCTTCAAAGTTTCCACTTCTTTTTGATCTGGGCATCTGTGATGGCTCTCACACTTACACACATCCTCCACTCAAACAATTTTGCAGAGTTTCAGACAAGACTAATACTTACTAATCTTGCAAAAAGAAAGGAATCTTGCACAACTTAAACAACTAAAGGTCTAGAAACACCTTAAAGACTAACAAAACATGGAGATGGTAGCATAAGCTTTTGGGGGTATCCACTTCTTCAGTTGACTGGAGTACAGGCAGTCCCCGACTAGTCGGATCCGCACTTACAAACGGGGCTCTCTCGCCCCGGAGCTCGCAGGCAGCGGTCCCGCCACCTCGACCTCCGGGGCAAGAAAAGCTGCTCCCGGTGCCCGTGGTCTGCTGGGACCGTCTCCAGCAGACCAGGGGCACCGGGAGCAAAGCCGCAGCAGCGGCGGGTTCCCGCGCTTCTGAGGCTTTGCTCTGGCAAAGCCTCAGAGGCGCGGGACTGTGCCGCGGCTGCGGCTTTGCTCCCGGTGTCTCTGGTCTGCTGGGGGGGGGGGGGCAGCTAGTGTGCCCCCCCAGCAGACCAGGCTTTTGTTGTGGACCCTGGGGCAGAGCAGCTGGGGCGCTGCCGGTTGGTCCCGCAGCGCCGCCCTGGGCACTACTGGACCAACCTGGCAGCACCCCAGCTGCTCTGCCCCAGGCGTCCTGATTAAGCCTCTGCTGAAACTGACCAGCGCTGACTACAGGAAGCCCGAGGCAGAGTTGCTCTGCCTCGGGCTTCCTGGAATCAGCCGCTGATCAGTTTCAGCAGCAGCTGACTTGGGAACGCTTGGGGTTCTTAAGTTGAATCTGTATGTAAGTCAGAACTGGCGGTCGGTTTCAGCAGCGGCTGAATCTGGACGCCAGTTCCGACTTACATACAGATTCAACTTAAGAACAAACCTACAGTCCCTATCTTGTACGTAACCCGGGGACTGCCTGTATTATAAGTCCAAGAAAGGGGGAGGGGGCGGTGAGAGGAAAAAAAAAAAAGACAGTGAGTAGATTTTTCAAGTAGTTACAAGAGGCTGATAAGAACAATTGGTACCTTCCTTGTTCGGTTGGTTGGTTGGGTCATTAGGATGTGAGAGCCTGGACTTCTACATCAACATGGCTGACTTGCACACTACCTTCCTAATGACTTAAAGTGGGTTTTACCCATGAATGCTCATGATAAAATCTACACATTTTGTTAGTCTTTAAGGTGCTACTAGACTATTTGTTGTTTTTTTAAAAGCTTCCAAGGGGGAGCTGAGTTAGTCGGCTGGCTTGCACACTACACCTTCCACATGCTATGATTTAACCAACCAACGGAGGTGCTAATTGTTCTTATCAGCCTGTTGTAACTATTTGAACCATCTATTCACTGTCTCTCTCCTTTTTCCCCCCTCTCTTTCTTCTCTCCTCCCCTCCCCTCCCTTCCCCCCGTTCCCTTATTTATTCTTGGAACTGGACTTCTAATACTCCCGTCATCTGAAGAAGTGGGTTGTGCCCACAAAAGCTCGTGTTACTATCTACATGTTTTGTTAGTCTTTAAGATGCTACTAGTCTATTCGTTGTTTAAGTTTTTCTTGGTAGACTAACTTGGCTACCCCTCTGAAACTTTTGCACAACTTAGTTTGTGATGCAGACAAGGAAGCAACTTAAATTGTAATGCTTACAGGAAGCAAGACATTACAGTAAACATTATTTTATCATGAGAGGCTGGGTGAAATACAAGCATACAGAACCTATAAGCAAATGATCAAATCATTATGCATCAATCATACTTAGTGTCTTATAACCAATACTAAAATCTATATTTTGCAACAGCAGCAGCTTTACTAAAAGACAAACCTGTCAGCGACCCAGCTCAATTTGAAAAAAATCTGGGGCTGTGACCTACACCTATGGGCAAGACAATATTGATCTGGCAGGCCAGGATTGGGTTCCCAAGCCAGTAGAGCCTCATTTCTGAAGTGAAGGAAGAAAGGAAGACTGAAAAGAGGGAATGGAAAGGAAAAAGAAGCAGTGTGATCTGTGAAGAGACATAGTGGGAATGGGAGAACTGAAAATTGAGCAGAGAAACAAAAAGGAAAAAAAGAAAAAAAGTCAAGCCAGCCCCTTTTCTCTAACTTATGATGGACTACATATTTGTATAGAGCAAACAGCCAATAGAGGGACAACAATATCATTAAAGTTGAGATTTCCTATGGTTGCAGTCTTAGTGGCAAGCATACTTAAACATCAGCCAGTGGTTAGTACAACCATTTACAATTTCTCTGGGCCACTGAGAAGGCATGTAGCAAACAATACCTGTTAGACAACAAATGTCAACCATGTGGCTTATGCCTGATAATGGCCCTTTATGTTTAGTTTTTGTCATAAAAGGATGTGAGCATATTCTTTAGAACTGTTCACTCACAAAATGTGTCAAATTGCCAGGCACCACCAGCAGCAATTACACACTCTCAACCACTAAAAGCATGAGGCACTGAAATGGCACAGTCACCAAATATATATCCACAATGTTCAGCCTGCAGAAGACAGAAGTTCCCAAAAAATCCATCCTTGAAAATAATCCAAATAACCAGAAACAGCTTCAAGTATAAGCACAAAATGCTCATTCTACTTTTCTTCACAGGCTTCACTGAGAAACTTCTCACCTGCCCTAGCTGGGAAAGGCTAGAGGAGAAGTTATGATGTTAGCATTCCCATAAGCATGAATTAGATGATAACAGTATAAACTGCAACTACTGTTTAGGCACTGTGATTCTAAAGTCTGTAGAACTGAAGTTTTGAGTCTATTAAGACATCCAAAAAGTTCGTATGATTATAAAATTAAAACAAACTTCTGAACTTGTGACCTACTTGCAATCCAAGTAACAAATACAAATACAACACTCTCCTGACACTATTCTCCAAGTAATCACCAACCCACCTTCAATTTATCCTAGTGATCTTCTACAGCCTCTTAATTAAGAGTTTGATTCTGAATTGTTTATGTTGAATAATCATCATCACACAAAAAGCAGAGAGATCAGTCCATTTTTGCACATAATGAAAAAAACGGCTACTAACTAAGGCTGAATTTATAAAAGTAGGGTTTTTTTTGCTTTTTATTTAGGAGGTTTTTTTTGCTTTTTATTTAGGAGTTTATTTTCTGCACTTGTGCATTCAATGTATTAAATCAAGAATCACTAGAAATTAATGAGTCCATATGCCGTATTTCAAAACTAACCCATCATAAAATATAAATCAATTTTCTAAGAGACTCCTGGAAAACTGACAGTCATCCTAATTTTGTGAAACCTTTCTTTATATATAGGTTTTATTTTACTGTTTAGCAAAACTCTTAAAGACAGCTTGATTTTCAAGTTTCACTTCTTTTTTCCCCCCCCCTCTCTCTTTTGGATTATTTTCATGAAGTTTTCACTGAAAAACAGAACTGAAAAAAAAAATATTACTCCTGTTCCTCCAAGAGACTGTCAGTACAGTAAAACTCCAGTTGTCCGGCATCCAGTGCTCTGGCACTCCTGCTAGTCCCGCATCATCTTGAACCCCGAAATGCTCCAGGCAGCCGGACAATTGGAACTGCTCTGCCCTGGGCTTACCCGAGTCAGCCGCTGGTCAGTTTCAGCAGTGGCTGACTTGGGGACCCCCAGGGTAGAGCAGCTGGGGTGCTGTCGGGCTGGTCCCGTAGCACCTCCCCTCGGCTGCTCTGCCCTGGGCTTCCCCAAGTCAGCCGCTGGTCAGTTTCAACAGTGGCTGACTTGGGGGAGTCTGGGGCAGAGCAGCTGGGGTGTTGCCGGGTTGGTCCTGAAGCGCTGCCCCCCCCCCCAGTTCCCTCCACTCCACCCCAGACCCCTCATAGCTCCCCCTTCCGATAATCCGGCATATTTAATAATCCAGAACCCTGGGTCCTAAAGGTGCCAGATTATTGGAAGTTTACTGTATTTGTTTTTATGTTGTATTTTAACATTAGAAGTATCTTTTTAATTAATATTTTGATTGGTTAAAATATTGATAAAAGGTTAAGTATCAAAAAAACCTGCATTTGGACTGACTTAGGAGTTGGCTACAATGCTAAATGCAGACCAAAGTTTCAGATTACTTGCTTACCCAAAGAGGACAATCATGTACCACCAATCTGACGTTTCCAAACACACAGGCTTGATATTCAATAAACACAGGGTTTCCAACATGGTTGGCAGAGTTCAGCAGCAAACTACTTTCAGTCTCTGAAATGAGAGCACTTCTACCAAGATAGGTCCAGATCAGACTTGATTGTTGATCGTCTTCAGAAAATGCATCTCTCTCATTTCCAAAGGCTACAATGTGAACAGACCTAAAAAACAACAACAACAAAAGAAGTTCTATTAGCAAAGACTGGGGGAGGGGAGAGCTAAATTTATCCTTTCATACCAGAACAAGAATATTAATCCTTCTCTAGCCTCTTCTTTCACCAGACTAACACCCCAGGAATCAACAGTGAGTTACATACATTATCTCAAATCCAATAATAATATAAGGAGAGTAAAGTGGAATGGAGTCCTGTAAAAGCTACTTACATTGTAAGTCGCCAGCTTGATTGGCTTTTTATTTGTCCCTTTCCATATGTAGTTTCACAGATGTAACCTCAATGATTTTGTCACATATTCAATGACTTTGGTCTGTTTTCCATAACCTCCTGTTCAGTCCTTCAGGCCCAGCAAGTCAATGATTGTAACTGCACATGACAGCAGCAACACAAGCCCTTGCTATTAATCTGCTGCTATTGCAGGTGAATTCAGCACATATACTCAGTAGCAAGCAGCCCCAGGCTCAGCCACTGCCTCCTGACATCAACCCTATAAGCATAAATTCATACAACGGAGAGACTTGATGTTTTTGCAGAACCGAGATAACATGGCCAGCTCAGCAAAGACAGACAAAGGCACTTGAGCAACAGCAGCATTCGACTGCACTGAAGGGGGATGGTTACACAGTGTACTTCTGCTGGGCAAAACATTAACATAAATATATGAGCTCATAGCCAACCAATCTGTTTGAAGGCAGCTTGTGCTAAACTATGAAGATCCTACACAAACAACAGAAGAGCAAATGAGGGCAGCCCCCATTGAGGAAAGGCTGCCAAAAGAAAACAAGAATAAAAAGTTGAATCTTTCTACTTCAGCAATTAAAACCTTTTACTTATATAAGCATTTATTTCTAAGAGCAGGCTGATAGCTACAGAAACAGCTAAGTGTGTTTCAGTGCTAACATGCTGTTTAACCCCCATTTTCGAGGGGCTAAGGTTTTGGTTAAAAATAAAGAGAAATAATACTTCACCTATGGTCAAGAAGCATTTTTTCCAAAACAGATTTCATCTAAAATTAAATGGATTCTACTATATAGAACTGCACATATGTTCTAAACATGGTGGGGTGTTGCAGCGTGCGTGCATGTGTCACAGACCGAACAATGTGGTAAGTATAAAAGTTCCTATAGGAGCAAATTCTCTTCTTGGTTATGCTACTATAAATCCAAAGAAAAGACATTAAAGTATATTGAATCATTCACTCAAAATGATCAATGGAATCATTAACAAAAAAATTTCCATTGCAGAATCTGGATTATTTTTTAAAAACTTAGGCAAAAATACTACAACAACAGCAAACTGTATATGAGATATTAAATATAAACATCAGTATACAAGTTTTATACTGGTCAACTGTGAAAATCCATACTAGTAGGCTGAATTATTATTTATTGTTATTATTCTAAGTTTCACTGTTTTACCCTCTGCTCTGAAGTCAGTGAGTGCCTTGCCAATGATTTCCAGATGCAGGACGACACCCAAAATATTTAACATATATTATAACAATGAAATAAATTCTAAAAACCTTCATCCTATTTTAACAGCTTTTATAAACTATAATTATAGACTTGTTTGAGAAAAATACTAGACTGCTATACACTTCCTCTCTCTTTTGACCCACTTTCCAATTCCCCCCACTGCATTTCAATTAACTTTTGCTTAGGAAGCTGAAAGATCACGGATGTAGAGTTTGACTGAAGTTTTGTTGACTTCTCTTGGCAGTTCTTTCAAGAGGCACAAACTAAAAGAAAGTAGTCACCAATTTCTTATTTGGCCCTCAAATAGAGGTTGCCAATGTCATCCAAGACATGGTCCATTAGTAGGGACTGACACTGGAATGTTTCCTGTAATTGTGCATTAGAAACATGACCTGTAAATAATCAAAAACTCTGAAAATGGCTGATTGCAAGAATAACCTTGAGGAGGGATAACTTTAATGTCTTGTTTGTTTTGGGCAGTGAAAAGCTTCTCTCTATTCTGATTAAACAGTACAGCTCAATCACTTTATGAATACTGGATCCTGGGTTTGAGCAGAGAGAGCGCTCAATCTAGAACAGAATGACCAGAAGGAACTTCCATTGCCCACTCCCCTCTCACCCAGAGAGTAGAGAATATAAGCAAAATATATTACATTTTGTTTCTATCTTCTTTTTCATAGTGGTAATTACACATTGGGGTGCCTCCTCTGAGGGGGCCTTCCTTGTGCAAGCAGAGCTGAGGGATTCCCTTACAACTTCAAGGCAACAACACTGCTAAGATCTGAAGAGAGCTACTTAAAAAACATTGCTACAGAGCCATGGTGTGCAACGTGCTAGTCACACGTGGCTATTTAGTCAGTTGAGTATGGCTAGTTGGCTTGAACAATGTGGCTATTTGGCCAGTTAATTATAGCTAGTTCACTATAGCAGTAGCCACTATAAAACTGTCTGGATAACCATGGCTAGAGACACTCAGGGCTTCAGATACATCCCTAATCTCATACAGACATTTGGGGATTAATTGACTATGATAAGCCTTGGGGGGGATTAGAGGTGCAAGTTCCAGCACCAAATGAAACAATATAGTGGAAAATGTTTAAAAGAATCTTTTGTGAGTTTCTCTCTCTAATCCCATTACATGGGATTCTGGTGGGGGCTAGCCAATGATGTGTCACAAAAGCTCATCGAAATTTTAAATTGTAAATAGTAGTCACACGTCCTGGCTGTTTAGGTTTCCTCAAACACATAGTTGTGATCTCCTAATTATATTAGCCATTAAAATAACAACAACTTTTTAGTAACATGTGAAATCAAACAGTGGTTTTGTATGACCAGTTTATGTGTGAAACAGACTGGATCATAGACAGGCTCGTACACGGGGGAGGGGGATGCACAAAGAGTGCAAATGCACCCCTCTATTATTCTTATGGGACCCATTCCGGCTGGCCAGCCAAAAGCTGGGGCAGCAAGGGGAAGGCTGGGGCTGATTCCCGCCCTACCCCACCCAGGAGCAAGGCCAGAGGCAGAACTAGGCCACCATGGCAGGAGCAGGGCAGCAACCAGCCCCTCCCACAACTCAGAGGGGTTTCCACAACCACCGCCTGGCCAAATAGGAGATGATTCTGCCCCCGCCACACTCTAATTGGGCACTGCTGAGCATCCCACAGGCATCAAGCAAACTAAAATCTATTTCACTACTACTAGTTCATA
This sequence comes from Pelodiscus sinensis, assembly GCF_052426305.1. Taxonomy (NCBI): domain Eukaryota; kingdom Metazoa; phylum Chordata; order Testudines; family Trionychidae; genus Pelodiscus; species Pelodiscus sinensis. The sequence continues at coordinate 72,112,213 of NC_143057.1, forward strand.
CGTAGTCTTAACTGAAAAACTTTGAAAACCAAGACTAGAATATTTTGAAATATTGTTTTTCACTTCTGATATTACAGCAAGATCCCAAAAGGTAATTTCTATAAAACCTTTATTACTGTATACATTTTTAGTATAATATTTTACCAGTCACTGTTTGCACTCAAATTTTTCATTAACCTCTTTTATGCACACTCATAATGATTATTTTGAACTCCTTTATATTTAAAAAAAATTGCAGTCCACATTTACAAAAGAGCAATCCCCCCTGAAATTCCTGCGTATGGACCTGATAGAAGTCCCCCTGAGGTTGTTACCCCATGTGCTAATCAAGCCACTGATCTCACTCTCTGGGGCTCCCCACCACATTGTCGTGCTGGGCCAAAAGCTGTGGTCTCCTTCAGTCAAGGCACAGTTTCAGTTACACCTTCCAGCAGAGCATCACAGACACTGAACCAGCTCAGTTATGGAACATCTCAGTTCTTGGGCCATCCGCAGCACCCAGGAACGCAATCCCCAAAAGGACCCAACCTCCAAATAAATCCATCTTACTCTGCATAAAAGTTTCACACAAAAAAAGCTTTTCATAAAGCATGGCAGGTGTCAGGGCCAGACAGAGGCATTGGCGAGCCGGGCAGCTGCCCAGGGCGCCAACTGATGAGGGACGCCTGATGGCATCTGTAAAGGGCGCACAGCGTCCCTTACAGCTGCCATCAGGAGCCGCACACCCAGCTCCAGCAGCCCCGGCCCTGCGGCACCAGCCAGCAGCACCCTTCCCCCCACGGCCAACGGGCCCTGCACAGCCCGGCGCGCGCACCACCAGCGCTGGCCGGGCCGGGCTGGGCAGCGCATGCACTGCGCTCTGGGGGCAGGCCCATGCTCCCTGGGGGGGGCAGGCCCACGCATTCGGGGGGCGGGCCCTCGCATGTGCCCGGGCCTAGAGCACAAAAAGGGCTCAGGCCGGCCCTGGCAGGTGTGACAACACACATGCATTTTAATACTCTAATCTAAGGGGAAAAAACTCACTACATACCAGACAAAGCCTTTGAGTAAAGAACTTGGCTGGAGAGTTATAGAATGTTTTCTTTCACATCCTTACCAAGTGTATAGGCCTAACAGAGTCTGCCCTGTGGGCTGGTTTAAGGATACACTCTCTTCATATTTTTTGGGATCTTTACCTGGAAAGCTGTAACATTCCCCTTCCACTCCCACTGAAAAATGGCAAGAAGTTCAATGAAGAAGGCTGTCACCAGGCTTCCACTAAGCTAAACAGTAAGTCAGCTATATCCCAAGCTAAAAATCTCAGCTTGCCTGTCACTAAATTCCACCACAACTAACCACCTACTTATCATTTGATAATATTTTTTCCTATTTTTTTTCCTTCTCTTTCCCTGCTATTTATTTGTACCCTGGATCCCTTATTCTACTTATCTGAAAAAGCGGGTTGTGTCCACGAACGTTCATGATACCATCTACATTTTTTGTTAGTCTCTAAGGTGCTGTAAAACTATTCATTGTTTTTTAAAGTTTTTTTCAGTTACAGTCTATCATGGCTACCCCTCTAAGACCCCTACTCATCTTACATGTACAGGTTGAATCTCTCTTTTCCGACAACATTCATGGTCTGGCAGACCCACAGATATTGCTGGACAAGAGAACTGGGTGGCTACAGGGTTGGCTGCAGCAGCCCCGGCGGCTTCAGGATACCAGAGCCATGGCAATCGCAATGCCCTAAGCCCTGGCGGCTCTGAAGCCAGGAAGCTGCGGCAACCCTGAGATAATGGAGTCTAGCAGCCCTGGAGAGCAGAGCCCCAGCTGCCTCAGAGCCACAGCAGCTGTGCACTCCAGAGCCGTAGCAGTGTTGGTGCCAGAGAGTCACATCAGTCTCAGTGTCCTTGGGCCTGCAGAGCCATGGTGGCCGTGGGACAGCGGAGTCCCAGCGGTCCCTGGGTATTGGAGTCGTGGCACCTCTGTGGTGAGCAGAACCTGATGGCCCTATGGCAGTGAGATGAAGCAGTTGGGACAGGCCAGCGGAGCTGGGAGCCATCACGTCATGGGAGCTCCACTAACTCTGCTGATTGACCCCGGGAGAGCCCAGAGTCCCATAGGCAAAAGGATGGAATTGACCTTCCTGGTCTGGCAAACTCTCATTCAGGACCTGTCAAGTCCACAGGGTGCCAGACCACAGAGGTCCAACCTGTATTTTTCCCTTCTTATAGGGTGATAAATTAGCTCCCCCGCCCCCTTTCTGTAATTTAGCTGACCATTTGCTAGAAACTTCAGCATGAAATATAGGGCTGAAAACTGCTCAAGACTTCCATGTAAAGCAAAATACAAGCCCTTCATGACTATACACATACACACACAGATACACAGTTTGAACTTTGCAAAACACAGATGCTGATTTGATCCTTGCATCTCATATACTAAATCTAAACTTTGTCTATCAATTATCAGATATTAACTACCTACTGGGTTTTAATTTTTCATTTCAAGACACAGAAATATTGCACTACCGTGCAAACTGATAGGAACCACATAATTAAGTGCTGCATCTCAGGCTCAAAGTTTTTAGCAGGATGTGGAAGAGTCCTCACAGAAAAGGTCTGAGGAAAAATTTAGATTTTTTTAAATAGATGTACAGGGCTTGACAAATCGCTGTTTCTACTTGCCCGTGGCGAGTAGATTTCAGCAGGTCGCCCCATTCACTAGTGGTGCATGCGAAATGAGGGTCTTGCACATGAGCAGTGCAGGGCTGGCGAGTAGATTTTGTCGCCGTTTGTCAAGCCCTGTAGATGTAGATATATTCTTTATGTCATGTGCAGTAAATTAAACAAGATTTGCTTTTACCATATTGAATTGCCACAAAAAGTCCAGAAGTCTGTTGTAAAAATTCCATATTATAATTGAAGACTTATTTAGCATCAGATCCAGCCTAATGTTAGAAATGTCACATGCCCTGTAAAATCACCAAGAACATACGAATTTAAAAACCAGTAACTTTCAAGACAGATGCACTATGCACAGGGTAAGTCCATTTTACACAAACTACATCCTCTACTCTGATGAATGAGCAGCTATCATAGCAAGGGAGGTACAGGAAGCCCCCGACTTGCGACTGCCCGAGTTCCGACCCCCCCCACACTTACCACCATTTGTGTAAGTGGGGAAGGGGCAGAAAACCCCCGACGTACATCCTTGGCACGCATTTATGATGGCAAACGGCACCTACTGTAAATGAGGGTTCGAGTTACAATGCCCCTGACTTGCGACACTTCCCCCAGAACTGATAGTATCGCAAGTCAGGGGCCTCCTGTACACTACATTAATAAAATAAATTAGAGATGCAAAACATATCCCTCAAAGTGCAAGGTTGTTCTCACCATGTAGACAGAATAATCCTGTTGTCTGTACAACACCATTGTTCTCTGAGGTCTCACGGAAGGGATGGAAAAATGAACATTAAATGAACCTTCTGAGCGATTACATTCATCAACATATCATATAAAACATCTGAATTATTTTTAGAATTTAAGGAAAAATATGCATAATCAAATTTGGTATTTATTACAAACTTTTTAAAAAAGAAACCTCCCAAGTTTTTGTACTAGCAATCTGACATTTCAAAAGCATTTATGTCCATGTATTGTGAATGTTTTTGAAAATAATGTTTGTAATCGCAGGTGGTGTCACACACTATTCAGGACAAAACATTTCATTCCTTCATACTAAAAAGGTAATCACTATGTATAATTTAAATCAATTTCAAATGTGTTGTATCATAGCATTCAGGGTCCTTTTGTACTACACATTGTTCTACTGAAAGATGGGGAACATTTTTTGGTTCAGGGGCAACTGACCCTTGACTGATTTTTCTCTCACTAGTGAGAAGCAAATATAAAAAAAACCTTACTAATGTGGCCTGCAACTGAGAAGTAGAAAGACACACCCCACATTCCCCTTTCACACCTGACCCTATGGGGCCCAGGCTAGTCGATTCTGTGTGAGGGCTGAAGAGGCAGCACAGGCTCTCCTATGCTGGAGGAGAGGCCTAAGCCTCAGGGGCCTGATCCAGGCAAGCCAGGGACCGCATCTTGCCCCTGGGCATGAGGTTCCCCATCCATGGACTACTGTGTGACCAGTTTAACACATGAAGAAAAGTTTTATGTTTAGTTTTTAAAATAGCTATTTAAGTATCATGGAAACTGTCTAATCAAATCCAGAACCCAATTTCTTCAGCAAAACTGAGATTGTGTATTATATAGCACTGCCGCACAGCTGATTCCCGGCTCAGCTGTGTGGCACTGCCATACGTAGAGCCCGCAGTCAGCTGGGGACTGCCCAGCTGATCCTAGGGTCCAGTGTGGCCTTTCTGCAGAACCTGGGATCAGCTGGCGAGTCTCCAGCTGATCCTGAGCTTCACGCAGCATTTCAGCTGATCCCAGGTTTGGCTGTGTAACGCTGCTGCTTTGAACGCTGCCTCGGAGTTTCCAAGGGGCAGGCACGCAGCTGATCTCCAGCCCAGCTGTGTGGTACTGTCCCTTTCAAACACCAAGTGCAGGATTTCTGCAGAACGTGGGATCAGCTGGGGACCCTGGGTTCTGAGGAAATGCTGCACTGGACTCAGTCAGGTGGAGAGTTCCCAGCTGATCCTAGGTTCCGTTGAAATGCCACGCTGACCCCAGCTCTGCATGGCATTTCAAATCATCAGCGCAGCATGGAGCTCGAGGTCAGTGGGGGACTGAGTCCCCCGCTAACCACGGGCTCCATGCTCCACTGCTGCTTTTGAAATGCATAAGTGCCCCTGCTGGGGACTCTTGTGCATTTCAAAGCTGGCACGCCGCCAGTCAGTGGGACTTCCCACTGGCCCCGGGCAGCATACGGAATTCCATATTCCTCCTTTGAAAACCCCTAATGGGGCTCTTGTACATTTCAAAGGAGGAATGTGGAAGTGCCTAACAACTAGTCGATGGACATTCCATCAACTACTCGACTAGTCAATTAACCGTTACTTAACATCCTTACTTAATCCTAACCATTGCCTTTCACTGAAAAAGGCATTAGCTATCTCTACCTCACACAGGTATATCAAGATACAGGCAGTCCCCGGGTTACGTACAAGATAGGGACCGTAGGTTTGTTCTTAAGTTGAATTTGTATGTAAGCCGGAACTGACCAATAGCAGCTGAATCGGACACGCCTGGGGCAGAGCAGCTGGGCTGCTGCTGGGTTGGTCCCACAGCGCCGCTCCTCGGCGCTACTGGACCAACCCGGCAGCACCCCAGCTGCTCTGCCCCAGGCGTTCCCAAGTCATCTGCTGCTGAAACTGACCAGCGGCTGACTACAAGAAGCCCGAGGCAGAGCTGCTCTGCCCCGGGCTTCCTGGAATCAGCCGCTGATCAGTTTCAACAGCTTCAACAGCGGCTGAATCTGGACACCTGGGACAGAGCAGCTGGGGCGCTGCAGGAGCCAACCCGGCAGCACCCCAGCTGCTCTGCCCCAGGTGTCCCCAAGTCAGCCGCTGCTGAAACTGATCAGCGGCTGACTACAGGAAGCCCGGGGCAGAGCAGCTCTGCCCCCCCCCCCCCCTAAGCAGACCAGGGAGACACAGAGGATGCGGGCGGCAGGACCGCGGCACGTATCAGCGGTCCCGCCACCCATGTCCTCTGCGGCAAGAAAAGCCGCTCCGCATCTCCCTGGTCTGCTGGGGGGGAAGCGCCTCCCGCGCCGCCGGAGGCGGCGACAGTGGGGGAGGCACCCTGCACTAGCTGCGCCCCCCCCCCTGTTTGTAATTAGGGGTCCGACTTAAGTCGGACTGACGTAACCCGGGGACTGCCTGTATTCAGTCTAGTAACAGGACCAAAACAATAAATCAAATTATTTAACTGTGTTTTGCAGCTAGAGAACTTGAGTATGGCAAAAAACAAGGAACACTGCAACCAGCAGACACTTGTTTACAGCTGTCCAAGGAAAGCAAAATTGTAGACCACTGGGACGGTTTTTGGAAGGAAACAATGACACCTGATACTACTAATATTTAAATAGATCATAATTTTTCCAAAAATTATTTCTTCTGCTGTATTCACTGGAAATCTGTCAAACAAAAAGATTAACAGGGATGGACATTCTTGATTGCTGATATGGGGAAAATATTTTGTTTTGATGGATAAAAGGAAAAGTGCTGCTGAACCATCCATGAAGAATTCATTTTCCTGGAGGTGCTGATGTTACCTTTGGTTTTTCAGATTTTAAACTTCATGTATTGCAGGAAGATAGAGATTGGTGCACTTGGTTAGCGTTTGATTCAAAAGGAATTCAGAAGTCCTGACAGTTCACCTACTTATCTGATTCCGAATTCTTTATGAACACAGAGCTTCCTCTGAAGTCAATGGGAGTTGTGGATGCACAAGGAATGAAATAGCAAGACAGGTTAAGATTCTCCTAAACATTTAATGCTAGGAGAAAGAATTTCAGATTACACATTTATAGTTTATTATTAAACACGGTTCTTTTTTCTTAATGAAACAAAATAAAAGCTTACATCAGGCTTGGTTTTATGGAGTTTGCCATCAGGAATGTTCTTCAGTCGTAAAATGTGTCATAACAAGTGGCAGCCTTTCCTCACTTCAGTCAGTACTGACATAAATGTCCCCAACTGCAAATCAATATTTTCAACACAATGGCTGGAGAACTGAAATAGCATCATGAGCGCTGTAAACCAGGAATCATCTCCATGCAGGTCAATGAAATCCCACAAATGCAAAGCCAAACATAGTAGCTCAGGTCAGGTGTGTCTCCCACCTTTATTAAACAACAAAAAACACACAGAGATTTAGTGCGAGGTGAAAACAGCCCTACTTCAACCTAACAAAATAATAGCCTATTAAACGCCAGAACAACAGCAGTACCAGAGTCAGAAACTCCTCACAAGGCAGTACCCAAATTCAAGGGGCCAGGGGTCCTCGCAGCCTAGGGAAGGACACAGCTCTGAGCGGGAAGCCGGGACACGCTGAAAACACGAGGCGGCCTCTTGGGCGATGGCCCGTTCACCCCACCTAACAGCCTGCAGCCAGGGGTTCAGCAGCCAGAGCGCACACAAGGAACCAGAAGCCTTTGCCCGAAGCTTCGGGGGCAAGCGCGGCGAAGCAGCCACAGGGGCTTCGCCAAAGCGACGCGAAGCGGCCAACATTAAATCCGGGCGGAGCCTTGAAGCCTCTAAATTCGCCCGCCCCTGCGAGAGGCGCCCCAAGCCCGGCGGCTGAGCGAGCAGAGCCCAGGCACCCGGCTGCAGCTCTCCCGCGCCCCCCGCTGTACCTGCGTGGTCCCAACGCACCGCTGCGAGGCAGTGGCCGCAGAGGGCCGGGCCGGGCCGTCCCGCTCGGCTCCCGTTCTGCCGAAGAAAGCGCCCAGGGCCGGTCCCACGCAAGCCCTGCCCCTCCTCGCGCGCGGACACCACGCTCCCTTCTAGGGCTTTCCCCGACCCGCGTCGCGCGCTTTCCCTCCCTTTGTTCTGGCTGTTCAGGTTACTGGCCACCGCCGCGCAGGCGCACTAGGGTGCCTATTTCGCGCAGGCGCGCCGCTTACTAGTTCAACCGCCTCCTTTCGCTGCTAGCCTGGCACGAGCGGTCGCTTGGGGGTTGTTGCCGTTGGGGCTGCAGCGAAACATGATCCGTCCCTGGCCCGCGTGCGGTGGCGTCCTGCTGAGGCGGCTGTGGCCCGTTGGGCGCCGCGGGTACTGGCGGACCGTGGGGCTGACCGAGGGCATCATCTCGGAGCTGGATACGGACCATCTCTTCGTGCACAGGAGCACGATCCCCACCATGCACTTCCAGAACAGCCTGCCCAGGTGCTGCCCCGGGGCACGGCGGGGAGCCCGGACCGCGGCCAGCCGAAACGGAGGGAGAGGCTGCTGCAACTCTCGGGCACACTCGGCGGCTTCTCCCGGCACCCAGCCTGAAGATTTCCTGCCCCAGCTCCGATAGCCGGGCCTCCCCACACAGCTCTCACACACCCCGCCCCTTCACCCTCCTGTAGAGCCCTGGTGCTCGGCCACGGGCCAGGGCAGGTTTCAGAGGGTCCCCAAGCAGGTCAATGGGAGTCAGTGTCCCCTCTAATCTTTTCCATCCTTGTGCAGATTTTTCCATCTATGTGCGAATTAGATTTTTAGGTGCACCAAGGTACATGTGAATGTGCTCCACAAAACCTAGCAATGGGAACTCTAGTCAGGGGCGGCTGAGAGTGCTGCAGGGCCCAGAGCAGTGAAATTTTGCACACACCCCCCCTTTGACATGGTGCATGCGTGGGGCCTCAGGAAGCGCGGGGCAGCTGCCCCGCTCACCCTGCCCTAAATCTGCTGCTGACTAGTGATCAGCTGGAGGGCGATTGAATCTCACCAGAGCAACTGCACAAGTACACACCTTACAGGGAACACTGGTGGGAGTCCCAGCCTGCCCAACTGGAACAATGGGCCATCTGTCAGTCCACCTACCAATCTCATGTTTAGGTGGCTGCACTACCAGATCCCCCCCCCACCCACAAGCAGGGATAATACCATGGTGCAGGTGACATTTCTACCATGCTGAGGCTGGGTAAAAAGGCATCCTGTGCAGGGCGTATTTTAAGAGTCCTGAACTACTTTAATCTGGTTTTGCAGATAATAACCATCCTTAACCTGTTACAATTCTCTGGTTAAATTCTTTGGAGCCCCTGACTTAACAGCATCTGCAGAGTGGAATGCCGTAAGCTCCATTGCATATTGGCTATGTCTACACTGCAGAGCTATGCAAATGAGGCTAAGTGTGGAATATTGCCGAGCCTGATTTGCATATCTTATGAGCCGCCATTTTGTGGACGAGGCTCTTGTGCAAGAAGAAGCTGTCTACACTGCCCCTTCTTGCGCAAGAAAAACCCTCTTGCGCAATGCTGTTACACTGATTTTTTCAGGCATAACGGTATTGCGCAAGAGGGTTTTTCTTGCTCAAGAAGGGGCAGTGTAGCTCGTTCTTGCACAAGAGCCTCTTTCACAAAATGGCAGCTCATTAGATATGCAAATGAGGCTCAGCGATATTCCATGCTTAGCCTCGTTTGCATAGCTCTGGCGCAAGATCGCACCAGGGTAGACATAGCCATTGTGTTTGCAGAAAAACTCTGGCCTCTCCACAAACCATAATAGGACTTGCTCAGTAGTGTACGAAGTTTCAGGGTCTCATTACTGCAAAATGTAATTGCCTAATCACAAGCACTAGTCATGAAATAAAGTAAAAACATAGTTTAGACATTGGAGATTCTACCAGATAAGTAAAAAATCAACTATGTAATGGTTACCTAAATGAAACTGGGATTGGGCAACCGTTCATAAGATGTGGTGTTCTCCTCAGGAACAAGGATAGGTTTTCAGTTTAAAACTTAATTCTTGCTTTTTATAAAATTGTGTTTGATTGGAGTTACAGTGATGCTAGGGTACGTCTAGACTACATGGCTCCGTCGACGGAGCCATGTAAACTAGTTTACCCGGCATAGGCAAAGAAGCGGGGATTTAAACAATCCCCGCTTCATTAAAATAAACATGGCTGCCACACTGTGCCAATGATCAGCTGATCCGGCACAGCGCGGCAGTCTAGATGTGGATCTGTCATCTGGGGAAGCCTTTGCTGAACGATCCTGTAAACCCCGTTTCACAAGGCATAAGGGATCAGTCTGCAAAGGTTTCCCCAGCTGACAGATTTGCATCTAGACCGCTGCACTGTGCTGGATCAGCTGATCGTCCGCACAGCACAGCGGCCATGTTTTATTTTAATGAAGTGGGGATTATTTAAATCCCCGCTTCTTTGCCTATGCCGGGTAAACTAGTTTACATGGCTCCGTCGACAGAGACATGTAATCTAGACATACCCCTATTGTTTGTATTACTGTAGAATCAAGGAGCCCTAATCATGGACTAGGAAACTCATCATGCTAGATACAGTACAAAAAGAACAAAAACTTACTAAATAATTGGCCATCGGCGAAAATCTCAAATACTTTTTGTAGTTACAGAATTGTTTAGGATTATAGCTTCATCATTTAAAAAAATTATGTGTGTAATACATAAATCCAGCTCTTGGATATTTCCACCCTCCTTTCAGTTTCTGTCTCCATTATTTTACTTCTCTTTTTCCAACTCCACTAATGCCAGGATTCCCCCATGTTTGCTGTCAGAACAGTATTTCCTCCCAGTCGAGGTTTTTATTACTCACAAATCATATTTCATGGGTGCACTGCCACACATTTTTATTGATTTTAATGTGCTCATTGCTTTTCTACTATTTGTAACATATATTTTGTGTATATTTAATAGTTTTTTATAAAAATTCTGCACTTTTAGATTACCTGTTCCAAAATTGGAAGATACTATCAGGAGATATTTGGCTGCTCAGAAACCTCTACTGGATGATGATCAGTACAGGTACAAAAATGACATGCAGTAGGAGCATTTAAATGAAGACCAGATTGTAAATTGGCTGGTAGAATTCACACTCATCTTTAAACTTGGTATGCAGGTTCCAAGCATACCGTTACTATTATTTTCACAACATTTCACTAGAATGCTTAGTGTTTTTTATTCTTTGAAGTTTGCTTTTACAGTAAAAAGTTACTTTGTTTAAAAAAAGCATTTTGTGATTACGTATTTATTGACTCTGAATGACTACAGATCAGAAGATTTGCTCACTTTTCAAGTAAAAAGTATTCTATATGCCAGCCTTTTTTTTTCTAGATAAAGGCCATTAATAGGGTTTCATATATCTAGTTTGCCATCAGTCTTTTGAAGTGTCACAACTATAACTAAGAGTGAATTTTGTCTTGACAATTGTAAATGTCTTTAAGATTAGCATCTTTTCATGGAAGCCTAACAGTCTGAAGAGAAGTCTCAGAGGGGTAGCAATGTTAGTCTGTAACTAAAATTGTTTTTAGTGGGTTGTGCCCACAAAAACTCATGATACTATCTGTGTATTTTGGTTAGTTTCTAAGGTGCCACAGGACCATTCATTGTTTTTTTAGGGTGTTTTTTTTTTAAGAAAGAGTTCTTAATCTATTTTTTAACCTATTACAGAATGGTCAAGCTCTGCAAGGGTTTTCCTGTCTCCTTGCTTTGTAGAAATTATCCTGTAAGTAGGTCATTCAAGGACCACATCTTTTGTGCTGTGATTTGTGAATCAAGTAGGTAGGGACATCACAATATTGCTCTTGAAATTTGTGCCTGTCAGGAGATACAGTGGGATGGGACTAGTTGTCTGTCTGCTCTTCTGCTTTCAAGTTAGGTTATCATCCTGCAAGTTGTGCAGTTCATGTAGAGGTTGAAATCAGGAACATCTTGCAGGATTAGCATGACATTTTTGAATCAGTTCACTACTAGGGATGTAAGTGACTAATTGACTAGTCAACTAGTTGCTCCCCCCACCCCTTTCTACCTCTATCAGAAAGAGGCAGCAAGGGAGGGGGAAAAGGAGGAGTGCTGGGGGGAGCCGGCTTAAAAGCCATTTCCCCCCAGCTTCATGGGAGGGGGCAAGGGCGCAGCAGCAGCAGCATTCCACCTTTGAAATGTACAAGTGTCCGTACTGGGACTCTTGTACATTTAAAAGCAGAAGCACTGCATGGAGCCCGGGGTTAGCAGGGGACTCCTGCTGGCCCTGGGCTCCACATAGCGTTTCAATCTTTGAAATGCACAAGAGTCCCCACTGGGGCTCTTGTACATTTCAAAGCAGAAGTGCTGCATGGAGCCTGGGCCAGCGGGAGACTCAGGGTACCCCGCTGGCCCCGGTCTCCTCCTGGCGTTTCAAAGCAGAAGCACCACATGGAACTTGGGGCCAGCAACTCTAAGTTCCCCGCTGGCCCCAGGCTCCATGCAACATTTCAGTCGCTCCGCTGCACTTCCGCCTTTGAATGAAGCAACAGCTGGGTGGGCTCTTGCTTCATTTCAAAGCAGAAGTGCCCTTATTGACTAATCAAATAGTCAATGGAAATTCCATTGACTATTCAGTTAATTGATTAATCTAATTTTAACATTCCTATTCATTACACAAACAAGGCAAGAACACAAAATATGCCAAAATTCTTAATAGAAAATTAGATAACTCTTCCTATCACTAGCTTTAGTTCAGAAAGAAGAGAAGCTTATTTACATTATAAATGTCTCAGGGGGTAGTTTTAGCCTGTGTCTGCAAAAAACAATCTTAGAGACTATAATAGATTAATCAGGATATAAGCTTTCATGGGTGAAACCCACATTATAAAGGCAGAAATGTTTTCTTTTTTTATGTTCTAATTCCTTTATAAAATACATTAGCAGAAGATCCTTTTGAAAATACAACTTAATCAAAAGTCATTTCTTCAGCAAGTATTTAGTACTTTTTCCAGTCATTAGTGGACAGAGGAACAATTCTCCTTTTTCTGTGTGGATCCTTAAATACAAACATACAGCCCTATTCACTTCAGCGGAGCTCTGTTGGAGTGCAGTGATCTGCTTATATGGAATTACTTGCAGGAGGGACTATATTTTACCTAATTGGATCAGCCAGTTAAAATTGTGGTTCATGGACCAGTGGAATTAGGTGCCCTAATCAGTACATTAAAAGGAGTCAACATTAGTCCTCAGTGTAATTACTGTGTTGGCACTGAAATAGAGCAATAATTACTTGTATTGTGGTAGTACCTCAGTACCCCAACAGTAAGGATCTGGGCCATAATGGTAAGTTGGTACAGTACAAACCTATACAAAAGAACTGTTCCTATCCTAAAGCATTTCCTAGCTCATTACATAATGAGCTACACAATAAAGTTGTACTAAATGTTGTTACTATGCAAAAAGTACTTGAATTAAATACTATAAAAGTTACTGCTAAAGGATTTTTAATAAAGTTTTTTCAATACTATAGAAATACTGAAAGAATTGCCAAGGAGTTTGAAAAAGGAGTGGGCAGGAAGTTACATCGAACCCTCGTTGAATCAGATAAAAAGAACAAGCATACGAGTTATATATCAGGTTTGTGTTCTAGTTTATTATTATTTTTAAACTTCTAACATTCAGATGTCTATTAGAATCCTATGCCTCAATTAGTACTGTTAAAGTCCTTGGGTTACTTTTTCTGCTGGATCTGCATGGTAATTGCTGTGCATGTCCATTGAAATCAACTAATGTCAAGTGTGAGTCTTACAGATTGTTCCTTCTGACTCAGTTTTGATTTGGCTTTAGAAACAAAATCTCAACTTTGTCTTGTTAATTTAAAACATTTCAGATTGAATTTGGTATTTCCTAGATTTTGCCTTCATCTTCTGATGTTAGGCATTTATTCTCCCAGGCACTAGGAGAAGTGGTAACAGTAATTCCCTCCCATCACCCATAATCACGCTTTAGCCTCTCTCACCACAGCAGCTTGGGCCAGGTGAGAAGTGCCTCTCCGTGGCCGCTGCAGTGGGCACAGTCAGGTGAGGGGTATGTGTCTCCCGGCTGGGGCAGCTTCAGGTACATCTGCCCCCTGTGCTCCCCAGCTCGATTTAGAAATGCAGCAAATTGTGCACTGTCCCAAAAGGGGAATAACCAGCCATGAATGAATTAGAGGATGAGCTTCAGTCCTCCCAATGCCCTTCCTGAAGGGTGCCTGGGAGGTGGGAGGCTCGGGTGGGCTGGAGATGAGAGGTTCATCATGCAGGCTGACTCACGGAGAAAGGACTACCCCAGCCCTCTCTCACTGCAGCATCTTGGGGCCAGGTGAGAATCTCCTGTCCATGGTTGCTACAACTACAGTGGACACAGCTGGGGAATGGGTGCATGTCCCCTGGCTGAGGGACACAGAAACAGATACAGACAAACACTCTCAAATATATGGTAGATATCTGTCCCTTTTTCCACTCCTATCCCCTATTAGCCCAGTGGGGTTATAGCTGTCCCGGTCCCCATCTCTTGCCCCTTCCTATACCCCTCTGTCATTATATAATATAACTGTACCTGTGAAGAGAACCCTCCCTTTCCATGTTATAAGAAACAGGCACATTCCAGGTACATGCCATAGTCCTGGCACAACCAAATCCCTAACTTGCTTTAAGTTATGATAAGAGGAGGCTGCATACCAAATTTAGCTCTTACCATTTAGAAGGAGTTTTTGAATAAACAAACTCACTCACTCACTGTGGGGAGAAACTGCCCCTGCCAGACAGAGGGCCTGCAGGGGGAGAGAAAACGCGCCAAATGGGATGCCCTGCCCTTAGCTCTTCCTCACTCCTCCCACTCTGACTTCTGCACCTCCCACCCTGTCACCTCCCAGCCCTGAAGGACCCGGGCAACACTGGTTAAGTCTTCCAGTAATAGATAAAGGGTGTTAAGGAGAGTCGACTAGTCATATCCCCTGCCCCCTTGCTGCCTCTATCAGATAGAGGCAGCAAAGTGTGAGGAGAAGGGATACTTCAAAGCGGCAGCGCCGCACATGGCTTTGAAACACCATGGCTACTCGACTAGTAAATTAATTGATATTTAACATCCTTACTTCAGATGTTTTCCCCGAATAATAGGTTTGTTGGGAGTACTGTTGCTTGTTTACTTTTGAAATGTCAGGGATATTATATCTTCAGTCGCTTCTCTATGGCAGAGTCCTAAATTTTATCATCCATTTCAATTTCTGAAATTGTGTTAGGAAGAAATGCAATTTGGGTTAAAATCTTGTGTAACATCACTGTTCAGGATAAGGATGTTAAGAGGCGAGTAACTGACTAATTGTGTAGTCGATACAATTTGTCAATAAGGAAGGTGCTCTGAATTGGCTTGTGCAGGTCCAGGAGCTACCCCTGCTGCAGGTTTGCAGTTTAAATATAGTAGGAGCTAGGCATGCCAGCAGCCTAGCTCCTACTACATTTAAACTGCATAGCCGCAGAGGGAGTAGGTCCCAGATCACCACAAGCTGGGACATAGTCAGGACCACTGAGGCTCTGCATTTTAAATGTAGTAAGAGCCGCCCGGCCAGTGGTCCCTGGCCGGCATGAGCTGGGACTGAGCCAGGTTTGCTCAGTCCCAGCTCATGCCCAGTCCAGCAGCCCCTGTCCATGGCCAGCCCTGAGGCTAGCTGCAAATGGGGGCTTCTGCCAGAGCAGCCTCTTCTTGTCTCCTGTACCCCCAGGATTCCCTCCCCCCCCCGCCCTCGGCTGCTGTCTCTGATAGAGGTAGCAGCACTGTTGTGGGGGGGTAGGTGGCACCACAGAGACGGTGCTGGGGGGAGTTTGTTTCTTCCCAATGTCACATAAAAGTTATATGTGGATCCTGCAGCTTAGCAGGTCTAGCCGCTGTACCCACTTTATCATGGAGTGGGATGCTGCAAACCTGAACAGCAGCTTTAGGCTTTATCAGCATTAACCCATGCCTTCAGCTGGGAAACTGCTGAGCAGTAAATAAGTTTGACCTCGGTCTCAGCCCATAAGAGTGATAAGAAAGGCATTGAGCCAGGTACACACACATACGGTAAACAACTGTAGTATAATTAGTGTAGAAGGTCCCACCCCTAGCTGAGTCTCAGCCAGGCCCCCAACCTCGAGGGTTGACCGGGATTCCCCCCGTGTTGGAGCCATGTCCACTGCGGCGGCGTGCGAGGTAACCAGAATGGGACTCCCTGCAGACCTGAAGGGATGTTAGCATTCCAAGGAGCCTTTTACTCCGTTAACCATTGTTCTGTAGTGCTTTCGCATGCTAGAGTGTACCCTGTGCAGGGCCGGCCTTAAGCTGATTTGGCCGAATCGGGCCCCACACCTAAGGGGGCCCTGAACCTGGTAGTCGACTCCCTCGGCTCGGCTCCCACTTACTTGCGCTGTGCATGCTACCGGCAGCTGCTGTCGTGCGTGCTGTTTGCAGGTGGGTGTGGATTTTAAAACTGAAAAGTGCCATGCCTCCGCCGCTGCCACGGCGCATGGGGTTCACAGTCTGGCCCCACAAAAGGCAGAAGGTAGGGGAGGGGCTTGGACAGGGTGGGAGAGGAAGGGGCTTGTATGGAGGGGAGGGAGGGGGAGAGGAAGAAGCTTGTGCGGAGGGGAGGGGGAAGAAAGGGGAGGGTACCAAGAGACAGGGTGGAGGAGAGACAAATCCCAGGGGGCCAAGTACAGACAATGACGAAAAGGGCAGGAGGGGAGGTGTCAGTGGGAGGGGGGACAGGGTGAGGAGAACGGGGGCAGAGAGTGGTGATGGGATGGGCAACAGGGAAAAAAAGGGTAAAGAGGAGGCACGAGGAGGGTGCAGGGCTAAGGGAAGGTGCAGGTGCTGGTTCCAGGGGATTCTGGGCGTGAAGCAGAAGGGCAGACACCTCCAGGGGAGGGACCAGCACCAGAGGAGAGAGGCAGGGCAGGTGTGTAGAGGGAGGTGTTAGAAGAGGAGTAGCTCACATGATCAGAGTGGGGCTACTGGAGGAGTGGGCACAGGGAGCAGAGAAGGGCTGGAGGAGGGGGGCAGGTTGCAGGAGGGCTGAGGGCAGTGAGAAGGGCAGGAGTCAGGACAGCAGAGGAATGGGGGGCAGCAGGCACCAGGGGAGATGATGGAGCAAGGAGAGGAGACATGGCAGCAGAGAGAAAAGGTAAAGGGTTATAAAATATTTATTAATAACGTGGTATGCTGCCCACGGCCAGTTTGTTTGTGCCCCACGGTGCAATTTGGGTTTATGTGAGGATCAAAACGTGGCTGGCGAGTGGGAGCCAAAACAAAAAAGTAGTCAGTGTAACGATCTTCTGTTGATATGTGTTTTAGTAGTTAAATTCTTGGACTGTTATTGCTCATGAAAAGTGCTGTCACATGGATAGAAATCGGGTAAATATTGCATTTTATTAATATCAGCAGAACTGACTTAAATGGGGCCTGTGTGGTATAGTCTTGCCTTAATCTTTGTATTCATGCTTGTCAGTGTGAGAGAAGCTATTTGTATATATTTGATTGCATGTGCAACCACACTTAAGTTGAGGCCCTCAGCATGTTCTGTAAGTATCAGTGTGGTCCCTGGGGCTTCCAAAGTTGAGTTGCCCTAGCTCATCCCAAATAGGTGTCAGTCTAACCTGCTCTTAAATATCTGCAATTTAAGTCCATTGCTTCTCATCCTAACTTCAGAGGCCAAGCAGAACAATTTTTCTTCCTCCTCCTTATGATACTCTTTTAGGGTACGTCTAGACTACATGCCTCTGTCGCCAGAGGCATGTAGATTAGGCTACCAGACATAGGAAAATGAAGCGGCGATTTAAATAATTGCCGCTTCATTTAAATTTACATGGCTGCCGCGCTGAGCCAACAAACAGCTGATCAGTTGTTTGTCAGCTCAGCGCGATAGTCTGGATGCGCGGGTGTCGACATCAAAGGTATTTGTCGACCACCCAGGTAAACCTCCCAGAGCTTGCATCTCTCAACCCTTCCCACACCCAAATCCCTCATTCCCACCTCAGAGCCTACACATCCTGCCTCAACCCAGCTAGGGTAAGGCTAGAATGCAGGAGTTTTTCAGGATTCTGGAGATATCCCAGAAAAACTCTTCTGTATCCAGAGATTCATTTGTTCCTCCTCTTTTTTTAGTGGAAGAGCAAACGTGCTCTTTTGGTAACACCTATTTTCCTCTTTCCAAGAGGAATAAGGGGGCTTCCAAAAGAAGGGGTTTTTCTGACATTTGGTCTGGTCTAGACAGGCCAAATGTCAGAAGAATGTCCTACAGAAGAATTGGGGGAAAAAGCAGCAGTATAAGGGTTGAGGATAGCAAGTGATGGAGAGGAGGAGAATAGAGAGGAAGGGGCGGTAGATTTTGGCTTGTTCTATCCTTTAAAAAGTGATCTTGGGTGTAAAAAGGTTGGAGACCACTGCCGTAAACTCTATAGAGTGGGAGAAAGAAACTTTTCACGCTCCCCCTGTTCAAGTGTGCCATTGGAATGTGACTTTTGTAATAGACTGTACAACAGGCAGTGTGTATTGGGCTACCAGTTATAAGCAGCAGTTTTTGAATCTGTCCCTTTCACACCCACATCTCTTATTCCCACTGGGGCTAATACCTCTCCCCCCAGCTGTCATCAAGTCCACTCCCCTGCACTAATGACAGGATCAAGCATCACCTAGACAATCCCCACCAGGATCGTCTAACTTGCTCTTAAAAATCTCCAATTTTGAAGATTCCATAACCTTCTTAGGCAATTTATTCCAGTGCTTAACCACTCTGACAATTAGGAAGTTTCCCCTCATGTCCAGACTAAACCACCTGTTACCCCAGAGACCCAGGTAAGCAACTTGATACCATGGGCTGACTATGATTTTGAGTGTCTCTACACAGAATAGTGATAGAAATGTAGCTGTGTTAGTCTGGGGTAGCTGAAGCAAAATGCAGGACAATGTAGCACTTTAAAGACTAACAAGATGGTTTATTAGATGATGAGCTTTCGTGGGCCAGACCCACTTCCTCAGATCAAATAGTGGAAGAAAATAGTCACAACCATATATACCAAAGGATACAATTAAATATGTGTTCATTTTTTTTAATTGTATCCTTTGGTATATATGGTTGTGACTATTTTCTTCCACTATTTGATCCGAGGAAGTGGGTCTGGCCCATGAAAGCTCATCATCTAATAAACCATCTTGTTAGTCTTTAAAGTGCTACATTGTCCTGCATTTTGCTTCTACACAGAAGTGAGGTTCAGCCTGGCACTCCCATATCTAATCATCAGTAAGACTGACACAGACAGAGTCCAGAATAAATTTAAACTCATATTATAAATTTGAATAGACACAGCAGTTAACGACATAAATAACAACCCCTGACACTTTGTGTCACAAAGCCAACCCACACCCACGAAGAAATAGAAGATAGTAAAAAAAACCCAAAAGGTAAACACATTTACAATTGGTAGGTGGTACAATGGAGTAACCGGACAGGATTCAGGTAAGTTGCTCGGGACCGTCAACCCTAGGACTACTGATAGCTGTTGGGGAGGAGCACCGAGTGGTCCCTCGAGGATTCTAGATGGTATTAGAACATTTCTGGAAAGGCCTGGGCCTTCGCCGCAGCAGTGCAAAATGTCCACAATAGCTCCTCTCATTTTTAGTTTCACTGATGCTTGGGCATTCACCACAACTCAGAAACCCAGACAGCTGAGGTGTTATCCAGCTATGATAGTGAGGACCCTTAGTCTCTAGGGGTATGTCTACACTACCCCGCTAGCTTGAACTAGCGGGGTAATGTAGGCATACCGCACTTGCAAATGAAGCCCGGGATTTGAATTTCCCGAGCTTCATTTGCATAAGCGGGGAGCCGCCATTTTTAAATCCCCGCTGGTTCGAACCCCGTGTAGCGTGGCTACACGGGGCTCGAACTAGGTAGTTCGGACTAGGATTCCTATTCCGAACTACCGGTACACCTCCGAACTACCTAGTTCGAGCCCCGCGCTACACGGAGTTCGAACCAGCGAGGATTTAAAAATGGCGGCTCCCCGCTTATGCAAATGAAGCCCGGGAAATTCAAATCCCGGGCTTCATTTGCAAGTGCGGTATGCCTACATTACCCTCCTAGTTCGAACGAGGAGGGTAGTGTAGACATACCCTAGTTGACACTCCCACACGCAGTAGCTGAACCTTCGCTACAGTCTACGCTGAAAGATGTCACAGAGGCCTGAGACTCTCACCACCCTTGAGTCCGACGAAGCAGCAACCGAGGAACAGGGGAACTCAAGAACTGAGGAAGAAGCAACCCAAACCTTAGGGCAAGACCTCCTTTTACAAAGTCCTTGGTGGGAAAAGGAGGTTTGTGCCGTGTACACATTAGATGGTACAGAGTGCAAACAGTTAGTGCTGAGTGCAGATGTTTAGTGCCATGGGCAAATGATGGTAAGTGACGTGTGCTCCTTTTAGTACTGGGTGCAACAGTTCTGGTGGGAAAATCCAGTCCATACCAGTTCCTTTGCCTCAAACAGTCCTATAGTTCATAGATGGTAAAATGGAACTGAGAATTCAAAATGGAAGTTGGATTGCACTGTCCGTATCAGCACATAACAGCACTCAGATTAATCTCAACACTCCCTTGCTGCAATTTAAGTCCATTGCTTCTTGTCCTATCATCAGTGATTAAGGAGAATACTTTTCCTTCTTCCTCCTTGCAACAACCTTGTAGGCACTTAAAAGCTGTTATTTCCCATCTCAGTCTTCTCTTTTCCATAGTAAACAAATCTAGTCCTTTCAATCTTCCCTCATTGGTCATGTTTTCTAGATCTTTAATCATTTTTGTTGCTCCTCTCTGGACCTTCTCCAGTTTGTCCTCATCTTGCCTGAAATTGTGCCCAGACCTGGATGCAAAACTCCAGTTAAGGCCCACCCAGTGCAGAGTAGAGTGGAAGATTTACTTTTCGTGTCTTTTTTACAACACTCCCATTAATACATCCCAGAATGGTGTTTACTTTTTTGCAACAGTATCATGCTGTTGACTCCTATTCAATTTGTGTTCACTATGATCCATAGATCTCTATCCACAGTACTCCTTTTTAGACAGTCATTTCCCATTTTGTATGTGTGAAAATGATTGTTCCTTCCTAAGTGGAATGGACAGAAAGTTAGTTGAAACAATTTTCATGAATTATAAAGAAGCAGTAAAAAACAAATTTACTAACATGCCCTATGTAAAAGAAAATTAGTGGTATTGCTTGGAAGGAAGCAGAATGTTTGGGTCCTTACTTTCTACTTTCAGCACTGCTATTCAGTATATTTTATATAGGAAATGAAATGTACAGCTTGTGTTTGCCTATCATAGCTATTTCTTAGATACCTGTTACTTTGGTAAGGAAGAGCCAACTGATTGGGGGTTTTATGCCTGGGGCCAAACTAATCCCTATGCACTGCAACGAAATGTGTGTTCTTTTCAGGTCTGAAGTGGAATTTGAAAATGGAAAAGAATTGGTTGTCTTTTCAAAAACTCGATATGTATCTATATTTTGAGTGCTTTTTGTTCTTTTAAATTACTTTCATAAATTTCTATGTACCAATTTGAAACAAATAATTCAATAAAATAATGAGATGCCGTATACAAATAATGTCTTTATAAAACAACATTTGTACATCAAAATGCTAAAACTGATTTTATTAACTTTTTTTGTAGATCCCTGGTTTGATATGTATCTCTGTGCCAGAGACCCTGTTGTTTTAAACTTCAATCCTTTTGTTGCTTTAAATCCTGATCCAAAAGAAGCATACAACAGTCAGATATTGAGGGCAACAAATCTGGTAGTATCATCAATAAAATTTCTTAACTCCTTAAAAAAACAGTGTTTACGGCCAGATATCTATTATGTCGATCCAAAGTGGAGCAAGAGTAGGCCCTTCAAAAACTTCATCCGCTTTCTTCCAACCTCTATATCTTGTTTTGGAGCTTATATGGTAAATGCATATCCCTTAGATATGTCACAATATAAACGTCTCTTCAACAGTTCCAGAATTCCTAAATTAAACAAAGATGAACTGTTTACAAATGAATGGGGAAGACATCTGTTGGTGATGCGAAATGGACATTTTTATGTTTTTGATGTTTTGGATCCTGTTGGTAATATTCTGCATCCATCTGAAATCCAGGCTCAGTTAATTTATATTTTACAAGATGCAGATCGTTTGCCTGAATTTTCCCTTTGTTATCTCACCACTGAAGATAGGAATATTTGGGCAGCAGTAAGACAACAGCTTGTCGAAGCAGGCAATGAAGACAACTTACAAAAAATTGACAGTGCAGTCTTTTGCCTCTGCTTAGATAATATTTCCCCAAAGGATGACACTGAGCTGTCACATTGTCTGCTTCATGGACATGGTTTTAATCGTTGGTTTGACAAATCCTTTAGTCTGATTATCACTAGCGATGGCACTGCAGGGATAAATTTTGAACATTCTTGGGGAGACGGAGTTGCTGTCATTCGTTTTGTCAATGAAGTATATAGAAACAGTACCAGGCACCCAGCTATTATACCACTTCATAGTCCTGGTGCGTTAAGTGCTTCCACCTGTGAAAGACTGGAGTTTAGACTTAATGATTCAATCCTATCTGCTATAAATGCTGCACGCATGAAATTTGATGAAACAAATAAGAAAATATCTGTGGGAATGTTTGAATTCAGAAAGTTTGGAAAAGAATTTTTAGTGAAACAAAAGCTAAGTCCAGATGCTGTTTTTCAACTTGCATGTCAGATGAGTGCTTATCGACAGTATGGAAAAATTATGTCTTCTTACGAAGCATGTAGCACTGCTGCTTTTAAACATGGCCGCACAGAAACTATTCGACCCACATCTGTACTAACAAAACAGTGTTCACGTGTATTTGTTGAAGAACGAAGCAAACACAGTGTATCAGATCTGAGAAATATGATTGATGAATGTTCAAAATATCACAGACGCTTGCAACTGGAAGCTGCATTAGGTTAGTTTCATGCTAGTGTAGTCTAGGTGTTGAAATACATGAGGTCCTTGGTAGAGGTTATATAGCCATTTTAACCTGCAAAGGATTTTTTAAAAATGTATCTAATTTCTTTTTCACTTCCTTATGATTTATAAAGATTGTCTGAAACCATGGCATTGTTTAAATATGAGTTCTGCTTGATTGTTAGCTTAGAAATATCATCAGTATCTTTTTTGCTAATACATTTATCAAAGGTCTTAAATGACATATTTTTAGATATTAATTGAAGCAATTTTGGTTGTTGCATTATTAACAAAAGCACTTCTTTTGTCAAAACTACCAGTTAGGCATTGCATTTCAATATGTGTTAAAATAACAAAGGGTTTTAAAGCCTGACTAAAAATCTTTTCAATTACTCATCATTCAATCACTTTTCTCTTATGACAGTTTAGTTGCTATCAAATCTTTTAGGTCAATAATACCTAATACCTGCATTTATAAAGTAAAAAAAAAAGTAATCTTCTCCTCTATCTCCTGTTCATTCTTTTTAGATCCATCTTTGACCCCCACTTTTTTTTAGGCCTTCTGTATATTTCACAAAGAAGTCAACAACTGGCTTCACCCTAGTTTCCCCCTCCCCCATATCTGCCTTGCAGGTCACAGTTAAGATTTCCTGTTTTGTTCCATTTACTCAGAGATTATTATTATTGTCAGTTCTGTTTTGCTCACATAAACACAATGAAGTGGAGTAACAAGGAAGAGGTGAACCTAAGAGATGGGGAAGGCTAGGGAAAATATATAAGGGTATGTCTACACTACAGCACTAATTCGAACTAATTTAATTTGAATTAGTTAATTTGAAATAAGCTAATTCGAATTAGTGCATCTAGACCTAAAAACTAATTTGAATTAGCGTTTTGCTAATTCGAAATAGCATGTCCACATTGAGTGGCCCCTGAACTGAAGTTAAGGCTGGCTGGAACCAGTGCCGGCAGGGCATCAGGTTAGTACTT
This sequence comes from Pelodiscus sinensis, assembly GCF_052426305.1. NCBI lineage: Eukaryota > Metazoa > Chordata > Testudines > Trionychidae > Pelodiscus > Pelodiscus sinensis. Next base: position 72,135,617 of record NC_143057.1, read on the forward strand.
ATAGTGTGGAGCTGCTGCCTCAGGCTAGCCAAGGGCTGTGCTTAAAGAGACCCGACCTCACCCCGAACAGACAGTTCTCAGGGTTCCCCGCTTCCTTGTCTAATTCGATGAGGGACAGCAAAGCAGTCCTGACTTGGAGTGCCCTGAGTGCCCTCACTCGGCACATCACAGCACTCGGCCATCAGCCCGGCTGCACTTGCTGCAGGCTGCCATCCGCGGGGGTTAATTGGGGGGGCTGTCAGGATCCAGGAGGCCCTGCAGGAGAGCTTCCACCCCGAGGAGCCCACAGAGCCACCCCAGTCCTCCCCATCGGGGGCTTGTGCCCCAGTCCTCCCTCACCTTCTTCCACTCACCCCTCCCAAGCTCCCCTTCCTGATGTAAAAAATAAAGGACACGTGTGTTCAAAAATAGAAACTCTTTATTTAACAAAACTGGGGGGGGGGGGCGGATTAACCTTTGGGGAGACTGGGAAAAGGAGGTGGGAGAGGGGAAAAGTGAGGGTGGAAGAGGGGAAGGGGAAACATGGGATGAGGGAGCTGGAAGTGGGAAGCCAGGGGAAGAAGGAGGAGGAGAAGTATAAAACTATGCAAAAGCAGTGAGTCCTGTGGCACCTTATAGACTAACTGAAGTGTAGAAGCATAAGCTTTCGTGGGCAAAGACCCACTTCATCAGACGCATGTGATAGATTTCCACTCCATACGGCTAAATGCAGTGCCTTGCATGGTGTCAAGTATCAGAGAGGTAGCCGTGTTAGTCTGAGTCTGCAAAAGCGGCGAGGAGTCCTGTGGTACCTTATAGACTAACTGAAGTGTAGGAGCATAAGCTTTCGTGAGCAAAGACCCACTTCGTCAGATGCATGTCTGCAAAAGTGGCGAGGAGTCCTGTGGCACCTTATAGACTAACTGAAGTGTAGGAGCATAAGCTTTTGTGGGCAAAGACCCACTTCGTCAGATGCATCTGACGAAATGGGTCTTTGCCCACGAAAGCTTATGCTCCTACACTTCAGTTAGTCTATAAGGTGCCACAGGACTCCTCGCCGCTTTTGCAGATTCAGACTAACACAGCTACCCCTCTGATATAAAACTATGGTACGCCATATCTTCGGTACTGTGTACAGATGTGGTCTCCTCACCTCAAAAAAGATATTTTGGCCTTGGAAAGGGTTCAGAAAAGGGCAACTGAAATTATTAGGGGTTTGGAATAGGTCCCATATGAAGAGAGGCTAAAGAGACTGGGACTTTTCAGCTTAGAAAAGAGGAGACTGACGGGGGATATGATAGAGGTATATAAAATCATGAATGATGTGGAGAGGGTGAATAAAGAAAAGTTCTTCATTAGTTGCCATAATAGAAGGACTAGAGGACACCAAATTAAATTAATGGGTAGCAGACTTAAAACTAATAAAAGAAAGTTCTTTTTCACACAGCGCATAGTCAACCTCTGGAACTCCTTGCCACAGGAGGCTGTAAAGGCTAGAACTATAACAGAGTTTAAAGAGAAGTTAGATAAATTCATGGAGGTTGGGTCCATGGAGTGCTATGAGCCAGGGGGTAGGAATGGTGTCCCTGGCCTCTGTTTCTGGAAGGCTGGAGATGGATGGCACGAGACAAATGGCTTGGTCATTATCTTCGGTCCATCCTCTCCAGGGTACCTGGTGTTGGCCGCTGTCGGCAGACAGGCTACTGGGCTAGATGGACCTTTGAACTGACCCAGTACAGCCATTCTTATGTTCTTATTTTCTAAGCTCAGGGTTGGGGGTCTCACTGGACCAACTTGATTTTCATGCAAACCTGCTCCTGGGTTTGCATGTGGCCTTTGGTGGCCAGGCTGGCAGCTATCCTGCCCTAGACAGCTGCTTTCCTGTGCCTAGTGTGGAGATCGTGGACATTGGAGGCCTCCCCCCAAACCTCGATGAGGTCCACAATCTCCGCACTAGACCATGCGGGCACCCGCCTCTTGTGGCCCCGGGCAGGCTCCTGTGAGCCATCAGCCTGGTCCTGGGAAGAGGCGGAGGGCTGGCTGGCTCGTGCCGTGCCAAGTGCAGGGTCTGCTGGCTGGGTGCTGGCAGGCTTGCAACTGGCACAAGCACTGTAGCCAGACCGTGCGCCTTTAAGGGCTCCGGGGCCGGGAGGCGGGCAGAAGAGTTTCCCTGGTTTGGCCCAGAGTGGCCACCAGGGCAACCTGGGAAGGGCTACCTCCAGCTAGTTCGAATTAAGTGGCTACACAGCCCTTAATTTGAACTACTTAATTCGAATTAGGCGTTACTCCTCATAGAATGAGGTTTACCTAGTTCGAATTAAGTGCTCCGCTAGTTTGATTTAAATTTGAACTAGCAGTTTACATGTGTAGCCCCTATTAAAGTTAATTCGAACTAACGGCTGTTAGTTCAAATTAACTTTGTAGTGTAGACATCCCCCAATAGAAAGGAAGGAGAAACAAAGGAAAAAATAATAATCATAAAAAAGATCAAACAGTATTGGGTGTAATAAAAGATTAGGTACATTAGGCAGAATCATCTCTTATTTGGATATGAAAAGTATACTGAGTACATCATTACATGTTCACTCTTATTTAAGTTGCAAGTTCACTGGATCATGGACTTTTCACAGAATATATTAGTAAAGCATCACACTGTATAATGAGTAATACAGCTGGTATATACTGAACATAGAATCATGGACTAATAGACCTGGAAAGAACCTCAAGAGGTCATAAAGTCTAATCCCCTGCATACATGACAGGGCCAAACACCATTCTAGATCATCCCTACCAGGTATTTGTTTAACGTGCTCTTAAAAATCTCCAGTGATGGAGATTTTACAACCGCCCTAGGTAAGTCAATCAGCCTGACAGATCGGAAGTTTTCCTTAATGTACAACCTAACCCACCCTTGCTGCAATATAAGCCCTTTGTTTCTTGTCCATTCATCTGAAGGTAAGGAGATTAGTTTTTCCCCTCCTTATAACAATCTTTTAAGTAATTGAAAGCTTTTATGTTCCCTCTATCTTCTCTTGTCCAGACTAAACAAATCCAGTTCTTTCAATCTTCCCTCATAGACCATGTTTTGTTGACCATTCATTATTCTGGTGGTTCTTTTTAGACCTCTAATTTGTACACATCTTTCCTGAAATGTGCATCCAGAACTGGTGACAAAACTTCAGGTGAGGCCTAATCAGTTGTGGAGTAGAGCAGAAGGATTACTTTTCATGTCCTGCTTAAAATACTCCTGTTAATGCACCCCAAAATGGTGCTTGCCTTTTTCTTACAATAGTGTCACACTATTGATTCGTATTTCACTTGTGTATGTAGTCATTTCCCACTGATTATTCTTTCCTCAGTGGAGTACTTTGCATTTGTCCTTATTGAACTTCATCCTATTTACGTCAGACCATTTCTCCAGTTTGTCTGGATCGGAGTGGGGAACCTTAGGCTCAGGGACCAGATGCGGGTCCCAGATTCCCAAACCCGTGCCATTCTTTTTAGATGACAAATCTGAGGAATTTTCCCAGATTGAGGTTTCATTGGAGGAAGTTTTGGAACAAATTGATAAACTAAACAGTAATAAGTCACCAGGACCAGATGGCATTCACCCAAAAGTTTTGAAATAACTCAAATGTGAAATTGCGGAACTATTAACTATTGTTTGTAACCTGTTTTTAAAATCATATTCTGTACCAAATGACTGGAAGATTGCTAATGTAATGCCAATCTTTAAAAAGGGCTCTAGAGGTGATCCTGGCAATTACAGATTGGTAAGTCTAACATCAGTACCGGGCAAATAAATTGAAACTATTGTAAAGAATAAAATTGTCAGACACATAGATGGACATAATTTGTTTGGGGAAAAGTCAACATGATTTCTGGAAAGGGAAATCATGCCCCACTAATCTACTAGAATTCTTTGAAGAGGTCAACAAGCATATGGACAAGGGGGATCTAGTGGATATATATCTAATAGATATATTAGATTTCCAGAATGCCTTTGAAGTCCCTCACCAAAGGCTCTTAAATAAAGTAAACAGTCATGGGATAAGAGGGAAAGTCCTCTAATAGTTAACTGGTTTTAAAAAAAGGAGACAATAGGTAGAGATAAATGGTCAGTTTTCAGAATGAGGTGAGATAACTAGTGGTGTCCCACAGGGGTCTGTACTTGGGCCAGTCCTAATCAACAGGGCTCAACAAACTGTAATCTACACACACGTGGCGAGTAGATTACAACCCGGAAGAGCCGGGTTCAGGCAATCTGCGCATGCGTAGAACGCCGGACAGCGCGGCTGGTGAGCGGGGCTCTCTGCGGCTCGGCAAGCCCTGCTAATCAACATATTTATAAACGATCTGGAGGAAGGAGTAAACAGTAAGGTGGCAAAATTTGCAGATGATACTAAACTGCTAAAGATAATTACAGTAAGTCCAAAGCAGACTGTGAAGAGCTTCAAAAGAATCTAAAAAACTAGGTGATGAGGCAACAAAATAGCAAATTTTAATGTTGATAAATGCAAAGCAGTGTGTATTGGAAAACAATCCCAATTTTATGTATAAAATGATGAGACTAAATTAAGTATTACCACTCAAGAGAGAGATCTTGGAATCATTGTGGATAGTTATCTGAAAGCAGCCACTAAATGTGCAGCAGCAGTCAAAAAAGCAAACAGAATATTAGAAATCATTAAAAAAGGGATAGAGAATAAGACAGAGAATATTGTATTGCCTCTATATAAATCCATGTTATGCCCTCATGTTGAATGCCAATGTGATCATCTCAGAGATATCTTGGCATTGGGAAAATGTTCAGAAAAGGGCAAAAAAATGAGGAGGAGTCTGGAACTGCTGCCATATGAGGAGAGATTAGAAAGACTAGGATTTTTCACCTTAGAAAAGAGGAGACTAAGGGGGGAGATGATAGAGATCTATAAAATAATGACTGGTATGGAGAAAGTACATACGGAAAAGTTACTCTAAAACACAAGAACAAGGGGTCACCAAATTAAATTAATAGGTGATAGAAATGTAGCCGTGTTAGTCTGGGGTAGTTGAAGCAAAATGCAGGACAATGTAGCACTTTAAAGACTAACAAGATGGTTTATTAGATGATGAGCTTTCGTGGGCCAGACCCACTTCCTCAGATCAAATAGTGGAAGAAAGTAGTCACAACCATATATACCAAAGGATACAATTAAAAAAATGAACAAATATGAAAAGGACAAATCACATTGCAGAACAGAAGGGGGATGCGGGGGGGGGGAGGGGGAGGAAGGAAGGTAAGTGTCTGTGAATTGATGATATTAAAGGTAGGGAGAGTGGGATGTTTGTGAGTTAATGGTATTACAGGTGATAATTGGGGAAACTGTCTTGGTAATGGGTGAGATAGTTCAAATTCTTGTTAAGTCCTTGTTGGGAAGTGTCGAATTTAGGACACTCTCTAAATGACTTAGCCACCTGCATTCTGCTACAAAGACCTTTTACATCTGCACTTGAAAGGGAATCCTCTGAACTGTCATTCATGTTAAAATTCGACACTTGCCAACAAGGACTTAACAAGAATTTGAACTAAGTCATTTAGAGAGTGTCCTAAATTCGACACTTGCCAACAAGGACTTAACAAGAATTTGAACTATCTCACCCATTACCAAGACAGTTTCCCCAATTATCACCTGTAATACCATTAACTCACAAACATCCCACTCTCCCTACCTTTAATATCATCAATTCACAGACACTTACCTTCCTTCCTCCCCTTCCGCCCCCCGCATCCCCCTTCTGTTCTGCAATGTGATTTGTCCTTTTCATATTTGTTCATTTTTTTAATTGTATCCTTTGGTATATATGGTTGTGACTACTTTCTTCCACTATTTGATCTGAGGAAGTGGGTCTGGCCCACGAAAGCTCATCATCTAATAAACCATCTTGTTAGTCTTTAAAGTGCTACATTGTCCTGCATTTTGCTTCAAATTAATAGGTAGCAGCCTTAAAACAAAAGGAAGTACTTCTTCATGCAATGCACAGTTAACCTGTGGAACTCCTTGCCAGAGGATGATGTGAAGACCAGGACTTTAACAGGGTTCCAAAAAGAATTAGATAAATTCATAGAGAATAGGTCCATCAATGGCTATTGGCTGGGATGGGTACAAATGTGTGTCAGAGGCTGGAAGTAGGTGACAACGGAGGGATCACTTAATGTTTACCTGTTCTGTTCATTCCCTCTGGGGCACCTGGCATTGGCCACTTTTGGAGGACAGGATACTGGCCTAGATAGACTTTTGGTCTGACCTAAGGTATGCTGGCTGTTCTTATCCTTGTCATCCCATCATTTTGTTCGCTTTATGAAGTGAGCACTACAATGTCCCAGTAATAGAGAAGCAATATGGGGAACTTGTGAATATTTACTTAGGTTTCAAGTAAAATAATAGATTTATATACTTATATCTAATACCTTACACATGCCAGCATACCTTAAATATTTAAATATCAATTTAATTGAATAGTAGTAATGTGACAAAATAGGCAATTGGAGCAGCACTTAATCCTTAGAATTCTTTATTTTGATTTTAGGATTCTAAGTGGAGTAAGTCTACTTGATGTCATTCCCCTGGTCACTTTCAGTAGGAATCTCACTTCCTGTTTTTGTTCTTCCTCCCCTTTTCTTAAGGTTTATCTATGCAGGGAAATTGACTAAAATAGCTGTTTCAGAATAATTATTCCAATGTGCTTCCAAAGTGAAGTAATTCATCCAGTATAACAAAACTTTTATTCTGAAATAGTGTGTACACTGGCAGCTATTCTGATATAGCCTTTATTCTCCCTTTACCCTCTCCTGACTCCCACTGTGTGTGCCAAAAGAATACCAAATTAAATGCATAAAAAGCTGGTCTGAAAATTACAGTTTCTTTTAATAAGTTGGCTAATTTTCTACTTAGGTGCCTTGGCTTGCATACAAGCAGGAAATACATTAAAAATTGACAATCTTATAAGACAGTGCCTTTTGTATTATAGGTAGAGAAGGAACAGTAAGTATTGAAGTATACTGCCATTCTTAGCTTTTGGAAAGTTCTGTAATGTGCTTTAATAAATAACCTACATCTCTTCTGTATTCTTAACACTCTTTGCACCTTTTTGTTTTATCTAGGCAAAGGATTTGATCGCCATTTATTTGCATTAAAACATCTTTCAGTGGTCAGAGGTGATCCTATGCCTGAATTTTTTCTTGACTCAGCCTACCAAAAACTGAACCATATTATCCTTTCAACTAGTACGTTACCTAGTCCTGCAGTTCTTATTGGTGGATTTGGGCCAGTGGCACCAGATGGTTTTGGAATTGGATATAATATATTTGATACATGGTTAGGATGCAATATAACTAGCTATTTAAAGAAAGAACTACCTGAATTTCTTACATGCCTTGAGTATAGTTTAAATGATATTTTAGATGTTTTAGAAGGACGGCCTCTTGCGTGATATCATTAGTAATTGGAAATATTAGCAAATATTGTAAAACTAATTACTGAACCATAAAAATAATGGCGCAAAAATAACAACAAAAATCTAATAATGAGAATAAGCTATGGGAAATATACTTTCTACAGAGGTAGACAGTAACTACAAAAGGGAAAATATGGACTTTTATTAGTGTATTGACAAGATGATGTTAGAAAATGTTATTGTTTTTGCCATTTTTTATTACTAGTTTTCAACGTCTATTAAGACCTTGAATTTTTTCCATATCTTTTCCAAACTCTTCATATTTTAGTGAAATGCATTAATTTATACTTGTTTATTCTTTGTTATACTTTGCTTAGTTTTTATTTTTCAGAAGGATAGTTGTTTGTTTGGGTTTGGTTTTGTTTGCCTTGTATTGTTATATATACCACATTATATCTTCATGGCAGTACTTGTTCAAACATGTTTATTGAAATAAAAGTTTGACATATTGACTACAGGAGACAAAATTTTATAACTGTACTGTAATTATAATGGAAGTGAACTTTTTCTTAGCTGTAATGTACTTTAATGTTGAATTGATGCTTCTATTATAAATCCTTATTTTCCTTGTGATGTAGTTAAATATTTCTTTTCACTAGTAACTCAATATAACAATCAAACTAGTCAGTCAAATTAAAAATAAAACTGGAACATGCCTGGCATCTGCCCAGCTATGCCTAACTCCTGCTTATTTTACTCAATCAGCATACTGCTCTCCAGAACCTGAAATGGAACCCAAGATTTTTTACTCTCACCATTCCTCTGCTGCCAGGAAATGTCCCTGAAACATTCTGCCAAAGTACGCCTCTTGCTATACTTGGGCTGTTCCATGCAGAGGATGACAAATTACTTCTTGTGTCAGTTAATTAGTTCAAGAGGCCAGGAGCGGCAAGTTTGCAGAAATTTTGATGGTACCCAGACTGCCTAGAGCCTGCACCCTTCCCCCACTCTAACTTTCTCCCCCTCCCCCGACATCTGGCTATGATTCTGAGAGGGAGTTTGTTTGGTGGAGAGGGGAGGGCTTGAGAGAGAGAGAGAGTTTGGGTGCTGCTGGGTGCAGGCTTTGGGCTGAAGCAGGAGATTAGGGGGGCAGCAGAGGCTGCAGACTCTGGGAAGGAGTTTGGATGCTGAAGGGGTGGGACTGGGCCTCGGATGGAGTTGGGATTGGAGTACAGGATGGGATCTGGGGTGTAGGCTCTGGGAAGAAATGGGGGTTCAAGGAGGAGGTAAAGGTGTAGGTTCTGCCCTTGGGTTGGAGGTCCTGGATGTAAGCTATGAGAGGGAGTGTGGGGCCTGGATGGGCGGGGAAACTTTTTGGCAGAATGGGGAACTTGGGGGAGAGGGTGAAGGCTCTGGAGGGAATTGGGTGCACTAGGGGATGACTGGTGCCACACATACTTAGCAAACGGGGTAGGGGAGGCATGGGCGTGTAGGGGTGGAGCAGCCTGGCAACCAGAGTGGGCGGTGTGACTCCGCACTGGGCTCTGCATCCCTGGGGCTGCTCCCTGCCCAGCCTGGGCATGTAGCTCCTAGAAGCTAACATCCCCCACCCCCCTTGCTACAGGTTCTGCACCAGAAGGGGTAGGTCTGGAGCTGCTCTGCAGATCTGGGGCTGAGTGAGCCGGTCACAAGCTGCTGCTGCCTCTGTGGGGCCCGAGGACCCAGACTGCTTCTCGCTGCTCCCCACAAGCTGTGTAAGGGGATGGAAGCCCCTTCCTCAGTGCCTCACTACGCCTGATCAGGCTGGAACCAGCCCCAGAGCAGCAGTCAGCAGGTAAGGGGTGAGCTCTGGCTAAGGACTGCAGGGAAGTGACTCTGCCCTCCTCCCTGGTCCCTCCTCATCCCAGCACTGCTCGAGGGGGCTGCGAGTCCCAGCTCTGTTGCTGTGCCGGTGTGCACACTGGAGTCACAGGGTTGTGGGATAAGAGGGGGGGTGACGGAGGATGCAGGGGCAGGTGTTGCAGTGAGACGGGATGGGGCGATGCAGGGGATCAGGCTGGGGGGGGATCATGGGATTGAGGGGAGTGAGGCTGGAGCAGAGAGAAGATGTGAGGGGAGATACAATTTTACTTTTTCAGAAGCTGCACTTTCTTATACTCCCCACTTCTTTGCCTCCCTCCCCAACTAGCTATCTGGCTGCATTCTCACCCTCTCACCTTTTTTCTGTGTTACTCCCCTAACCCCCTCCCATTCTCAAACTCCCCCTCATGCCTCCACCCACCCCGTCTCTTGCCACCACACTCCCTTCCAGACCCTGATCTCCTCACCTCCTGCTGCCCGGATCCTGCATCCTTATCCCACTTGCTGGCAGTCCCATCCTGCATATTGAACCCCTCATTTTTGTCTCTACCCCAGAGCTAAGATGGTCCACAAAATCCAGTATCTCCGGAACCCCAGAAAAGTAAATGTGGCCTATGGGAAGCCCTGAATCTCAGTCCTCCCTGTCTCTTCCCTTCACCCCATGGGGTGGAGTGCCAGAGGAGTGCGATGTCTCAGTTGGGGGCCACATCAGTGAGGGTCGGGGGGGGGGAGGGAGAGTTTAGAGGAGAGTTTTTTTGGGGGGCTTCTCACTTATGTGGTCCCCAACTGATTTTTCTGTGGGTCAGTGGCCCCTAACCCAAAAAAGGTTCCCCACCCCTGCCATAAATAAAGTATTGAAACCTTTTGTGTTGAACATAAATTAATATTTTACTTTATTTAAAATCAAGTTTGATAAACTAACATGAAAAAGTTAAAACACTTAATCTGTTTAATAATTTAAATTAGACCATTCTCTCTAGCTACAGCTAGTTCAGAAAATATGGTCACTGTACCCAGCCTTCTCCTTCTCCCTCCAGCACACATATCTGTAAATTGAAGTGAGTAAGTTAAATCTTGGCATGCCACTTCTGAAACGTTGCTGACCCCTACTCTAGACCCATGACTTCTCAAGCAGCGTTTCCAGTGCTATCACAAATTCTCCAGCAATGAAGAGGAAGGCTTACAGGACTCCTTATCTCCACATCGTAGCCCTACAATGCAGTACTGCAAGCCGCTTTATGACCCATGGATACCACTGGATGCCTCCATGGATACCACTGGATGCCTCCACTGGGGCCACATCCTGCACAATGGCCTTATTGAAGCCCAAGTGCAACTTGGCCCTTACAAGCAGGCTAGTTTTTATACGCTGCATCTGTGCAGCAATCTCTCACTATAGAAGCTCAAGGGCTCAGGTTATGGAGGAATCACCCACCGATGTATCACCCACAACAAACTTGTCTTCATCTGAGGAGGCCGAGATGCCTCTTACACCTTCACCTGTGGATGATTTCATGCACTTCCATGAGCTCTTTAAGAGGGTAGCAACTGAACTCAAAATCACTATGGAGGAAGTGTCCGAATCTGAGCACAAGCTCTCAGACATCCTCCAAGTCTCACCATCGTCCAAAATAGCCCTCCCTGTCAATCCAGCCATTCTGGATCTTGCCAACATGATTTGGCAAACTCCTACCTCTATATCCCCTATGTGAAAGAGGGCTGATAAAAAATACTATGTACCTGCTAAGGGCTTGGAGTTCCTTTTTATCTACCTGACACCAAACTCCTTAGTGGTGGAAGCCCCACACCAATGTGCAAAGCAACATCGCTTTTGCACCATTCCACCAGATAAGGATAGTAAGATGCTTAATCTCTTTGGTTGCAAGGCCTACACATCCTTGACTTTATAGTTTAGGATCTTGAACTACTTGGCTTTGCTGGATTTTAAGAATTACACCAAGCTGATGGATTTTGCAGATGAGATTCTGGAGGCAAAAAGACCACAATTTGCCTCTATAGTGGTGGAAGGACATTTTATTTCGCATGCTGCTCGCCAGGCCACGCTTGATGCCGCAGATACGGTGGGTAGGACCACAACAACTGCTATTGTGATGTGCAGGGCCTCCTGATTCTCCCCAACCACATTCCCTTGTGAAACACAATCCACTGTTGAGGATTTGCCCTTTGATGGGGAGAAGTTGTTCGCAGGCAGAACTAACAAAGTCCTCAATACCATAAAGCAGTGTTTCCCAATTTTATTTGGCCATGGAACCCTTTTAAACTTGGAAGAATTTCGAGGAACCCCTAGGAAAAATTTGTCGAGCCGCTGGACCTGAGCACCATGACACATGTACACATACCCCAGACCCCCAGGAAGATAGTCTGGTATATGGAGCTGAAAAAGTAGACCACAAATAAGGATAATAATAATGAACAATTATTAAATAAGGTCATCAGAACAACATTTAGTTTAACTGCACATATTTAAAAACAAAAATCACATTTAATGTGTACAAAAAAATAAAGCTCAAAAACTAATATGAATTATATTGGCAGTTTTCAATGTGAAGAATGGTTTTTCTTTTTTTCTTGGCAAATTCTTTTTATATTTTGTTTAATACTAAAAAGTTGGATTTGCGTATCTGATGCTGCATTCAATTGATTCCTGTATTTTGTTTTTGTTGCTGCATAATTTGAGAACCCAGTTTCACACAAGTATGCGCTAGTGAAGTTTAACAACTGACGAATTGCACGTCTTGATAAACCTGAATATTCTTCTTCAAGTGATTGTTCATGTCCATTTGAATGAGGTGTGCGCGCACTGCATGCACGGTTTCCCGGAGCATTTTTTACCCAGTGGTACCCGTCGGGCCGGCAGGCCGCCCCCTGGAGTGGTGCTGCTATAACGGAGCATAAGTACCCCTACAGGTCCTTTTCCTCCTCAGTTCCTTCTTACCACCCGTGACCGTCATTGGAGCTTGTTGCCTTGTGCAGATTCCCCGCTTTCTATTGTTGCCCGTTGGCCATTATTCAAGTAGTGTTAAGTAGCTGTTAAGTAGTGTTAGATAAGTTTGGGTATATCTACACTACCCCGCTAGTTCGAACTAGCGGGGTAATGTATGCATACCGAACGTGCAAATGAAGCCCGGGATTTGAATTTCCCGGGCTTTATTTGCATAAGCCGGCCGGCGCCATTTTTAAATGCCGACTTGTTCGAACCCCGTGCCGCGCGGCTACACGCGGCACGGGCTAGATAGTTCGAACTAGCTAACCATTCCGAACTATCTATCTAGCCCGTGCCGCGTGTAGCCGCGCGGCACGGGGTTCGAACAAGCCGGCATTTAAAAATGGCGCCGGCCGGCTTATGCAAATAAAGCCCGGGAAATTCAAATCCCGGGCTTCATTTGCACGTTAGGTATGCATACATTACCCCGCTAGTTCGAACTAGCGGGGTAGTGTAGACATACCCTTAGTGATAGGACTTTGCTGTTTTTCCCTACCCCCTTTGGGGGTCGGGGATGCCAGACCCTCAGGGCTTCAAACCTTGCATTGCCTGTGCTAAGCCTATGCCAAAATGGGACCCCCACCGCGAGTGTCTCAAGTGCCATGGGGAGTCCCATCTCATTGATTCCTGTAAGATTTGTCGGGGGTTCAAGTCTCGTACCAAACGGGAGTGGGACTCCCGCTTGAAACTTCTCCTGATGGAATCAGCGCTTCAGCCGGTACCTTCAGGGGAACTTTCAGTGCGTAGCACACCGGGGTCGGTGCGGGAAACCCCTTCCATCTAGCCCTGCACCGCGGCACCGCTCCCAGTCCCCGGCACTGAAGAAGTCCAAGGTCTCCAGAGGGAGATCGCCACAGAAGAGGGCGCAGGGCAACAGGCACCAGCATAAGAAGACATCTTCGCATCGGGCCAGAAGCCCAGTGCCGCTCCTGGCTCATCGCCCCGCCATGCCAGAGACATTTGAGGTGGCTCAAGAATTGATTGAGCTGGCAACCTTGCCTCTGTCTCCCATCTCCGAGGGGTCCTTGTCCTCGGCACCGGAGGCATCGGGGGCCCTGGGGTCGCCCAGGCCTCCAGGCAGGTGGCCAGCACCGGTTGAGTTGGGGGACCTACCGATGTTGCCGGCATGGGACACACATTGCCTGTTTGAGTCGGCATGGGGTGCGCCTTCGGCACCCCCACGCCCAGCGCCGGTACCGGCCCGGGCACCAGCCTCAACTTTGACACCTGCTCCGACACCGGCCCCGGTGCTGGCTCTGGCCTCTGCACCAGCATCGTTCCAGCCCTCGGTGCTGCTGATGCTGTCAGCGCCTGCACTGCTTCAATCCCTGACTGTGACGTTTCCTACACTGGAGGCACAGCAGCAGCAGTGCTGCTCCCAGCACCGCCAGCGCTAGTCCGAGCTTCGGGGTCGGTGCCACCGTGCCGGGCACCTCCTAGGCAGGAGGCACACATGTCGCCCCCCGTGCACACGGGCAAACGTGTCCATGGCATGTTTTAGGCCTGGCCTACTGCAGGGCCAGCCCGCCACGGCACCACCTTGGTCGACTTCGGAGCTGTCATCCAAGTCTGAAGCAGAGTCGTTCCAGTCCCTGGGTTCGTCTCGCCATTCGGTGTGATACTGATCTATCTCCTGGCACCGAGTGGTACCCCCGGGGTTTGAACAGACATGGCCATCACAGATGCAGCAGTCCTGGCCCTTTTGGACATCAGTGGCAGGGCCCGCGCCCTTTGTCTTTCCCGGACAGTGGGTCTTGCAGACGCTCTACCCCATCAGCCTCCCTATCTCGGGCCCCACCATCACCCATGGGGATAGACCCACAGGGGCATGGTGCCCTGGAGGTGCCACCGGTGGGTCCTCTGCAACAGCCGCTGGAGTTGCAGCAGCCGTCCCCGGCACCAGTTGTACCAGAGCAGCAGGTCGTGGGATGAGAGTCATCAGCGTCGGCATCGCCTGATGAGGCCCTGGTGGACCCAGCTCCTTCCATACCAGCTATGGATGCCAGGTCCCACCAGGAGCTGCTCTGCCATATGGCGGACAATTTGGGGGTGCATGTCGAACCGGTCACTGAAGAGTCTGACCCCATGGTGGACATCCTCAATGAGGATGCTCCAGCTATGCTGGCTTTGCCGCTGAATAAGACTGTGGCAAAGATCACGAAAACGCTGTGGCAAACGCCGGCCTCCATCTCCCCCACCCTTAAGGGGGTGGAGAGGAGATATTACATCCCCCAGATGGGGCACAAGCACCTGTACTCGCACCCAGTGCCAGGTTCGATTGTGGTGCAAGCGGCTGCACAGAAAGAGGGGCAGCCGCAGACGGGGCCTTCTCCCAAAGCAAAGGACCCAAAGTGCATGGACCTGATGGGGCACAAGGTGTATGCCACCGGGGGGGGGAGGGGAGGAGTACAGCTCCGCATTGCCAATCAACAGGCAATGCTCAGTTGGTAGACTTATAACACCTGGCAAGTGTTGGACAGATTTTGTGACTGACTGCCCCTGGAAGACAGGCAGGAGTTTTCGGCCCTCTCCATGGAGGGCAGAACCATAGCCCGTACAGCTCTGCAGGCATCCCTTGATGCTGTAGACTCGGCTGCTAGAACCATGTCCTCGGGGTGGTAATGCGGCGAAGTGCCTGGCTGCAGATCTTTGGGATCCTGATGGACTTGCAGTCCACCATACAGGACCTGCCGTTAGATGGGAAGTCCCTCTTTGCGGAGAACACTGATTTCCGGCTTCATAGCCTCAAGGACACCAGGACCACGCTTAGGTCCTTGGGCATCCCTACGCCTGCTCTGCAGTGTAGGTAGCTCCCAAATAGGACTGTGGCTAGGCCGTTACCCTAGGTCCAGCACCCTAACTATTGGAGGCAGAGGCCTCGGGGCCCTAGGGGAGGGTTTCCAGGCACACAGGGCTCAAACACCCGTTCTTGGCAGCATTGGCCGCATCCGGATGCGAGCAGGGGCGCCACCCAATCCCCTCCACAACAGTCTA
The DNA here is from genome assembly GCF_052426305.1 of Pelodiscus sinensis. Taxonomy (NCBI): domain Eukaryota; kingdom Metazoa; phylum Chordata; order Testudines; family Trionychidae; genus Pelodiscus; species Pelodiscus sinensis. Next base: position 72,150,891 of record NC_143057.1, read on the forward strand.
AGCAGCCATTTTGAAGGCACGCCCAGGGACCGCATACCGACCCTCCGAATCTCTCCTCCCTTCAGGACCCGGTTGTCCCAGTTTGTCTGGGCCTGGTCAGTCATCATTTCAGACAAGTGGGTCCTGGATGTCATCTCCCGGGGATACTCTATCCCCTTTTTGGGTTCCCACTAGTCCTTCTCCCCCTCCCTGTCCCTGTCCAGGGATCTATCTCATGGGGCCCTGCTCGAGCAGGAGGTGACCACGCCCTTGGAGAAGGGAGCGGTAGAGTTGGTCCCTTCCTATCTGGAGGACAGGGGGTTTTACTCCTGGTACTTTATCATCCCCAAGCTGAAAGCGGGGCTTCAGCCTATCCTGGACCTCAGGGACCTAAACAGACATATAAAGGAGGACAGGTTCAGGATGGTGACGCTAGCTTCTATCATTCCGGCGTTAGAGGAGAGGGATTGGTATGCGGCCCTCGTTTTCAAGGATGCTTACTTTCATGTGGCTATTCGACTGGACCATAGGAGGTTCTTCCGGTTTGTGGTCTCCCGCCGCCATTTCCGGTTTACAGTGCTCCCCTTTGGACTCTTGACTGCACCAAGGGTCTTTACAAAATGTATGGCGGTGGTGGCAGCTTACCTCAGGAGGCTGGGAGGCAGGTGTTCCCCTACCTAGATGACTGGCTAATCAGGCAGGTCAAGAGACCAGGTGATCGCCCACATAGGTCTCACATGAGCCCTCTTCAATGGTCTCGGTCTCGTCATCAATGAGGAAAATTCAAAACTGACCCCTACCTAGGTCATAGAATTCATGGGGGCTACCTTAGATGTTGGGGGGGATGAGTGTACCTCCCAGCATCCAGATTCCAGGCCACCAGGGATTGGTGGCCAACCTAAGATGCTCCCTGCTTATAAGGGCCCAGACGTGTATGAGACTTCTCGGTCACATGACGGTCTGCACATATGTTGTTCAGCACGCCAGGTTGAAACACACCGCTTCAGGCATGGCTGGCGGGGCCATTCAGCCAGGCCAGGGCGGGGATCCTGACTGTTCCCCGGAAGTTGTGGCCTCGCTAGACTGGTGGATATTGGAGAGCGAGGTTTGTGCGGGGGTCCCCTTCCGCACGGAACTGCCATTGGGTCAGTTACCAATGCCTCTGACGATGGTTGGAGAGTGCACTTGCTCATGCAGCGGATGCAAGGGCTGTGGGACCCCCAGGAGAGGTTGCTTCATATAAATGTGCGGGAGCCTGAGGGCGGTCAGGAGAGCCTGCGAGTTCTTCCTGGGCCTACTCTCAGGGATCCTAATCTTGGTACTGATGGACAACACAGCCATGGTGTTCTATATAAACAAGCAGAGAGGTGCCCACTCATCCCAGCTATGCAGGGAGGCCACCCTCCTTTGGGAGTTTTGCATAGCACATGGCATCCGCTTACAAGCGGCGTACTTGCCGGGGTGCACAAATACGCTGGCAGATTCACTGAGCAGGTCCTTCAGAGTCCACGAGTGGTCCCTGAAAGACGAGGTGGTGATCAAACTTTTCTGTCGGTGGGGCTGTCCCTAGGTGGATCTGTTCGCCACCACAGAGAACAGGAAGTGCCCGCAGTATTTCTCCCTTCTGGACTTGGGTGTGGGCTCGAAGGGGGACGCCCTAACCTCTCTGTGGCCTTGGGGGATGCTGTATGCATTTCCCCCCGTTCCTCCTGGCCCCCGAAGTGCTCACCAGGATTAGGCTGTTCAGGTCGCAGGTAATTCTGGTGGCCCCAGACTGGCCCAGGCAGTTCTGGTATCCCATTCTGCAGGACATGGTGGGGGACAGGCCGGTTTGCCTGCCACTGGACTGGGACCTGATCACGCAGACCAGGGAAGGGGGCATCCTGTACCACCCGGATGTCCAGTCCCTCCACCTGACAGTTTGGCTTGTCCATGGCTGAAGCCCCCTGAAAGGGAGTGCTCGCAGGTGATGCAGGAGGTTCTCCTGGGCAGTAGGAAACTCAGTCTGGGCTGCGGAGAAGGGGGTTTGCCTCTCACTGGCCCCTGTTCCTTTGGTCTTGGACTATTTGTTTGGTTTGCACCGGGCAGGGCTGTCCAACCCATTGATTCGGGTGCATCCGCTGGCTTTAACAGCCTTCCACGACAGCTCCGAGGGTGGCTTGTTATTCACAGACCCCCGGTTAAGCAGTTTAGAAAAGGTTTAGAAAAGTTGTTTCCCCATGTCAGAGTCCCTGTTTCTCAGTGGGACCTTAATTAAGTGCTGACTAATCTCATGGGGTCCCCCTTTGAGCCACTGGGTGCCTGCCCGCTTAAGTATCTGAGCTTTAAGGTGGCGTTTCTAATAGCCATTACGTCAGCGCGGAGGGTATCGGAGCTCCGTGCCCTAACTGTGGAGCCTCCTTACTTAGTCTTTTCTAGAGATAGGGTAAGGTTGCGCCCCCACCTGGCGTTTCTCCCAAAAGTGGTGTCGGCCTTCCACATGTCACAGGATATATACCTCCCGGTTTTCTTTCCCAAACCACACCGCTCCCCAAAGGAGCAGGCATTGCATTCCCTGGATGTGAAGCAAGCCTTAGTGTTCTATATAGATAGGACGAAACCATTTCGCAAGTCATCACAGCTTTTTATTGCATATGCTGAGCGAATGAAAGGGCTTCCTGTGTCAGCTCGGAGGCTGTCAGTGTGGATATCTTCCTGTATTAGGAAGTGTTATGCTTTGGCGTGTAGGGAACCGCTTGGAGTATCAGCACACTCCACTAAGGCACATGCGTCCTCAGTGGCCTTTGGGGCGCAGGTCCCGATTCTTGAGATTTGTAGAGCGGCCACATGGTCCTCTGTTCATACATTCACAGAGCACTATGCACTCACCCTGCACGCCTGGGAGGACACAGCATGGGGGGCCGCTGTCCTGGGTTCCGTTCTGTTAAAAAAAAAAAAAAAGAGTGTTAGTACATGTTAGACTGCAGGTTGGTTTATTGTGATCATGACTCTGGTGTGGTCCATGTTGTTGACTTCAGGTGTTGTTATTCTTCAGCTGTGTTATTAAAAGTTCTAGTTCTGGTTCACAGCTGTGCGTGTGTGTCTTTTCATAAGAGGCGACTCTGATCCCACCACCAGTGGGACAGCTTGTAAGTCACGTCATTCGAATGGACATGAGCAATCACTTGAAGAAGAAAACAGGGTTATTTACCTGTAACCGTTGTTTTGAGATGTGTTGCTCATGTCCATTCAACTCCCTCCCTCCCTCCCTCTCCTGCATTGGAGTCTCCAGCAAGAAGGAACTGAGGAGGGGAAGGGCCGGCAGGGGTATTTATGCTCCATTATAGCGGCGCCTCTCCAGGAGGCGGCCTGCCAGCCCGATGGGTACCACTGGGGAAAAAATGCTCCAGGAAACCATGCACGTGGCGTGCACACACCTCATTAAAATGGACATGAGCAACACATCTCAAAGAACAACGGTTACAGGTAAGTAACCCTGTTTTCTTGACATAAGCCACCCCAAAATGTAATCAGAGAAACTTCTTTAAATTTTTGTATTAATTGGCCATCTGAAGTGATTTTGATTAGGTATTCATAATCTTGCATAGAAAAACTGACTGGCTTTCCTGTTATACTTAATGGATTTCAAATCCAGTTATTGTTGTCATTTATGGTTGGAAAATACTTCATGATGTTTGTGTATAAATCACAAGGATGTTCTGCAATGTCCTGGCCAGGAAGAAGAGTACAGGAGAAAGCTTGGGGCAGAGTTGTCTGGCCAGGAGGGAGAGTACAAGAGGGGTCTTGGGGCAGGGTGCTGCGCCAGAAGATAAAATTACTCATCTTGTGCAGTAACGATGGTTCTTCGAGGTGTGTGTCCCCAGGGGTGCTCCACTCTAGGTGTCAGCGGCGCATGCTGTTCACACCGTTTGTGAGTTTGCGCATGGTCTGGCTTCCGCTAGTTCCTCCTAATCGGGTCACTCCTGAAAGATATAAGCAGAGAGTCCGAAGCGGGGAGGAGGGCGGGTGGTAGAGCACCCACGGGGACATACACCTTGAAGAACCGTCGTTACTGCACAAAGTGAGGAACTTCCTCTTCTTCTTTGGGTAGTGTCCCCATGGGTGCTCCACTCTAGGTGAGTACAGAGCAGTGGCCTTGTGTACAGAGGTGGGATCGAAATTAGGATCTCGATACTATGGAAAGTACTGCAGAGACCAGTGCTGAGTCCCGAGCAATAGCATCAATAGCATAACGTTTAGCAAATGTCATGTCCAAGAACCAGGTTGCCGTGCTGTGAATGTCTTGCAGCAGTATGCCTTTAAGGAAGGCCATCGAGGTAGATGTTGCTCTGGTGGAATGAGCATTCACTGTGATAGGTATTGGTTTGTTGCGTAACGAGTAGCACATTGTAATACATTTTACAATCAACTTAGAAATACGCTGTGACGACAATGGTTGGCCCTTAGCTCGTTTGCCTGTGCATAATAGGAGACATTGCAACTGACGGAAAGGGCGCGTTCTCTCGAGGTAGAAAGCCAAGGCCCTATGGATGTCTAAGGTATGTAAGCAGGCTTCATGGCTAGAGATATGTGGTTTAGGGTAGAATGTTGGGAGTATTATAGGCTCGTTAATATGGAATTCCAAATTTACTTTCGGTAAAAAATTAGGATGGGATCAAAGTATTACTCCCTGATTGGTAAACAGTGTGTAGGGCAGACTGGCCAAGAGAGCAGCCTGTTCCCCAGCCCATCGAGCCGCCGTTATAGCCAGGAGGAAGGCAACTTTCATAGTGAGTGTAACAATGTCACAGGTAGCTAAGGGCTTGAATGGTAGATATGTGAGTGTGTCCAAGACTAGTTCCAAATTCCATAGCGCAGGAGGTTTTCTGCATGGAGGGTATAGATTTGTTATGCCTTTTAAAAAACTTTTGGTCATTGGATGAGCAAATACTGAAAAACCCTCAATGGATTGTCTAAATACAGAGATCGCCGAGAGATGAACTTTTACAGACGAGAGTCCCAGCCCTGAATGGTGCAAGTAAAGTACATAGTCCAGAATGCAATGGATTGGAATGGACATCGTGTCGAGACTATTGGCAGTACACCAGGAGTGAAAACGATGACATTTATAGAGGTAAGTTTTTTGGGTTGAATTATATATAGTAATATATATATATAGTAATATATATATATATATATATATATATATATATATATATATGCGCGCCTTATATTGCTATATTATTGCTACATTACTACTATATTATTATACCTAAAATAAGAAATATAAAAAGAATAAAACTTTCAATCCTAACACCGTTGTAGGTACGGATGTCGGTGCCAGGACCACTGCCAACGGAGCCCTAGTTATCGGTGCTGTAGACTTTCATTTTATGGGCACCGGGGCAGAATCAGGGCTTGGGGCTGGAACCGGTGCCATAGCAGGAAGGGCTCAGAACTGATATACTGCGGCTTGTCTTGTGCTTGTCACCATTGATCTTGAGGTACCTGGCTTGTCACCCATACTCTTGATGATGAATGTCAGGGGGGTGACTTCTTGCCCGCTGTTTGCTCCAAAGAAGTTGGCGGTTTGGGCGGCTCAGTGTCAGCAGGCTGCAATGCCTTGCTGAAGAGAAGCATTTTAAGCCGCATCTCGCGGTCACGTCTGGCCCGGGCCATCAGCTTCGAACAGTGTGGGCATTTCTGAGGGATATGACCCTCTCCCAAACACTTTATACACGTTGACTGTCCATCTGATGCCGGCATTGCATCACGGCACGCCGCCCAGTTCTTGAAACTGGGAGACCCCGGCATATTGGAAATTATAACTAGTAGTCTGAGGGAAATTTTTTTTTTTTAAACAAGAACTAGAACGAACTATATAACTACTACTATAACTAACTAACTATCAACTTTTATCTAACTATTTATAATTTTTTTACAGGTTTCTTTGGTCAGACTGAAGAGCAGGGGTTTGCTCCACCTGCGACCATGAACGGTTAGGAGGAACTGGTGGGAGCCGGACTGCGTGCAAACTCACAAACGGCGCGAACAGCACGCGCTGCCACTGTGCATGCACGGTCCGGCTGAACAATCTCTGACCTGCGGCACCGGGACGAGCCCAACATCTAGAGTGGAGCACCCATGGGGACACTACCCGAAGAAGAAGGGAGGGTACAAGAGGGGAGTTAGGGCAGGGAGTCTGGCCAGGAGGGAGGGTACAAGAGGGGACTTGGGGCAGAGTGTCAGAGTAAGCTGGGAATGCGGGCTCTTGGTGGGGGGAGGGGAGTGAGGGGGATATGGGTGCGGGGTCTGGGCATGAGGGGGGATGCTTACCTGGCTTGGCATCCTGCAGCAGCAGCGAAAGCTTCCAGGCAGCATGCTCTTGTTCCTGGAGGGGCGGGGGGAGGAGGGAGGAAGGAGGGAGCTCAGTCCCCCCTGCACCCAAGCAGCAGGGAACCCAGCACAGCTGCAGCATCACGTCATGCTTCCGGCTGGCAGGGCGGGAGAGGAGGGTGAAGAAACCCCGATCTTCCCCACCAAATCAAACTCTGCCAGTTCCCCAGCAGGCTGGGGAGGAGCACAGGGGAGAGAGAGCAGCAGCACATGGGGGGCAGTGAGCCCAAACATACCCTGGAGAGGGGGGGGCAGCAGGGCCTGAGCCAGGTTCCATGCAGGCAGCAGTTTAAAAATGCCGAGGTCCAAGAGCAGCTTCTCGGCTATGACCACCCCTCTCTCTCTCCCTTCCAGCAGAAGCAGCAGCAGCAACAGCCACTGTAAAAGCTGCCGCCTGCACAAGAGGAGGTGGCGGCTGCAAGGCACCGGAACAGAGCAGTCCTGCAGGGTGAGGAGGGGCCATGCGTGGGGGTGGGGCAGCCACAGTAGGTGATGGAGCGGTCAAAGACACACACCCCCAGAAGCCCATCCTCGCCAGCAAAGCCAGGAGCTGCCTACAGGTTCTGCAAGGGGTGGGGGAGCAGAATTTTTTCTTGGAACCCCAAGTTCCACTTCACAGAATCCCAGGGTTCCGCGGCGCACCATTTGGAAAACACTGCCATAAAGGACTCGTGCACCACCCTTTGCACCCTGCACATCCATACATCTGCGAATAGACATAAGCAGTACTGATATCAGTCCTATTAATGGCTACACTAACTGGCCTGACTGAATCAGCAACCAGACAATAATCTGACCAGGAACCAAACCCACCCCCAAAGATGCAGGAAATCTTCAGGCTCAGCCTCTCAACCACCGTCAGCCAATAAACAAATTTAAGGCCCTGGTCAAGGACCTGGAAAACTCCGTAGAAGTTTCAGTGTTGACTGAGACTATGTTCACCTTCCAAAACCGCCTCCGCCTATTTTACCACCAGTGGGTCACTATTACCTCAGACAGTTGGGTGCTTGACATCATTCTTTCTGGTTACACCATCCCTTTCCTCTCCAAGCCATCTATTCACCTTCTCTCCCCATCCCTCTTCAGGGATCACAAGTCTCTGCTATGACAGGAGACGCTCCATCTGCTAGATCTGGGGGCTATAGAACCGGTCCCAAGACAGCACAGGGGTAGAGGGTTTTACTCTCGTTACTTTCTAACCCAAAAAAAGTCAGAAGGCTGGAGACCCATTCTAGACTTGCACAATCTGAACAAATTCATCAAGACACAGCACTTTCGCATGGTCACTTTATCCACCATTATCCTGGCATTGAAATAAGGGACTGGTTTTCAGCCCTTGACCTCCAGGATTCTTATTTTCATGTTCTAAAACATCCTGCTCCCAGGAGGTTCCTAAGGCTCATGGTAGGCCTGGATTATTACCAATATCGAGTCCTATCGTTTGGTCCATCTATGGCTCCTCAAGTTTTTTCCAAAGTGCTCACCATAATCACAGCATTTCTTCACTCCATGGGAATAATTATATTCCCTTATCTTGATGACTGCCTGCTCACGGCCACATCGCAGTCCGAGGCAGCATGCATGACTGCAATAACCATACAGGGCTTTCAGAAGCTTGGCCTCTGAATAAACTGGGAAAAGTCATCTATCTGTCCCTCCCAGATCATACAGTTTATTTGGGCCATCTGGACTCCATGTTAACATGAGCCTATCTACCTCACAACAGGTTTCTTGCCGTCCAAACTCTGGCTACAACACTTTATTTTACCACATGAACCACAACTAAGGATTGTTTACAGCTTCTCAGTCATATGTCAGCTACAGCCTTTGTGGTACCGCATGCCTGATTCCACATGTGTTGCCTACAGATTTGGTTCTCCACAGTATAAAAATCTCTACAGCACCCCACGTTGCTCCTGCTTACCAGACCTCACGCGGTCAAGGCATCCCTCCTCTGGTGGACCGAACAATCCAATCTCTGCATGGGGATTCCATTCCTCCCACATCATCCCTCACGCACAATCACTACAGACGCTTCACGTACAGGCTGGGGAGCTCATCTTCATGAACAGATCACTCAGGGTTTTTGGTCTCCTCAAGTGATGACCTTGCACATAAACTTGTTAGACCTGCATGCTGTGTGCAGTGCTTGCCAGCATTTCCTGCCCTCTATTGCCAGCAAACACGTGTGTTCTTACAGACAACATTGTCTTGGGAACAGGCAAGGGGAAGCCAGGTCTTGATCCCTGTGCCCCAAGGCAATAAAACTGTGGAATTTTTGCATCACCCACAAAATTCACCCCTCAGCAGTTCACATACCAGGAATCAGATATGTAACAGCTGATGCTCTCAGCATACATTTTCCCCAGCACCACAAATGGGCACTCAATGCTGTTGGGATTAATTTGAGTGCTGCTATGGACAGTGCAATCCAACCTCTATTTTGAATCCTCAGTTCCATTTTACCACCTATGAACTGTTGGGACAGCTGAGGCACAGGAACTGGTATGGACTGGATTTTCCTGCCAGGCGAACTGTTGCACTCAGCATTGAAGGTTGCATTGAAGGTTGCACACGTCACCTGTCAGCACTAAACACCTGCACTCAGCACTGCACCATCTAATGTGCACACGGCACAAACCTCCTTTTCCCGCCAAAGACCTATTAAAAGGAGTTCTCGCCCTACGGCTCGGGTTGCTTCTTCCTCGGTTGCTGCTTCGTTGGACTCAAGGGTGGTGAGATTCTTAGGCCTCTGTGACATCTTTCAGTGTAGTCTGTAGCTCAGTCACTGCATGTGGGAGTGTCAAATAGAGACTGAGGGTCCTCACCATCATTGCTGGATAATACCTCAGCTGTCCAGGTTCCCGAGTTGTGGTGAAGGCCCAGGTATTGGTGTAGCTAAAGACGCAAGCTGCTAATTGTGGACATTTCGGACTGCTCTGGCGAAGGCCCAGGCCTTTCCGGAACTGCTCCGTCCCAATACCATCTAAAAATCCTCGAGGGCTATAAGTAGCCCTAGGGTTGAAGTTCCTAAGCAACCTGACTGAATCCTGTCCGGTTCCTCCATTGTACCATCTACTGATTGTAAAGTTACTTACCTTTTGAGGTTTTCTTTACTATCTTCTATCTTTCATAAGCCTGAAGACAAAGGAAATCAGAGATTTATTTTGTTTATCTTTCAAGCCCCTGGATTTAGGATATCAGAAGAGGAAGATGTAAAATAGTGTATTCTGGTGCAAAACTTAGAAGAAATGCGATAGCAACATGTGAAAAAGTAGAAATTTTTTTCCTGATAGGATCATGCCTTGGGCACCACACAGGAACTTCAACATACCCAGGCAGGGAGCCTTTATGACAGCACAATGGATCCCTTAGATACCCACTTGGCTTCTGGTGCTGTGCGGGAGCCATGGTGTGTTCATTTGCAATCTGGGATTCCAGCTGAGTTAGTCTTGTGAGATGACTGGAGTTTAGGACTCAGAAGAACTTGCCCTAAAACACAAAATGCCCATCAAACCAATTGGGTGGATATGTGGGCAAGTGATAAAGAGATTATCTGGACAAGGTATGTAGTCCAGTTTGTGATCCATTTAACCCTCCAAACTTTCCTTGTCCTATCTATTCACACATTACCATCACTTCATTTAATTAATTAGGAAGTTTTGAATTGAATATTTAATTGCTTCTTTTTTATCTCAGCATACCTAATCCAGAGAGTAGTTGTGGAAATTATAGATGAGATTAAGGATGAATTTCCAACCATAATTGGAATACAACGGTCAAACCAGGTAATGTTACTGAATTACCATATTTCATTGCCATTAAAGTTCTGATAAAGGATTTTCCCCTTCTTGTTTAAAAATATTGTAAATGAGTTTTATCTACCATTATTTTATAAGGCATCAACCTCAACAGAACATATTCAGTCGTTAGTTATTGGAGCAGGGACAGGAACCTAGATCTCCCAAGTGGATACTCTTAATTTCTGGGTTTAAGAAAGAGTCATGTCTCACTCCTTCTCTCGTGGGGCTCCTCCACTTCCATTTTATTCTGAGCCTAATCTTGTAAGTGGCCTCTATAAACATCTGTTGAATTGGGCATTTCAGGTGAGACAGGCGGGGAATGTTCTGATCTGTTTGATGGCATCAGGATTTAGATGGCTCCATGCATATGCACTTGGCAGAAATTTAGATGCCTAGGTAATCTGTGTGTTAGATAGCATTGAGTGGAGGTTCTGAGGATCTTAATTTTGGATTTAGATCCCAGCTCAAGTGGCAGTTAGGTGCCCAATATTTCTGTGAATGCAGCCTGCAGTTCCTTCATTCCTCGTCTATGAAATGGAGATAAAATTTCCCTTTCACAGGGATGTTGTGAAGGTAACATACATCAAGGCTTGTAAGGTGCTCAGACTCTACTGCAGAGGTGGGCAAAATATGGCCCACCGTCTGGATTTGGCCTGTCCAGCATTTCTGTCCCACCCACTCAGCTGATAAGTAGAGTGTTCTAGCAGCGTGTCTTCAGCTGCACCTTCCTCCATCTTGTTCCATCCTGCAGCCAAGCAGTTCCCAGGACCTTCCCTCTAGCTGGATGGTGGAAGTACAATGCTGAAGTCAGGGTGTCTTCCTGCTCCTGTACCGCATTTCCACAATGCAGGGATCTGGGAGAGGGACACACACAATGGAGCTGCTTCTAGGGGCCTGGAGCTAGCCATTGATGACAACTAAAATTTGTGGCCCCCCTGCGAAAAGTATTGCTCACCCCTACTCTACTGTGATAGACCCTCACCTCCTTCTATACTTTCAATTCCACTGTCACTGGCAAATCAGAATGTGAAGCAGGACGTCAATTACAATCCCTCTCATGTAAAAATAAAATCAGAAGAAGAAGGCTTGTAAGAAGCTATTTCCTTAAATATTCCCAATAGTTGCTTCCTCTGTTCCTGTTCTCACACTGCAGAACATCTCTGGCAAAAACGCCATGAGTTGGCTGACTTCTAACACTACAAATTCATTCTCTTCTCCTTCAATTCTGCCATCTTCCTAGCTAAATAACTCTACTAAGACAATTTAACTGAATCTCACCTTCACAATCCCAGCTATCTCTGACCACTAGTCAAACCCTGTCTTCATACCTCCACTTTTCTCTGCACAGGTGCCAATTTCCTCCAAGAGAAAATTGACAAAATACAATATGACCTTCCACTTCTCCTTTTATAACTCCCTCCTCCTGCTGCTTGTCACACACACAGAAGTTTCTTATATGTTCTCTTCTTCTGAGCCTTCCTCTTGCTACAGTGACCTCATCTCATCCAATTTCCCTCATGCTCACTCTCATTCCTTCCCTTACATTTCTTTACCTCTTGTGCACTCCTGGCTCAGCTGACTGAGACGAGGGCAGTCTAGCCTATGGATGCAAAACCCCCTTTAATTGGCTAACTGGTTAAACATAATGTTTAACCAGTTAAAGAGGGCAGCGGGCAACTGACTTCCTACTGGCTGGCTGGCTCTGACCTTAGACCTTGGTTCTTGGGTTGCCAGCCCTTCAGGATTGTCCTAGAGTCTCCAGAAAGTAAAGATTAATCTTTAGATTATGTCATGTGCTGTAACCTCCAGGAATATGTCCAACCAAAGTTGTCAGTCCTATTGGTTCCTGATGCCTGCTCTACTACTAGGCTAGACTAGGAATGTGAATGTTAGTCTCACCCTTAATGTGTGAGGCTTACTTGTTAAGGTTAACTAGTGGGGACTAGAGCAGCTCCCCACCTGCTATGGTCAGGGAGCTACTTCAGCCCAGTGGGGGGCCCACCATGGATAGGGCTGTTTTGGTCTACCCACAGGGCTGCTGAGAAATTGAGCTGCAGTGCTCCTGCCCCCTAGCTCCCATTGGCTGGTTTTTTAGCCAGTATGAACTGAGACACTTTGTTGGAGGTGGGGGCAGCACACAAAGCCTCCTCTCCTCCTCCCACAGCGCAGAGAGCCACAGGGAGCAGTTAGCCACTTTGTGTGGCACTGCTCCATGCCACAAGTGCAGGTGGGCCTGATTAAAAGGCTTGCCCACGCTTGTACTACAGTCGTTAGATTTCAAGGGCACTGTGATACATATAAGGACATAAGAACAGCCTTATTGGGTCAGACTAAAGTGCCATCTAGCCCAGTAGTCTGTCTTCTGATGTAGCCACAGCCAGATGCTTCAGTGGGAATATACAGAACAGGGCATTTTATTGAGTGATCCATCTCATGTGGTCTGATCCCAGCTTCTGCTACTTGGAGGTTTAGAGACACCCAGTGCCAGACCCGCTGACAGGGGAAAGAAAAGAGGGAAACTGCCCTAGGAACTGGTGACACAAAAGGGACAACACTGCCGCAGCCCCAAGCTCTTTAAAGTGCTGCTGGAGTATCATGCTGAATGCTTTGGGCAGTGCTGAGAGCTGGAGAGGGAGGCATGGTACTCTCTGGGCTGCGTGGAGGACTGCCTAGCCCCCAATACTGCCTTCCAACTGAAGCCCCACCCTTTTTAGGGGCATGCAGCAGGCCCCCTCTGCCTTGTCCAGGGGCCCGGTGAGGCTGTCACTCTGCTGCCCAGAGTATGGGATTGAGTTTCTAACCATCCTGACAAACAGCCATTGATAGACCTCAGAGAGGTAGCCAAGTTAGTCTGTAATTTTAAAAACGATTAGTCCTGTTAGAGACTAACAAAAATATATATACAGTATCATGAGCTTTTGTGGGCACAATCCACTTCTTCAGATGATCTTGAGTGGAAAAAAAGAACCCAGAATTTATAACAGAAAGGGGGAGAGGAAAAATAAAAGTACCTGTCAATTACAGTGCCAGTGCTAATGAGGCTAATTGATTGGGCTGGAAGTGTCCCATACTTAGCTTTTGATGTCAATGATGTGTGAAATGTAAGGAAGACTAGTTTTCTAATGGGATATCCAGTTTGTTCCTGCCCAGAGAACCAGTGTCAAATTTGCATATGAAGGTTAATTTTGCACTCTCTCTCTGTAACTGGCTTGTGAAATTCCTTTGTAGAAGAATGGCTACTTTAAATCCATTAATGAATCCCCAGGCAGGTTAAAATGTCCCCCTACAGGTTTATATATATAGGTCGTACCCCCCTTAACCAAGACTCTCTGGTCTGGCAACACCAATGGTCCAGGAGGACCACAGATGTTCCTGGACCATAGAGTCCAGGTACAGGGAGGTCTGTCTGCAGGGCAGGAGCGTAGCAGGGGACAGGAACAGCAACTCAGCTGGGAGCCCTGTTTGAGGTGGATGGGCAGCACAGTGGGGCAATCTGGCCCCAGCAGCTGGGCAGTAGCAGGGGGCTGGCAGCAGCCACACAGCTCCAATCCTGGCCCCAGCTACACAGCTCTGGCCCCAGCCATGCAGCTCCAGCCCTGGCAGCAGCTAGGGAGCCCTAGTTGCAGAACTCCAGCCTCAGCAGTAATGGGGCCAGCAGGAGCTAGAGAGCTCTGGCTCAGGGAGTGACCAGGCAGCAGCAGGGCAGGCTGGAGCCCTAGATGGGGGGCAGTGGTTTGGTATGGGCCAGGAGGGAAGGGACCTTCCCTGGTCTAGCTAATCCCCTCATTTGGGACTGATCAGGTCCCAAGGGTTCCAGACCAGGGCTGTCCAACCTGTATTGCTATTTCTGATATCTAACTTGTGTCCATTGATCCTTTGTTGTAAAGTTTATTCAGGTTGGCCAATATACATGGCAAAAGGGCATTGGTAGCACTTGGTGGCATGTATCACATTAGACTATGTGCAGCTGTATAAGCCCTGTTCACCATGAACATGTCTGAATTATTTTTGAATCCCATTATACTTTTGAGCTTCACAACATGGCAACAAGTTCCATAGGCTGACTATGTGTTTTATGAAGTAGTACTTCGTTCTATTTTAAATTTGCTGCCTGTTCATTTCATTGGATGATGCTAGTTTTTGTGTAATATGAAGTGGTAAAAAACACTTTCCTACTCCCTTTCTCCACACCATTCATTATTTCATAGATATCTATCATATATATCCCTCCCTTAGATGTCTCTCTTCTAAAATGAACAGTCCCCATCTTTTTAATCTTACCTTGTATGGAAGTTGTTCCACACCCCCAATTTTTATGAGGTAGTACTTCGTTCTATTTTAAAATTTTTTGTACATTTTTCTAATTCTAATACATCATCTTTTGAGAATGACAACCAGCACTACACACAGTATCCAAGCTGTGGTTATACTGTGGATTTTCATAGTGATATGATGATACTTCCTGTTTTTTTATTACCTAATATTCTGTTAGAATTTTTTACCATCACTGTATGGTGAGTGGATGTTTTCAGGAACTATTCACAACTATCTATTTCTTGAGTGGTAAAAGCTAATTTAGACCCCAACATTTTGTATAGATAGCTGGGATTGTTTTCTAACATGCATACCTTGTACTTATCAACATTGAATTTCATCTGCCATTTTCTCACCCAGTCACCCAGATTAGTGAGATCCTTTTGTAACTCTTTGGACTAACTGTCTTGAGCAATTTTGCATCATCTGTCACCTCACTATTCACTATTTTTTCTAGATCACTTATGAATATGTTGAACAGCACAGATACCAGTACAGATATTTGGGAATCATGCTATTTACCTCTCTCCATTGTGAAAATGTATCATTCCTTCCTGACACTTCCTATCTTTCAATCAGTAACTGATCCATTAGAGGACAATCCCTCTTATCCTATGACTACTTAGTTTGTTCAAGAGTCTTTGGTGAAGAGCATTGTCAAAGGCTTTCTGAATGTCCAAGTACACTAAATAGGATCATGCTTCTCCACATGTTTGTTGTTGACTGATAATTCCAATATATGGGTGAGGCTTGATTTCCCTTTACAAAAGCTGTGCTGACTCTTCCCCAATATATCATGTTTATCTATGTGTCTAATAATTTTGTTCTTTACTGCAGTTTCAGTCAATTTGCCTGGTTACTGAAGTTAGGTTTACTGCTATGTAAGTGCCAGGATTGCACTTGGAAACTTTTTAAAATATGAATTACATTAGCTGTCCTTTTATCTTGTACAGAAGGTGATTTAAGTGACAGGTTACATATCTTAGCAAGTTCTGCAATTTCATATTTCTCTTCCTTCAGAACTTTTGTGTGAATACCATCTGGTCCTAGTGACCTATTACCATTTAATTTATTTGTTCCAAAACCTCCTCTATTAATATCTCAATCTGGGACAGTTCCTTAGTTACATTAAAAAAAAAAAGCTCAGGTGTTGGGATCTCTCCCATATTTTCTGCATTGAAGATGGATGTAAATAATTAATGTAGCATCTCTGAAACAGCTCTTTCTTAAGTGCTCTATAATCACCTTGGCCATCCCATGGCCCCACGGATTGTTTGGTAGGCTTCTTGCTTCTGTTGTACTTTTTAAAAAATGCAGTTAGTTTCTGTGACCTTAGGTAGCTGTTCTGCATTTTTGACAGGGTTTAAGCTTTTCTTCCTCATTATTTTACTTCGAATTGTAAAGGATTTCCCCCCTCTCACACTCTCTTTTACTCTGCTGTTTAGCCATGGTAGCAGGGTTCCCTTGCAATTTTTAAAAATTATTTGTAGGGCATACATTTAATTTGAGCCTGTATTACGGTTGCTATGCAGTTTGTAGGTACTTCATCCTTGTGGCTGTTCCTTTTGTTTTGTATGTAATTAGCCTCCTCACTCTTGTGTAGTTCCCCTTTTTGAAATTAAATGCTATTGTGGTGGGCTTCTTTGCTTTTCTCCCCTACTATGATGTTAAATTTAATTACATTGTGGTTGCTATTTCTGAGTGGTTCAGGCTATTATACTCACCTCTTGGACTGGATCCCATGTTCCATTTCAATGTGCATTCTTCCTGTTTCAAGAATCTTATTTGGTTTTAATGTTTTTTATTTTTATCATATATAATAATATTAGAAGTACAAAACATCCAAGACAGATCTTTATCTGATGTAAATTGTCATAGCTACATTGACTTCAATGGAATTATGGCAATTTACATCTGAGAATCTACTCAACATTTTTTTTTCATAGTTTGGTTACAGGACTCCCATTCATTTTTCATGGAAGTTGCACTTCTGACCAATATCAGTTACTGCCCAGTGCACAGAAACGTATCATTGTATATTACATATGTGGGAACAATTTCTCCAATTTAATGCAGCCACTGAAATTCATCACCCTCACTGAATAAACTCTAGGGCTATGTCTACACTCACGGCTTCTTGCGCAAGTACAGCCGTTCTTGTGCAAGAATCTGCAGAGCATCCACACTGTCCGTCTGCTCTTGCACAAGTAAATTTATAGTACGGCGTGGTAAGAGAGGGTTCCTTGCACAAGAGCTACACTCTTTTTTAACAGGTGTAAGCCCTCTTGTGCAGGAGCTCTTGCGCAAGAGGGCAGTGTGGACGCTTGGCAGGGATTTCTTGCACAAGAAAACCCTATGGCTAAAATGGCCATCAGAGCTTTCTTGCGCAAGAGAGCGTCCACACTGCCATGGGCACTCTTGCGCAAAAGCACAGCTCGCACATGGCAGTGTGGATGTTTTCTTGCGCAAGACTTCTTGCACAAGAACACTTGCGCAAAATGTTCTTGCGCAAGAAGCCACCAGTGTAGACATCGCCTAAGTGATTGGCATTGTAGAGGGAAGACTACTATGAAGTAATCATACTTAGATCTTTCTCACACAGTCATCCTATGGCCAAGTTATTATTCCAGTTTATTGATAGGAAGAGTGATTGTTGTTACATTGCACATACCTACTTGGACAATTGTACCCCTCTAAGTACAGATCATGTGCTAAATTATAGAACCAACACAGAGCTCCTCTGAACAGTGTAGGGACACCAACTTGTAGACAACTACACGATTATGTACTTATCGGTTAATCCTGTCAACTATTTCTGTATCAGGGGCAACAAGGGCAAGGAGAAGGAGGGAGCTGGTGCCAGCTACCCATAAGCATGGAGGGTGAGGGGGGCAGGCAGGAGCTGATGTGTGTGAAGAGCCAGCTTTCAAGCTGACTCACTGTGCAAGCTGACTGTGTGGACCCACCTGCCCCACTCCATGATGCTGCTGCCTCTGAAAGAGGCAGCAGCATGGGGGGAGGCAGGGGAGGTTGCTGCGAAGCAGCCTGTGCCCAACAGTGGGCCCGGGCTTGCTGAGGTCAGAGGTTGCTCTGTAGCAGCCTCCCCTGCCCCTCCCCAGAGACAGGGACTCTGCATCCCACAGAGCAGCCTCTGTCCGCAGGGAACCTGGGCCTGCTGCAAACAGAGACTGCTCTGCATCAGCAGCCCTTGTCCTTTTTTTAAACCGGTTCCTCCCTGGACCAGCTCCCATCTGCTACCCCTGATAGAGTGGCAGCAGTGCAGGATTGCAGGGGGCTCCCTTGCAGTCCTGTGATTCTATGCATTTATCTTAAGCATTTTTAATATGCCCATCACTGTATTACCAGGTGGCAATGCTATCATTTAAATCAATTGGTAAATCATCAGCAATAAACCATTAAACTCTTTTGGCTCATAGCAAGTGTACTCTCAATTTAATCTGATATATCCTTTGTTAGGCCCTTTATGTTCTGAGCCGATAGGCTGAGCTAGAATACCTACATCTCCAATTATTTTTTAAGTTTTCTTTTAATGCTGAGTCTTATGGAAAGCACAGTGAGCTCTGCAAGATGCAGAGCCTACTGGGAGTCGCTGATACCATCAGCATCCATAGACATATTTCTCAAATTCCAATAACAGCTGCACTTTCCTGCTTGCTGAGCCACTGTAGAGCTGGGAGTACTGCAAAGGCCATACACCAATTACAAGAGATAGGTAGTCTTGAGCCCTTGGTCAAACAGAAGCTGCAAAGGCTTTTTCTTCTAGATGCTAACTGTGCACATAAATGTATGTTGTTTTCCAAGACATTAAGTGTAAAATATTCTGGAACTTTATAAATGAACACAGGGCAAATTATCTTTTCCTATGTGCTTACATAGTGTCTTGGATGTTGCCTCAATTCAAGTCATTACATGCGTTCATTATTATTTGTAGAACTAAATGAAAAATAACCTAGCTTTTAATAATATAACTTGTATCTTTGAATAACCTCAGTATCAAAGAATTGTCTTTATAATAGCCTTTCACTTTCCATAAACTCATGATATTCTAAGAAACTGAATCCTATGACCTGTTATTTCTCAAATACTTCCCTTTCAGCACATTCCCATTCTGCAAGCGTCCAGATCAGTGGTGGCAAGCACATTCTCTTCATCTCCTGGAGTAAGAGTTATTAATGGGCTAAACAGAATATCAGCATCTTCAAAATCTGGTGCCAAATTCTTGCAGCCACGACTTGTACAACATTTTGCAGAGTTAAATACTATGTCTCATTGTCTTCTGAAAAATATAAACACACCAAAGCAGCCTCTCTATAAAAATCAGGTATGGGAGCTATAGTTCTAGTGCTAATTAATTAGATCCCATTCTAATGTATTTTACCTGCAATGTATATCAGGTTTTCAAACTACTTTCAGTTAAGAGTTTTGTGCCACTCAGCTCAGTTACTGTGTGCAAAATTGGAATCTTTACCATCTCTATCCCATTTTCCCACTTTCACCTCTCTTACATAATAATTAATACGAGCCCAAATCTTGAATACAATACTTTGTCCTCATTCAGTAGGCATTTTGCCTGAATAAGAACTGTATACAAAGAGATGCACTGATTGCATCCAACATCTGCAAATGGAGAGGACCCTGTATACATGGTTCTCCTTGTACATGGAAAGAGGCACAACCAGTTCTGGAGCAGTATTAACCCTCTCTCTGCCACACCCCCTTTCTCCTGTAACCCACAGAAAGCCTGCTGAGTCAGAAGAATAAGTAGGCTGGTAAAAGGGCTGTGGTGGATGCCAGCCCTTTTACGCTTGTGATTCCTATATTTTCCTGTGACCCTCCAAGATGACAAAATGAACTATTGTTCTTAATCACGCACAAAAATATTTGGCTCAAAGAGGAACAAACATGTAAAGTTAGGCATTTCAGAAGTGGATATGAAAATAAGGAACTTCTCTTAAAATATTGTCCTGTTTAGCGGCATTGATATTTTGGCAGCCAAACCCACCCAAAAACTGTTTTTAAAAAATGTATTTCCTTCAGGGTAGAACATTTTCCCTTTTTGATGTGATCTCCTATCCAGCAAAGACTGCTCTCACCAGCATCATGTGTGCTTCCTATGCAGCACTAATTTATGTGGTAAGTTAATAAACTTCTTAATTCTGTAACTGATTCTGCTGCCCTTATCCACAGTGACTAGTTCCTGACTCCATAAGGAAAACAGAGATTATATGCAGCATAAAGTACCATCCAATGTGTAAAGGGGACAGAATCAGGCATTCTTTGATGTATTCATTTACTTGATATTCATACTATAATGACACACCCAAACAAGAATTAAATATACGCATTTCAGTTTTCACTCTGCTCTTCGTTTTCATACAGATAGCTGCACAACAAGCTGAATGAAATAGTTATTTTACTCAAGTTGCCTTTGAGGGTGTCTCGTACATATTAAAGCAGCCTTGCAAATGTGATGAGACAGGGCAGGTTAAACAGCTTGGCTGTGTCTACACTGGCGCAGTCTTATGCCAAAGCGGCCGCTCTTGCGCAAAAACTTGCTCCCTGTCTACACTGGCCGTGTGTTCTTGTGCAAGTAAACGGACATTCTACTGTATAAAATCGGCTTCTTGCGCAAGAACTATGATGCTCCCACTCAGGAATAAGCCCTCTTGCGCAACTGTTCTTGCGCAAGAAGCCAGTGTAGACATGCAACATGAATTTCTTGCGCAAGAAAGTCCTATGGTTAAAATGGCCATCAGAGCTTTCTTATGCAAGAAAGCGTCTACACTGGCATGGATGCTCTTGAGCAAAAGCACATCTCGGTGTAGAAACTCTCTTGCACAACTACTCTAACGCAAGAACTCTTGTGCTAAAGAGTTTTTGTGCAAGATCACGCCAGTGTAGACGTAGGCCTTGATAGTAGGGTAGAGAGGCAGCTCTTTAAAATGAACAGAAACGGCCCTAGCTAATCAGTGGCAGCTTAGACCAGTCTGCTATAAAGCAATTAAGGGCCAGGTGAGTTGATTCAGGCTGCCAGGGGACCTCTTTAAAAACCTTCACTGTGGGGGACAGGAGAGGAGAGGAACAACCGATAAGGAGACTCAGAGGTGCTGAGCAGAACATCACCACTGCTAAAGGCTGCAGAGGGAAGTGAGGCTCCCTTCCCCCCAAGTGGCCGGACAAGGACTGTTTACTCAGCTCCAACTGGCCCAGGGCAACGGCCCCAACACTCTGTTGTTTTTGCTGAGGAACAAGCCAAACACTGAAACAAGGCAAATGAGATTTCTACCTCAACCTCTAAACTTTGGGATAGTGAGCAGAACAGGGGTGAGAGAGCCAGGAGTGGGACTGACCCTGCCACACTGGTCATGAAAATTAGCAACTCAAGGTATAAAATCTACTCCCTTGTTCTTTGCTATATTTATTGAAAAGGAAAAAATGTTTACTTGCTTGTCAAAAAACCCAAAACAAAACCAAAAACCCAAATACCCCCTGACTAAGCAATAATTTGCCAGTTGTTTACAGGATTATTTTCCCCATCTGCTCCAACAGACTTTAAGGCAAAAGGGCCCATTGTGATTAGGGCCCTACCAAAATCATGGCTCATTTTGGCCTATTTCATGTCATAGGATTGTAATAACGGTAATTTCAGATATTTAAATCTGAGACTTCATGGTGGTGTAATTGCAGGGGTCCTGATCCAAAAGGAGTTGCACAGAAGGGAGGACCACTAGATTATTGTAGGGGGGGGGGGGTTGCAGTACTGCTTCCCTCACTTATGTGCAGCTGCTGGCAGCAGCATTGCCCTTCAGAGCTAGACAATGGTGGTAGCTGGTGAGGACTCCAGTTCTGAAGATAAAGCGATAGCCAGGAGCTGCACAGAAATAATGATGGCCTGTTAAGGTATTGCCACCGTTACTTCTGTGCTGTTGCCTCCAGAGTAGGGCCCTTAGTCAGCTGCTGCGACACCCTGGCCACCCAGCTCTGCAGGCAGCAGTGCAGAAGGGTGAAATGGGTACGGTATTGCCATCCTTTCTTTTATATTGCTGCTGGAGAGGTGTTGCCTTCAGAGCTAGGCGCACAGGCTATGTCTAGGCTGCAAAGAAAAGTCGGAAAAAGGATACGCAAATTGCAATTTCCTTTTTCCACTTTTTTCGGATGAGGATTTTCTGAAATGTGGCCCATCTACATGGGGCCAAATTTCGGAAAAACCTCCTTTCGGAACATCCCTTCTTCATCGAGAAGCGACTCTGGGAGTGTTCCACATGAGGTGTTGAGTGCCCCCAGGGGCTCCTTTTCTTCCTCGTACAATGAGGAATACAGGGATGCTGAAAGAACATGTCTGGTTTTTCAGAAACTGTTCCGAAAAAGCAGATGCGTTCCTTGGATGGGGCATAGCTTTTCCTGGATACTTCTGGTAGCCCACAAAAGCTCTGCAGTGTAGACACAGCCACAGTCAACACTAAAACCACTGTTTTTCAGTTGACTAGCTCAAAAGGCAGCACAGAAATAAGAATGTCAATACTGTCTAAAATAACCAGTGGACACCCCCCGCAAATTGGGTCAGAATCTCCAATTTGAGAAATGCTGATCTCCCTCTTGTGTATATTATAGTGGAAAAGCACACACAAGGCCAGATTTCACGAGAGGACATCACATTTCACAGTCTGTGTGTTTTGCATGGCTGTGAATTTGGTTGGGCCCTACTCATGATCATCTAGTCTGACTTCCTGCACATCATAGACAATAGAACCTCACCCTCTCACTCCCTTCACAACCTCTGGCTGAGTTACTAAGCTCCTCAAATTTTGATTTAAAGACTTAAAAGTTACACAGAATCCATCACTGATGCTAATTCAAAACAGCAAAAGACCCATGTCCCTTCAGAGGAAGGTGAAAAAGCCCCAAGATCTGTCACATTTCTCAACCTAAACATGACAATCAGTTAATCTCTGAGTACATGGGCAAGACCCACCAGCCAGACACCTCAGAAAGAACTCTCTGCATAACTCATAGTCCTTCCCATCTAGTGTCTCCTCTCTGGCCACTGGAGATATTTAGTAACACTAGTAATAGAAGGTCATATGCCATTGTAGACAATTTCATTATACCATTCAATAAGTTTATCAAGCTCAGTCTTGAAGCAAATTAGGTTGGAGTTTTGTTTTTGTTTTGGATTTTTTTTTGTTTGTTTTTGCCAACACTACTTCCATTGGAAGGTGTTGAAGAACTTCACTGATGAAAAAACATTTATCTAATTTCAATCCAACACCTGAGAATTACTTTGATCCTTTCATAACTTCTCCATCTCTTATGTTTATCCCTCCAATGTACTTAAAGAATCTTCAGCTTGTTTTGTTAGGCAAAACAAGCCAAGTTCCTTAAGTCTTCTCTCGTAAGTTTGGTTCTGCATTTCACTGATCATCCTAGTGTAGCCATTCTCTGTATCTGTTCCAGTGTGAATTCATTGTTCTTGAACATGGGAGACCAGAACTGCACAGTGTTCCAAATGAGGTCTTACCAATTCCTTATATAAGGATATTAGTGCTTCTCTATCTCTACTGGAAATCTCTCTCCAAAAGCATTTTAGGATTGCATTATCCCTTTTTCACAGTGTTTCGTAAACTTTTTTTCATAAAGTACCCCAGTACCTACAGTTTTCAGACACGCACAATTTGTTTCTACTATTGCAACACATTTGTTTAAACAACTTAATCGTAGCCAGGCAGGCAATGACATTTTTGGGTATAAAAAATACAAAAATAATAAAGCACTGTAAAACTTAAAACAAAAATTCAGGTTTCTGCAAATTTCAGTTGGGCTGATGTACCTCCCCTCCCCCCCCCCCAACTTCTCTTGAGTACCCCTAAAAGCACTTGTACCATTGGTTGAGAAACACAGCTTTTTCACATCCACATCACATTTGCTGCTCATAGTCATCCTCTGATTAACTAATATAACCAGGTCTTTCTGTCTTCTGTTGCTTCCAACTGGTAAATCCCCAGTTTATACAAAAGTTCTTCTTGTTAGTAAGTGCATGTCCTGTTTCTGCCCTGTCCTACTCCTTCTCCCAATCCTATTCTTTCTCTAGCCAGTCCCAGTCTCCACTCCATAGACTTCTCATCCCTTTGTGCTTGCCCCTCCTTAGTCACCACTTTTAGGCTTCCCATACAAGTCTCTCTCAACTACTTGCTGCATCAATGCCAGTACTCCCACCCTGACTCGTTTCCCATCTTCTCACTCATTCAGTCTTAGTTGCCTCCTGGTTTGTCTTCTCTACACTCATTCTTAGACCCACTACGCCACCCCAAGTTCCTCATCTAATCTCAGTTCTCCATGTAAAATTAAGATTGTGTTGTATATTGGGTTGTAGATATAGATCTTGTTGTTATAGTAACTGAGTAGGTCACTGGGGTCAGCCCAGCTAGTCTGGGCTTGTGCTAGTGAGTTCTGTGCTATGCAATAAAATGGACACTTGCAACTACTCAAGCTCTCTGCATTTCCACTGATTTCTTCCTATACTGTGAAACTCCCTATGACACAACAGATTGAATCTTGGTGATTGTAGCTACTAAATTCTTTATCATCTCTGGTAAGCATGGGTGAAGAGATTTTTTTCAAAGGCTTTCAACTTGGCCATATTTGGATAGATTTCTCCAGCTATATCCCTGACACACAGCTAGTGGCTGTTGCATTTCAAGGCTTTGCTCAAAAGCATGGGTGCACTAGAACTTCTCAAAGTGACCAGAATTTTATTAAATAGCAAAACATATTACCCTATTTTGATTATCAGAAATGGCTAACTGTTTTGGATTAAGTTTAGAATTAAAAGATCCAGACACCTGGTGTGGAAAACACCAGCCCAATTAAAATTTGTGAAAAATATAAGAGGCTGAAAACAGGATCTCATAATGGCAAATTTCAGGCTATTTGCCCCATCCATCTACAATGTATGTATCAACTTAGTATATTTTCCCTTTATCAGTTTTTGTCTTGATCATAAAAGCCAGGGATGGGTAATAAGCAGTCTGAGAGTCAGACTGTTCACCAGAATTAGGTCATGGAGGGCCATCAGATGCCTACTTTACCTGAGTGTCTGCAGATACAGATGCTCACAGTTACCAATGGCTGCAATTTGCTGTTCCCAGGCAATGGTTGCTGAGGGAAGCAGTGTGGGCTGAGCTACCACTTCCCATAGCTCCTATTGGCTGGGAAACCACGGCCAACGGAAGCTGCAAATGGCTGTACTTGTGGATACCCATGTAAATAAAGTGTCTGGTGGCCTGCCAGGGACTAACCCTGATGAAACTGCATCTGGCCCATGAGCAACTGGTGCTCACCTCCTCCGTAATCCCATTAGGACACAGACAGTCTCTTCTAGGTATGCATAACATTCAACATAATGGGGGCTCAGTCCCAATCAGGGCCTTTGGCCACTACCAGAATATAAATATTTTTAATTATTAAACATTTAAAAAAATAATAATGCCAGGCATCCTAAGAAAATGCCTGGATATCTGCACGTTACAGGGAGCGGAGGCACTATTCTACTTCACATAGAGACTGTGTGAAGTGCTGAGTGCTAACACCCACTTGTAGCAATGGGATTTAAGGACATTCAGCTCTTTGCTAGAGATATTCAGCAGGTTACATTTTAGCTCCCTGCTTGATTCATTACAAACTCTGTCCTGTCCTGCAAGGCATTGAGTGCTCCAAGTATCATTTTATTCTGTGGTAATCAAGGTAGGTTGGGAACTTGCAGGATTGGGTTTGCACATCCAAATACGTTGTTAGATGTTCTATACCAGGACCTGTTCAGTTTCTTATTGCTTAATTATAATTTCTTATATCTTTAGAAGCCTGAAAAATAAAAAGGTTGAGAAAGTTAAAGTATTTTTCCATATAAAAGTTTCATCACCTTATACATCTTTTAGTATTTTGCCAGCTCCTGTGGCTATAATCTCATTGGGTATGTCTACACTACCATCCTAGTTCGAACTAGGGTGGTTAATGTAGTCATTCAAAGTTGCAAATGAAGCCCGGGATTTAAATATCCCAGGCTTCATTTGCATCTTGCTGGGCACCGCCATTTTAAAATCCCCGTTAGTGCGGACTCCGTACCTGCGGCACGGAGTAGGTAGTTCGAATTAGGCTAATTCGAACTACTGTTACTCCTCGTAAAAAGCCTAATTCGAACTACCTACTCCGTGCTGCGTGTAGCCGCGGGCATAGAGTCCGCACTAACGGGGACAAAATTTAAAGAACTTCAGCTGATAGCTTTCTGTCTGGCCCTCTTATCCATATGAAATCTTTTTTATTGTCATTATGGTCCCCACTTCCCAACTGTCTGTAGGATCTCTGATTCTGTGGTTGTTTCTGTCTGCTATCTAATTAATTTTTCTGGGTATAAACCAATTAAGGTGTGGGATATAATTTAATTATGTTACAATGTTAGATATGGTTAGTTAAATTTCAGTAGAGAAGTATGTTGGAAAAAAGGGAAACTGGATTCATGCTTGCTGGTAACTAACCCCAATAAACATTGAATGGTTGGCATGTCCAGACTTCGGGGATTGCTGTTCTCTCTTGACACAAGAAGGACCAGGGTACTGGGAGGGTGAGAAGAAGCTTTTTAACAGTAGCCATGATCCAATAAGCACTGAAGCCACTGCATAATTTTAAGCACATATGTAGTCCTATTAATTTTGCTGGAACTATCTACATGCTTAAGTTAAATGTGATTTAAGTACTGGACTGGATTTTGGCTAGAGTGCTCAACAACTTGTAGGATCGAGCCCTTTATTACTAAGATACTTGTATGTATTATAAAGCTTCAAAATAAAGTACATTTCATGTTATTACAAAGGTCAAACAGAAGTAATATCACTCTAAGTTGTGGTTTTCTTAAACTAAAATATCTTTATTATATGTAGGCACTCTCTATTAGCACAGTAGTGGGGACAATAAAAAATATAGTTCAAGAAGAAAAGGCCTCAAGAGTAAAGTCTAAGAATGAGGAAGAAAAAGATGGATTCTCCAAATATGAAGATTCAGCAAGTTACAGTGTGCTCTCTCCAGAGAAGCAAGTCTTTTCTGAATTTCCTGTGGAAAACTCAACTGAGAGCAGCATTCACATCCTACACTCTGCCCTGGATCAAGACACTTAAATATAGTGGTAACAAGACAATGAGCTTTTTGTTAGTGCACTGAATGTTTAGCCAAAGACAATATATACAAACTTTACAATCTCTATTTGTTAATAAAATAATCATTAGTACAAATAGCTTAATATCTTGTGTTCCTTGTCTCATGAAAAAAATCTAGGGTATTTGTCATTTAATCCAGTTGTGGCTGAGAGCTTCACTATTAATGTTTTTTAGGAACATGTTATATAGGATGTAAATTTTGCACTAACCAACTGTTGTGTAAATTTTTCTGATTATGTAAGTAAAAGCATGAGATTCTGAAGTCTGGAGTCTAATGTGTTTATCTTATACCAAATTCCACAAAACTGGCCAATGTCTAATCACATTTTTTCTAGCAGACAGATACTGACTAAATTGGATTAATGTGTACTTTGTTTCCTTTACTGTGGTTCAGTTTACCAATTTCTCTTTGTCAATGGAGTCCATGACATGGTTCAATTCCTCTTTGCTTTTTCCCTTTATGCAGATTTTCTCATCTCCTATCCTGATTCACTTCCCAGGATGTCTGCTTTGTGAAGTCATAATTTAAAAATGACTATATCCAATCTTGTCAGAAATATGAACAGCAATGCTGTTTGGATTCTACCCAAAGTATTAACAGAATACTCCTCTGTATTCCATTGCTAAAAAGTTCTGGAAAGGTCATATGATCTTATGCTTCATTTTAAAATTTCTTTACAAGTTCAAAAGCCAGATTTTAATGAAGCGAGGCCCAGTATCCACAAGCACCGCCTTAATGTAGCATTTCAACACACCCCGTTACTCCTTAGTTTATGCATGATGTACTCCACCAGCATTCCCTCTGGCATGGCAGCACGGCCCGACAGCTGCTTAATGAGCCCAGCCAAAAGGGAAGGGACGTGTCCCTACCAGCTTGGAAGAGACTTACTTCTCTATCCTCAGCAGGGAGCTGCTGCTGCCACTGAGGAAGAAATGCCTCTTCCCCCTGCCAGGCAACTCCATACATGAGTCCTGAGGCCCTGGCTGAGTGGTGCTCATTAAGCAACTGTGATACTGTGTTGCCACACAGCTGAGAGGGAACACTGAGCTCTACTTATGTATAAGCACAGACCTACCCATTATTACCCTGAACGTGAGTTTTATGTTGACAAGAGCATACAAAGTGGAGTCCACAGAACCTCCATTTTGTTTAAGGAATGCTTTCTCCCTCAGATGCAGCTTCCCGCCAAAACCACAGCTTTGTGCACATGACCCCAGCTATGCACCCATCCCTGAACCATGTGCACTTGGTCCTAACAGCTGCACTCAGCCCCAACATCACTGCACTCATTCCTAAAAAGTACACTCACTCCACTCAGTTGCACAAGGCCCTAATTCTGCACCCAGCCCATTAACATCTTTTTCCCACCACAGAGCCTGTATAAGCTCTGACCTAAGAGAGTTTGGGTTGGTTCCTCTGGTTTCTTTGATCTTTCCAAGTTCCTGTGGTTCCAATCCTTTTCCCTGTCATCTTTAGATTAATGGTTTTGATTTGGTGAGGCCTTGGTTTTGACTTGGTGAGGCCTTGGTTTTGACTCATCAGCCACCTTGCGTGTGGGAATGCCCCACGTGGAGGGTACTTGGCTAGAGTCGTTGGACTGAGACTGGACTTACCATCTACTACCACTTAACTTCTGGACTGGATGGTTTAGCCAGAGGGTGACCAGTACCGTATCCTGAGGAGCCATTCTCCAAGCAATTGAGGGTCCTTCCAGCATTCTTCTGCCAAGAAGCGAGGATTATCGCTTCAGGGGATCTCCCCACTTGTCCTCCTTCAAGGCTTCCAATTAGCCACGAAGTAGAAGGTTGCGGGCACTGATTGCCACATATTTTGTAAAGTATACCTTTCTTTGTATTGGGATCTTTCCTATCTGCTTGGTTTCTAGAGATAGGGTGGGTGAGTTGTGTTTATTATTCCTATTTGTGCTGTTAATTCAAAATACATGGTTTGGCCCCAAACTCTGGCTTGCCTGATTATTGGGTCCATAAATAGCCGGTCATAAAGATACAGATTACCAGGTGAACCTCGCTTCTGACTCTGGGATCAGTTACATCTAGTCAGAACAGGTCTAATTCCACTCTAAGTTAATGCGTTACATTGTTCCCAGTGTAACAGTTTGGCGACCACAGCACATCCTGGTAAGGATTTTATGGTCCTTGTCAGGTTCTGTCTGGCTTACTCAGACTTTTATAAGTAGTGCCGTAGCACAAACAGAAATAATTAATGGTACGGTCCATCGACTCAGGGAGGGAATTCCCCCAAGGCCCTATCTTTTTCTCCCCATTCTAAATCCGGAAGTGACTACAGTTTGGCGAAACTGAGGACACTCCTCCCCAATGCAGGCCACCCGGTAGCTGAGGTTCCCGACCTTGCTGACTGGCAGGTTCAGCCCTTCCTGGTGGTTCAGGTCCGTGCGGCAAGCAGGCGTGCACCTATTTTTGGGGTAATCCGGCCATTGCCGTGGTGATTTAAACCCCTTTTGCAGGGTTTTTTTTTTTTTTAAGACACTGTACCTTAACCCTTTTCTCTCCCTTAATTGGTTTTGTAATTGTATAGTGAGAACCACAGGCAGGTCTTGAAGTTCAGACCTAGCCAATAACCTGTTTTCTCAGTTAAATCTAGTACGGATTGGGTAAGCAATCTGGACAGGAAAGATGTCTGCTCCCCAGCTTTTTGACAGCCACGGCTGGAGACCTGTATATAATAAAAACACCTTGGAGTCTGCTGTTAATCTTTTTGGTAAAGAATCTAACCCTTGGGTGGAAGAATCTTTCAAAGGGGAAGATTCTTTGGTTAAGTTTGGGGAACTGTGGGAAAAATATAACAACCCCACACCAAAAAGCAATATCAAAAATGGACCCTGCTTTATGGTTTCACAATGGTGAGCCGGGAGCTGGCAGCTCAAATTAAAGTATTAAGAACTTTACATGATAAAACCACTCACCACGTTAACAACATTAGAAAGCCAGCTTAAACAAATGATTGATGATATAGAGTCGAAGTGTTATCACTGTAATTTATGGAAATGTATAATTGGGCTGGAGTTTATTTGGATTTTAAAATGGAGTCTGTGGGTCAGCCTTGTTGGTATACAATCCTGTCAGCCTAACCAAAGGAGGGTGGCGAGGGGTTTCTCTGTCTAAAGATTCCCACCCCTTACAGGGTTGCACTCATTACCAAATGCTTTGCACCCATCCCAAAAGAGCTGCACACGATCCAAAAAGCTTTGCATACTGCCCAAATGGTGTTGCACTCAGCTCTACTAACATCTTCCCGCCTTTTTGTCTATAAATAGCCTAGCTGTGATTCAGGGCGGGTTCAGTCTTTTGGGTTCAGCTTGTGTCATTTTGTAGGTATGCTATTGGTATGTTTTACTGTTTGTCATTAAATGTCATTAAATGTATGGAAGAGTGATTGAATAGTGTGACCATATGGATGTAGGTAATGGTTGTCCTGCCAGTGGGATTAGTTTCCTGTGGAGAAGTCCCGTGTAAACAATAGCCCAGCACAGGGTTGGCTACTGAGGGTTTACTTGACACCCTATTGGATTAACATGTGAAGAGTGGAAGGCCCTTCGCTAAGGAGTCCCGATATCTGCACCTGCCAGGCAAGAGGAGTATCATCGTGGGATTGCCTCACTGTTCCTCTGCCGAGGCTTCCTATTAGCCAGAGCATAGAGGTCACGACCTCTGAAACCTGTTTTCAATCACGTGGATGTAATGTATACCTTGTGTATTGGGGATATTCTATCATCTTTTCTTCTGGGATAGGGTGGGCAAACTGATATTTCACGTGTTGACCGTTTCAGATTCTTTACAATATATGGTTTGGCCCCATATCTTGTCTCCGACTCATTTGTCTTAAAACCCATACCCGATGATAGATACGGCCTCGGGCGATCCCATCTTCTGGGACAATTAACATCTGAATGTCAGGGTGTGCCTAATTAGATCTCTTAATTAATCATTACTGCGTCCCAGGGTAACAGAAGGATACCTTAATACAAGGTTTAAATGTAAAAATATCACAATTGGAGATCAAAATATCCGAATTATGTCTCAAAAATGATCAGGCAGAGGAGGTCATATTGGAACAAAATGCGTAGCTTAATGACTCACAGGTAACAGTTAGACAGCTCTTAAAAGAGGCCAATAACATCAGAACTGTGGGAGATCACACTCATGCCAACAGAACATTAGTAAGCTGCTGCAGCAGCTCAGAATGCCTAAGGGAGTGGTGGCAGCCATCCAGCCACAATTTAACCATGTAAATTGGCTGGGAGATGAAGTAAAAAGCTAAAATTGTGGTCCATCAGTGCTCTACCTTCCTATCAAGGAGGGGTGGAGAAATCTGAATAAATGGCACCAATCACTACCACAAAAGTAACAGTACCCAGGGCAAAATCAACCTGTGGTGAAACAAGAACAGAAGGTTCTCACTCCCGAGCAGGCAAGAGCTCTCCATAAAAATATGGGGCCTTGCAATAAAGAGAGGGTGTTAAATTGGCTGGCCTGGCTTTGTGTCACCCCAAATTTAGGGCCAGAAGATGTGGTGATTTTGCTTAAAGAGTGCATGCCAGTAGAAGAATTTCTCTCTCTACCTTACCAAGTAATTAATAATCCTAACATAGAGCATATAATCCTAATGTAGAGCAACTTTATATAAGTCTGTCTATCATTTATACTTTCCACATGAGGACATTTTAGGCAAGTTATATATGAACCAGCAAGGGGAAGGAGAGAAACCGGATCAATATATTATAAGAAAGAAATTGTTATATCTATTGGCAGGGCTCGGTATTCAGAGGGATGACAGGTTGGACTGTGACACTCCCCAGTTGAGGAATATTTGCTACCAAGGCTTGCTGCCAGCTATCAAACTGGCACTAGGTACCTTTGATTACCTTACTGCTCCCTTCCTTGTTATGGAAGAGAAGCTAAGAGAAATTCATGAGCTGCAGCAGCTCGCTACTGTGGGATTTAAGCAGCACCTTAAGAAGATCTCTGCATTGAATGATGAATTCCAGCAAGGAGTCATGCCACCTAAATATGAGCTGAAATTTAAGGAGAACAAAATTAACAGGGCTGGTTTCCCATCTAGAACGTTAGTTGGCAAGAGGGAAGATATCTTTGTAACTCGTAGAGTCTTGGCTTGCCATGGGAAAAGATTAAGGCAATGGACATGGACACTGTGTTTAAGGAGTTAATGCATTGGGAAGGAAAAACCGTGAAGGTTAACAAAACGCCATTTTGTGTTAAACAACCAGTATGTACGGAACCGCCATTTTGCAATCCCTCTTCCAGGTCTTGTAAGTGCCGCCATTTTGATTCCGACGATGAGAACCAGGATATGAAGTGAAGGGGTCGAGCTTCCTAGCCCCTGAAAATGGATACAATAACAACATTGTCCTTTGATTTATAAGGAAGACCTGTTATAGACATTGAATACCATGGGAAGTTCAGAACAATCAAGCAACAAGCATTAGTGGACACTGGGACATCTAATAGCCTAATTTGTCCTAAACAATCGCCATCTATTAAAACCACAACTATTGATCATGTCAAGACCTTACAATGGAAAATCTTCAATAGTGCCATTTATCAAGGATGTGCAGTACAGAATAGGCTCTCTATGGACAAGTAATACCCTAGGATTGCAAGAATTAGATAACATCAGTATTATAGGTATTGATATAATCAGAAAATGTGGGCTAATAATTGATTTACCCAATAAGTGTATCTACCAAACAACCAATGCTGAAGAAGCTGGGACCATAATATTCCCATCCCACAGTTTGAGAGTGATCAAGACATGCCAGGAAATTGAGATGCCTACATGGGAACCCGATGTGCAAGCCATAGTAAATCAACATATTACCGCTTTCGCACAACATAAATTAAGTTGTGGAAAGGTAAATCAGTCCATTTTGGTGCACGGTCTGGACATGAAACCAATAAAACAGTACCAATTTCCAATGGAAACTCAGAAGGGGATAGAAAATACAATTCAATCATTACTCTCACAAGGAGTCACTGTGAGGTGCAATAGCCCATGTAACTCTCCCATATGGCCGGTGAAGAAGGCTGACAGGAAATCATGGAGACTGACGGTGGATTTTTGGGAACTGAACAAGGTAATCCCTAGAGTGGCTCTGGTTGTAGCAAAATACCTGGAGATTATCGCCCAAATTTCTAGTGGGGCTTGATGGTTCACCGTCCTTAACATTTCTAATGCATTCTTCTCCATTCCCCTGCAGCAAGAATCATGGTATAAATTTGCCTTCACCTTTCTAAATCAACAGTTCACTTTTACCCATGTGCCACCGGGGTTCCACAACGCACCCACAATTTGTCATTGGATCATCTCTAACCTGTGGAGGAATTTGAAATATGCGAAACATGTGGTGAGCTATGTGGATGACATTTTAATAGCTACCGAGGACAGAGAGACCCACTTGAAATCTCTCAATGAAGTTCTGGGTACGTTAAAGAAGGTGGGATTTTTAATCAATCCATTGAAGGCCCAGCTAGTCCAGCAAAAGGTCTCTTATTTAGAAGTGGAATTGGGGCAAGAAGGCTGGAAGCCAGACCAGGAAAGAGTAAAAACAATATCCAACTTACCTGCTCCTAGTGATGTCCATGGTTTGAGAATATTTCTTAGATTACTAGGCTATAGTAGAGATTTTATAGAAAATTTCAGCTTAAAGGCTAAACCTCTTTATAAGCTATTGAAGAAATCTCAGCCATGAAAGTGGAGTAATGTGGAACAAGAAGCTTTTGTACAGTTGAAGACTGCCTTGATGCAGGCACCAGCTCTGACATACCTGGATCCCAATAAAGAATTTAATTTACAAATGTCAACTGGGAAGGAAGCTATTGGAGTGGTGCTGATACAGATGAGAGGGACTACAGTTAAACCTGTCGCATACAGATCCAGGACCTTGTCCGAGGTAGAACAACAATATAGCAGCTGTGAAAAGGAGGTACTAGCACTTGTTTGGGCATTACAACACTGGGAATATTTAGTAGGAATGGCTCCTATAGTACTGAAAACTTGCCATACACCAGTAAGGTATATAATAACTGGCAGAATCAATAACGGACAAGTGAGCCATCCCAGAATAGCCTAGTGGACATTAGCCTTGATGAACCATCAAATTAAGGTGGAACCCTCTAAATCATATAATATTGTACCAGCCCTATTTTGTAGTCCTGTTACCTCTAATATTATCAATAATCATGAGTGTCCTATTCCTGAAAATAAATCACCTGAAGAAACATCACCGTTTGAACTGATAACCACATACGAGTTAATCAAAGAATATATGCCAAATGGTATATGGGCGGTGGATGGAAGTTGCCATAGACACAATGGCCAATTGGCAGCGGGAGCAGCAGCCTTACATGTTGCCTCAAAAACAGAAGCATTAAAACCAATCAACGTTACCTCTGTACAGGCCACCGAAATTGTTGCAGTGATATTAGCCCTAGAAAACAGCCCATCAAATGATAACATCACAATCTGTACGGATTCTGATTGGGTGCTTCGAGCTCTGCAGTAGCATGGTAGCCACAAATCAACTCTGACGTGGAGCACTTTGTTCAGAATTGTCTAAGATGTGCACAGAATAACCAGAAACATGACCCCCATAGCAAACCTATTCAACACCAGCCATGGGATAGAATCCAGATTGATTTCATAGGACCATTACATAAGTCCTCCAAAGGAAATGTGTATTGCCTCGTGGCTGTGGACCCTTTTACTAAATGGACTGAGGCGATTCCCGTGAAAAAATGCACCGCAAAAACAACAGCGAGAATAGTCTTAAATGACATCATCTCTCGGTTTGATCTCCCAAAGGTGATAGACAGCGACCAGGGGTCGCTGTCTATCACTTTACCAGAGAAATCACTAGACAGATATGCATCTTAAAAGATGGAAAGCTAAAGATCAAACCCCACCATTAGTCCAAGATCAACAAGTGCTTGAAAACCTCCCAATTTCATATTATAGGTTTAAACTATTTAATATATAAACAATTCTATCCTTCAATGGATATTTACCATTACATTTCCAAGATGATTTTATAAACTGTGATTAAGTACTATAATAGTCCTCCTCATAAAAATTAAGACTAACCCGAGCAATGAAGTTTTAACACTTGAAATATTACAAAAAATTATACATACATTACACTTGTCTTTTCTTAAAGGAAAATATAAAACTTCACTGACACAATGTTAATTCTAGAGGCAGTCTTGAATTTGTTTATGATCTTACTCTTTTCTACATTGTTTAATGCCTTAATAGCAATAAGTTAATACAGAAAATTTAATATATTAACACTTAGAAAAAACTTTACAGCTGTGTAGTTTTTCCATCATCCTGTGATACTAATGATGCATGTACACACACAGACAAACACATATTTTGCATTATGGCCACTGATTTTGAAGTTCAGAATGTGCATTCTTTTTTCATATCAGAACTTCCAGTTTTTTTGTACTTGTCAGCATAGTAATCAGAGTCACACCTGATAGATAGGTCAGAAGGAGTAACATAAACCTTTCCATTGTCTACAGTAACCTTGTGAGTCCTTTGCTTTATCCCCTTTGATCGCCATTTTGGTGTTGGGGATGGAGCTGTAGGGTTTATTGCTTGATATAATCCTTCTCCTGTTGCCAAAGTAATTTTATACTTGTGCCAAGGGCAAATAATGCAAGGCTGTCCATTGATATCCTGGGGAAAAAAATTAAGACAACCCACTGAAATCTGACTCTTCTCTATAAATTAACAGCTTTTTAGGCTACTTGTAATGCCTTGTACTGCCATGGCAGGAACATCATGTTCTGTTTTTTTTTAAATAGCAACTGGAATACCAAATTAGATGACTGGTCTGGTCCATCCAGTGTAACCTATTTCCAACAATGGCCAATGTCAAAAGATTCAAAGAAAGCCCCCAAATCCCCCAACTGTCAATACTCTTATCATAATGGGATGTGTGTATATGGATGATGGGATTCTTTCGGACTCAAGATAATCATCATCTTAGGCTCTAATCATAATAGTTTAATTTATATTTTTATCCATATGACTGGAGATGTTTTACAGTAGAGTCAGTATTAGTCGACCTTCGGTAATCTGACATTCTGCTTTATCCGACCCTGCAGCTCCCGGGGACAAAGCGGTGCCAGCAGGAGCAGGAGCAGCATCAGCGGCTCCAGGGCGTGGGCTGGGAAAATGGCCCCGCTCGCTCTCCTGGAGCCGCTGATGCCTGCAGCTTCCTGGGACAAAGCGGCGCCAGCAGGAGTGGCATCAGCGGCTCCATGAGAGCAACGGGGCAGCGAGCAGGGCAGGCGCCCGGGAGCTGCAGGGAGGGAAGGGGTCAGGGCCAGGCAGGGATGGGACCAAGCGGCCCAGGCTACAGTAGAGTCCCTATCATCTGACATTTTTGGTAATCCGACCACCTATCTGTCTCGTTTAGGTCAGATGATAGGGACTCTACTCTCCTTACATTCTAATAAACACTATGTCTCTTTATGATGTATAAAGCATGCTATCAATGTTTTGTAATGTAAGTATGTCTATGAATCATTTATTAGACATCTACTAGTCTATTTATCTGAAAAAGTACCTGGACTTGGCCTCCTGACTCTCAAGCCAGCAAGTGGTTGGAAGCATTGTGAAAATGGACAAATTAAGGGCAGTTAAAGAGAGTGTTCCATTGTAGAAAGGGCCAAATTTTACTTTCCTTTACACCAGTATAAACCCAAAGTAACCTCACTGATTTCAGAATTATTGCAGTGTTACTAAGAACACTATGTAGCCCAATGTGGAAGAGCAATATAAAAATCTGTACTAATATAAAAGGAGAGGCATCCGTCACTCCATCTGTTACAGAGAATATTTTAGAAGACTTGAGAAGTTTCTAGGGAGGGGCAGGCCGTCAGCCCCACCCCTTTTGCTGAGGCTCTATCCCAACCACAGGGAGGGGATGAGGAGCAGCAGCACATGCGTACCCCAGTATTCCTGGGACAGCAGAGAGGGAAGAGCCCGAGCCTCCCCACCCCTGGGAGTAACAGGGAGGGAGGAGGCCCTGCAGCCCAAGCTGGCTCCAGCCACCCCAGCCCTGGGAAGGGAGGCAGCTGCACAGCCTGAGTCTGCCCAAGCCTCCCCACCCTCACCCCTTGGAACAGCGTGGAGGGAGGAGGCCACATGTACATCTACCATCACAAAGGGATGGGTAATGCTACTTAGGATTAAAATATTTTAAATAATTTAATGTGTCATTTTTAGAATATTTACATACCTCTATCTCTCCAAGATGTAAAGGACCTCCTGCATCTAAAAAATGGTGGAATATGGAATTACAGTCACATCACAACTCACACTGGATTAATTTAAAATTGTTAACATGATGAGTACAAACAATCTTACGGTAGCAACCACAGTCCATAGCATAAAATTTCCCTTCATGGTAGAAAATGACAACTTCTCTGTCATGGACACTGGCTATTATTCTTTGTGACTGTTTTATTTCCTCTTCTTTACCAACACATACAGGAGCATTAGGCTCCATTTTATGAGGTGTTTCGACTGAGCTGTGCAAATCCATGTCCTTTAATTAAAAGAAAAGCCATTTTATAAAAAAATTAAAGTTTAGGTTTTCTCCACAAGGACACTTTGGATATCAAGTCATTCATAAAGATATTATGTACCTAAAATACCATAAGCAAAAGTTTTGATAAAAATAATTTGTACTATATTAATAAAACGTCTTGCTTCATTACAAGTGTATTAGATAATAAGTACCATGGAATTTGTTCTTTTAAGAATTTGAATGGTTAACCATTTAACTGATAACTAGATGGGTGAATCTTAACTGGTGGAGGCTGCAGCAGCTCCCCGCTTCCGCTTGCCTTGCAGGAGAGCTGTGGCTCAAAGCTCAGCTTACTCTTCCCCACAGTGAAGAGCCCACTGTGGCACTTCAGCCCCTTGGCCCACCAGGTGAGTTGGAGCACCAGTGCCAGCTTCCCATTATTTGTGGGGGATGGAAGGTGGGCCCGAGCCTCACGGACCAGATCCGGTTTGCAGGTAGTGTTCCCTGTAAGTTGGTGCTTGAGTGTCCTCTCAGCACAGATTTAAATGCTGCCCAGCTAATTAGCAGAGTGCCCTTGTCATGATTGAAACAAATACAGGACTACGTAGCACTTTAAAGACTAACAAGATGGTTTATTAGATGATGAGCTTTCGTGGGCCAGACCCACTTCCTCAGATCAAACAGTGGAAGAAAATAGTCACAACCATATATACCAAAGGATACAATTAAAAAAATGAACAAATATGAAAAGGACAAATCAAATTTCAGAACAGAAGCGGGATGCGGGGGGAGGGGAGGCAAATGTCTGTGAGCTAATAAGAGGTGATAATTGGGGAGGCTATCTTTGTAATGGGTAAGATAGCCAGAGTCTTTTTTGAGACCCATGCGTAGAGTGTTGAATTTTAGCATGAATGACAGTTCAGAGGATTCCCTTTCAAGTGCAGATTTAAAAGGCTTCTGAAGCAGGATGCAGGTAATTAAGTCATTGAGACAGTGTCCTTTCTGATTGAAATGGTAAGAAACTGTTTTTTCTTTGTGATCCTGTCTAATATCTGTTTTGTGGGCATTGATCCTTTGGCGAAGTGTCTGAGACGTTTGTCCAATGTACAAAGCAGACGGACACTTCCAGCACATGATAGCATAGATTATATTTCTGGAGGCGCAGGAATATGTATTCTTGATCTTATAACTCACTTGGTTAGGTCCAATAATGGTATCAGCAGAGTGAATATGTGGACAAAGCTGGCAACGGGGTTTATTGCAAGGGAAGGTACCAGGGTTGGTATTAGTGTGGTATGTCCTGTCGTTGTTGGTAAGAATCATCTTGAGGTTAGGTGGTTGTCTATAGGAGACTATGGGTCTGTCTCCCAGAGCCTCTTGGAGTTTAGTATCCTGTTCCAGTATAGGCTGTAGTTTATTGATAATGTGTTGGACAGGTTTAAGTTGGGGGCTGTAGGTGATGACAAGTGGTGTTCTATTGTTGGTTTTCTTGGGTCTGTCTTGAAGTAGATGGTTTCTAGGTATTCGTCTGGCTCTTTCAATTTGCTTTTTTAGTTCTTCGGGTGAGTAGTTGAGGTTTATAAATGCTTGGTAGAGATCCTGAAGTTTCTGGTCTCTGTCAGTGGGATTAGAGCAGACGCGGTTGTATCGAAGGGCTTGGCTATAGATGATGGATCGTATGGTGTGTGCTGGATGGGAGCTGGAAGCATGTAGGTAACTGTATGAGTCAGTGGGTTTTCTGTAGAGGGTGGTGTCTAATATTCCATTGTTGATTTGTACTGTGGTGTCCAGGAAATGGATCTCTCGTGTATAATGGTCCAAGCTGAGGTTGATGGTGGGGTGTAGGTTGTTGAAATCTCTGTGGAATGTCTCCAGTGTCTCTTGGCCATGCGTCCAGATCATAAAGATGTCATCGATGTAGCGTAGGTAGAGAAGGGGCAAAAGGGGACGGGAGTTGAGGAAACGTTGTTCTAGGTCAGCCATAAAGATATTAGCATACTGTGGGGCCATGCGTGTACCCATGGCTGTGCCGCTGATCTGGAGGTACAAGTTGTTCTCAAACTGGAAATAATTGTGGGTAAGAACAAAGTTACATAGGTCTGCTATCAGGTTGGCAGTGGTGTCCTCTGGGATAGTGTTTCTAATTGCTTGTAATCCGTATTCATG
Source organism: Pelodiscus sinensis (assembly GCF_052426305.1). NCBI lineage: Eukaryota > Metazoa > Chordata > Testudines > Trionychidae > Pelodiscus > Pelodiscus sinensis. The sequence goes on from NC_143057.1 coordinate 72,190,353, forward strand.
TGGGATATTGGTGTACAGAGCTTCTACATCCATGGTGGCAAGGATGATGTTATTGGGGAGGTTATCGATGTTTTGTAGTTTCCTTAGGAAGTCAGTAGTGTCTCGGAGATAGCTGGGGGTGTTGGTTGCGTAGGGTTTGAGGAGAGAGTCTACATAGCTGGATAGGCCAGTAGTGAGCGTGCCAATACCAGAGATGATGGGACGTCCGACCAGATCCCCTACCCACTTCTGCACCCAATTTTCCACTGTTAGCCCTGCACCCAGTGGGGCCAACAGCCACGTTGGGCCCTGGGGCAAGGTGAAAGGAACCAGATCCACACCCCCCAAAGAGGTGGAGCTGAGGGCAGTCAGACCTTAGCGCCACCCAGACTGTGGTGTTTCTTCCTCCCCCAGCCCTCAAAGCTGTGTGGAGTGGCACATCCTGTGCTTCTGCAGCAGTTCAAAGAAGTTCCAGTGCCTTTTGAGTGGCCCAGCCCCAGGGCAATTGCCCTCTTTGCTCCTCCCCCACATCAGCGGTCCTGCCTGCACCCTACTTCCCACCCAAAACCCACACCACCACTCCCTCCTGCACCTATTTTGTCAACATGGTTGGTTGGCTGGTGATCCTCAGAAAGGTTTGCACTGAGTGGGTTGGGCCACAGACCAAAAGTTTAAGAACTACTGATATAGGAGTATCTCCAAAAGCAAACAAAAACCAGCCCTCCCTATAAACAAAAGCAAATGAGCTAAAACTACTTTTTAGACAATGTCAGAGTTGGGGACATACACTGATTTAAAATAATACAAGTGTTAAGGTTTACCTGCAAAAGAAAAACAAAATTAAAAAAATGTCTTCATATGTACTGAGACGAATTGAGGGGGGGAGAAGGAGTAACCAAAATGGGACAGAATCAAACTCTAAAGAGGGTAAAAGCAATTTAGCTCCTTAACGTAAGTCACATCAATACCTTAGATCCATGCTAGAACATGACAGAGATGAAGAATGGATGAAGGGACGAAGTTTCAAATTAACAAGTGCAGCACCAGTTCTATAGCTCCATCACATCCCACACCCGTTCTGTTCTCATATGTATCAATTCTTTAAGTTCGTCTTTATTGAAAAAGGTTTTCTGAAACACAGAGGAATTGGTCTTAGCAGCACAAAAAAGGCTGAAATGAATGTTGGCAGAACCGATAAGAGGAAGGCTGAGGCTGGGCTGATAACAGAACACGAGAGATTTCTGAAAGTTGTTTTCTTCTTTACTCCTTATAAATAATTCTCATATCTGCCTTCTCCAGATGTATCTTGGAGTCATATTCTTTTAAAACAAGCCAATTAGCCTGTCATAAAACGGGATTTTCAGGTCTCTCCTCCCCGTTGGCTGTCTTTCCTGAGCCTCCCGTCTCTCACTGCGTCTCTCTCTCCCTCTTTCTTCTCCTCCTACTGCCTCCCTCTCTCTCTCTTCTCCTCCCCCTCCTGCCTCTCACTCGGGGGACCGTGGAGCCCAAATGGCCTTTTGGGCTCCACACTCCCCGTGCTGTATGGGGAGCGTGGAGCCCAAACAGCCGCTTGCACCACTTGCTTCCACGCGGCGGCCTGGCTGAGTGGCACAGAAGTCAGCCGAGCGCCACGGCGGGAGGCGAAGGGGGGAAGACGGTGACATTCACGGCCAGGGGGCAGGGCCTGGAGCCGCTGTCATGCCGCACGTCACCACCTCACTCCCTTTCCCGCCATGGCGCTCAGCTGACATCTGCACCACTCAGCCAGGCCGCCACGGGGAAGCAAGCGGCCGTTTGGGCCCCGCACTCCCCATGCAGCACGGGCCACCCAGAGGGAACAGTCAGCATTTCAGCGTTACAGACTCACAGACACTGGGCTACTATATATATGATGTGTATACGTTCTTATGACATTCCTATGGCCATTCATGCATGGCAAGCAAATCATTCTCCATCAAATATTCCTGCAGTCCCTGCAACTAGTAGAAATACCCCCATGGCACTTTCCAGACTTTTTACGAGCTGATTATGCATAAATCAAATAACTTTACAGCTCTTTCAGGCAGTTCAACCACCCCAGTTACAGCTCAGCCCATGTTTTTATTTCTAATTAAGAGTTTATATTAATTATTAGAGTCTCAGGAATACATTAACTTGAGCAGTGCTCATTCCGCTTTCACAGCTAGCTTTGTTAGGCAGGGAATTGTAAGCTCCTGATTTCTATTACTGATTCTAAATGTAACATTTTCAAACATACTGATCGTAACGACACAGGAGCGCACACTGGGTTCCTCCCCCCGCGCCGTCATACCTCTTCCGATACGTCACAGACAGAAACCCCACTGCGCCGCCGCAGCAGCAGCCTCAGAGGCCACCCCGCAAAGAAAACTACAACCCCCAGCAAGCACCGCGCAAGGTGACCCTCATAACCCGTTTAGAAGAGCTCGCGCCAAGCGTTCTCCGTCAGTAGAAAACAACTGTCACGTACCCCTGGATGCGTCCGGCAACAGCGGCCGACCCTGCCAACGGCCGGCGAGGAGCGCTTCAGCCAAAGGTGCCGCGGAGAAGCACGTGACAAGAGAACTCTAGGCCGGCGCAGCACTGAGCGTCATGTGACACGTGACGAGCTCGTACCTGCGCGTCACGCGAGGGACGCCGGAGGATGGAGCGGGTCTGCATTACCCCCTGGCGGGGAGGCCGGCACTGCAGTGCGCGTGGGCAGGTGCTGAGCGCTTTGGAGACCGGCAGCCGTGGGGATCTCATCCGGCCGGTGGAGCAAGTGAGGAGGGGGTAGCTCCACGCCCCGGAAGGGGTGGGGCCTCTGGCGGAAAGAGCGGGAACCTGTAGCCTGCTCTCAGGGCCAGCTGGCAAGCGCCTGCTTTCGGTGCTCCAGCCGTTAAGGGGCTGCTGCTGCAGTAAAGGCGGCCAGGAACTCTGAGCCAACTGGTGACTTGCCCTGCTCTCTCCATCCTCCTTTGGCTGAACAGGGAGCTGGTGCAATAGTGTAACCAGAATGGGACAGGTGTGCGTGGGCAATGAAGTGGAGAAGGGGGATTGGGAGCAATGGGAGCCTTGGAAGAAAGGAAAGGATACACATTTTACTACAGTAATATTTTAGTAATGGCCTCTTCTGCAAGTGGAGATAATATTTTGTTGTTCCACTTTATTCATAATAGGCAATGTCCTGGAAAATTCAGATGAGTTCTTTACCACCAGACACTTGGATCATTCCCCTCTGGTTTGTCATACTTGGAAGCATTAAACCAGAACCCTAGATATAATTTAATTCAGCACCCACCATACACACAATTTGAACACAAGAGACCTGCTTTGGAAGAAAATTAAAAGGTTAAGAGAAAAAAAAAACCTAATTCAGAGATGACATAGAGCACTGTTTCTTAAATTCTTTGAGATCATGGAACACAAAACAATATTTTTGTGTAACATCTATGAAAATTTTCTTCAAAACAAAAAAATTTTTGTCAGACAAAAAAAGACAAAAAGAAGTAACAAAAACAAGAGGTCACAGCATACCTGTGAGTTGCTCACGGAACACCAGTGTTCTGCGGAACATAGTTTAAGAAACACTGACATAGAGGGCAAGCATAACTATCCAGGTTACACAGAATATAAACATAAATATAAATATAATCTCAGACTTTACACTTCTATATTAGGTAAAATCCTTTGTCTAGTACAAAGAAAACCAAGAGTAGGAATAAATGGTCAGTTTTCACAATAAAAGTAAAAAGTGGCATTCCTATGGATCTGTACTGGGACCAGTGCCATTCAAAATATTCAGTAATGATTTGGAAAAGGGGAAATGGTGAGGTAGAAAATTTGTGCGTGCTACAAAATTATTCCAGATAGGCTAACTGTGACGAGGCTAACTGTGACGAGTTATAAAAGGATCTCACAAACTGGGTGATGGAGAAAGAAAATGGCAAATAAAATGCAATATTGATAAATGCAAAGTAATGCACATTGGAAAACAATCCCAACTATCCATTCAATAGCATCTAAATTAGCTGTTACCATTCAAGAAAGATATTTTTGGAGTCATGGGGATATTTCTCTGAAAAAATCCAGTGTGTGCAGTGTCAGTCAAAAAAGTAAACAGAACGTAGGAACCATTAAAAAGGAATAGATAATAAAAAATAAAGTAGTATAATGTCAACATATATCTCCAATGTATGCCCACACCTTGAATACTGCATGCAATTCTGGTCACCTCATCTCAGAAAAGATATAGAAAAGATGAAGAAAAGCACAATGAAAATGATTATGGGTATATAATATCCCCACAAAGAAAGATTTAAAAAACTGGATCTGCTGGAAATTTAGAAAAGAGATGACTAAGGGGGAATACATACTATAATCTACTATATATTTTGGAAATTTTGACTCTATGTCTATGGGTTTGTTCGTTCAAGAGCTCCTAAATGGTAAGAGCTAGGATCACCAGTTTTGGTAGGCAGCTTTCTTTTATCACAACTCAAAAACAAGGTAAGGTTTTGGTTGTGCCAACTCATTGGCACAGCCAAAGTGCCTGGAATTTGATTGTTTCTCATAAAATGGAAAGGGGGGGGGGGTCTGATCAGAGGACAATTATATTGTAGAATGACACGGAGGGTAGCAAGAGGCCAGAAAAGGAATGTAAGCAACTAGTCGAGTCACTGTTTCAGAGGCAGCAAAGAGGTGAGGGGGAGCAGGAGCTGGTCCTGGGGAGGAGCCAGCTTAGAAGGTGGTGTGGGGAGAAGCGGGGCAGGGGAGGCAGAAGCACAGTGGTATGGAATTCACTGCGGCTCTGCTTTTTAAATGTAGTAAGAGCCCCCTGGCTCCCAGACTGCTGCCCTAGGCTCTTACTACATTTAAAAGGCAGAGGCGCAGTGTGGGACCCGGTGCGAGCCAGGACTCAGCAGATATGGTTTACGCCATGTCCCAGACCACTGCGCTTCTCCTTTTTAAATGTGGTAAGAGCCAGGTGGTAAGAGCCAGATTTTAAAAAGCAGAGACACAGCAGTCCAGGACCTGGCACAAGCCGGGTTCCGAACCTACTGTGACAGACCGGGCTGGGTCTGGGCACAGCTGAGGGCATTTGCTCAGGACAAATTGCTCAAATTCGGGGCTCTCTATAGCCCCCCAGACTGGAGACCTTTCCAAATAGGCCACAAACCAATCCCACAGAGCATTTCAGCTGCCTGCCTGGCCAGCCAGCAGCCTCACAAGCAAAACCCCTACGACACCCCAGCAATATCCGTGCCCCAGATGGCCCCAGGCCTCATACATAAGTGAGGGATTTAGAACCCAATCTCACCTTCCCTTAACAAGTTCTGTCCGGTTCCAAGAAACCAGCCACAGATCCCAGGTCAATTTATACTCTGCACCTTACCCACACACAGACATTATACAAGTACATGAATAACATATATGGAATCAGAAGAAAGTATGCTTCTATTTGACACTTCACATGGCCCCCTTTGTACCACTTTTGGAGCCAACAACCCCCGCCCCATGGGTGCTGCAGTGATCTGGCTGCTTCCTTAAAATCCAGTAACATGACACCTACCTCTACTGTAGCTCTGCAATTTATATGTAGTCCAGTGGTCACGTAGTAGATCTTGGAGCCTTTGACAGGTGACCCTGACTGGTTTGGCCAAGAGGCTATCAAGCACAGCACTTCAGCTGCCCCTTCCCCCGTTCCTGTGCAACTCTTGCCCTTTGCCTTGGAGTTGTCCCTCCTGCTTGCTGTGCAGAGCAGGGGACATAAAGGCGGGACGCTGATGTCAGGATGCCCCCTCTCCTACCCTGTGTTCTATTTCCACAGAATGGAGTGTGGGGGGGACAACAGGGCTTGAGAAGGATGGAGTTTGCTGGCTACTTTGGAGAGTGGTACAGAGCCAGGGCAGAGGTGAGACTGCCTTAGCCTCCCTGCCCCGCCACCCAGGGGCCACCTGTGATAAGTAGTGTCCAGCTATAACCCCATTGGGCCAGCAGGCGTTAGGGGTGGAGAAAAGGACAGGTATTTACTATATATTTCAAAGAGTTTGTATGTCTGTCCCCCAGCTGGGGGACATGCACTCCTCCCCCAACTGTCTCCCACTGGCCCAGTGTTCCCTGCAGTGTTTCAAAGCAGCAGCACCACATGAAGCGTGAGGCCAACGGGGGACTCACCAGCTGGCCCTCGGCTCCACAGGGCATTTCAAAGCAGCAGTGCCATGTGGAGCCCAGGGTCTGGTCCAGGGCTCCATGTGGTGCTGCCACTTTGAAGCACTTCTTCCTCTCCCTCCCTACCCTGCTGCATCTTTCTGATAGAGGCAGCGGCAGGGGGAGCAACTAGTTGACTAGTGTGTCGACTATCCAATAAGCATTTGCTTATTGGGTAGTTGACTAGTCGTTCACATCCCTAGCTGGGACTGGACAATTTAATGAATCACTCAAAATTGCCCTGCTCTGTCCATTCCCTCTGAAGCATCTGGTACAGGCCACTGTCAAAAGTCCTGGGCTTGAAAAACAAGCACCCGAGTTTTGGGATCACATTCTTATGAAGATACAGGATGACAAGCAACAGCTGCAGAAATTCTGGATGCACAAAGCCATCTTCCAGCAACTGTTTGCAGAGTTTTCTCAAACCCTCCACCACAGGAACATCAAAATGAGAGCTGCAGTAACAGTAGAGACATGAGTGCTGATCGCTGTGTGGAACCTGGCGACACCAGACTGCTGCTAATCAGTTGTGAGTCAGATCTGAGTGGGGAAATCCACTATGGGGTTTCCAGTGATGCAAGTGTGCTGGGTCATTGTCTCCTGCGACAAAAGACTGTAACTTTGGACACTGTACATGAAATAATGGATAGCTTTGCAGCAATAGGATTCCCTAATCATGGTGAGACAATAGATGGCACAAAAATTCCCATTTTGGCCTCAGACCACCTTGAGATGGAGTACATCGACACAAAGGGCTAGTTTTCTATGATATTGCAATCGCTAGTGGATCGCTTGGATCATTTCATTGACATCAATCGAGAGTTCAGTGGGCAACTAGGTTGGGAGTGAGATGGAGCTATTTCTACCTGAGCAGCCTGCCCAGGCTTGGTTGTCAGGGGCTGGAGCTGAGCAAGCCAGAAGCTCCCTCATCTCATGGCATGTTTCTGTGTATGCTACTATAACACTTCAAATGTACCTACCTGTTGGTATGGACTCTGAATGTTAGTGTAACCCAAACAGGCAAAACTGAACCAGGGACCTTAATCAGGAGCTTAATGCATGAGCCTCTAGTACTTGAGTTATAAAGCCAGGTGGCTCTCAGCTAAGGCTGTACAGCAAACTCATTTTTCTTGCTCTGTAAGTGGTCTAAGGGCCACTAACTGGACAGTGAAACACACCCAATAGGTGTGTGAGTTACATTAGCAGTAGTCATCATATGTTGGATAATTATTTAAAGATTCATTCACTTTCATAAATTAAATTTTATTCCACACCCATGCAAACATATTTATGTATTGGTTATGTAAACTTCATACACAGAGGGAAAAGTATCTTTAAAAAAGAAGGAACAGGAAATTCACAAGCACATTTTCCAGGGAGGCTTTCAGAGTTGTGGGTTTGTCCAGCTGCTGTGCTGCTGTGGCTCCTGAGGAAAGGAGGAATGTGGGGAGAAGGTTGTGGAAAGGTCTAGGAAGGCAATTCTGTATGGGTTACAGAGGGAATCAGGCATAGATGTGTTCAGACTGAAATTCAATCAGGAACTGCAACATGTCTTTGCTCCTTGAGCAGTGCTGTCATATGGTCCTGTCTCTGTTTCCTATCTTTTATCCTCCCTATTCTTCTGCAGTCTCTCACTGATTGCTTCCCTTTAAACATGTCTTCTTTTTCAGTTTCTTAGACTATATCTAGACTGCAGGCTTCTGTCTCGCATTTAAGCTGTGATTACTATGGACAGAGTGGCCACCAGGGCACCTGTGCTTATTCCTCATTCCTCTTCTTTCGAAAGAACTCCCTCTTCCCTGTCCACACACGCCTTTTTCCAAAACAATTCTTTCAGAAGAAGGTTTCTGCCTCGTAGAAAGAGGTTTACCAATTTCAGAAAAGTCCCTCTGTTCTTTTGATTTTTTTTCAAAAGAACACAATTGCAATGTGGATGTAAGTGAAGTTTTTTTAAAAAACCCTCTGTAGTGTAGACATAGCCTTAGTGGAGTGAGATGCTGTGCTGGTGTGTGGAAAACTGCATCTGTGAAAGAAACAACAATGTAGAGTATATAGGGCTAATCTTGCTTGCCTATAGATATATACATTTATTGTTTCCTTATAGTTGACTATATGTTTATTATAATAAGTTACAGTAGGTTTATATTCACAGTTTGGATGTAACACAAGAGACTTACAGGTTGCGTCCTGTATGTTGAGCTAAGGCAAAGTTAGTATTTTTCTCTGGAACCTTTCACCCAGATAGTACAGTTAGCTCGCAAATGGTTGGGACATTTCATCTAGATAAATGGTGGTAAGATAGAGTGCCATGATATAGGCGCTTCCAAGAAGACCCTCAAATTTAGCAGGTACATCATTACTTAGAAAAAAACCCCAAAACGGTTGATAGCAGACCAATTAACTGGCTACGACAGAAATAATAAACGTGATAGACAACCACAAAAGACCCATAGTAACGAATTGATGCATATGATAGTAAATTAAGATCAATGATATACTGACCTATTGGAAAAAGACACTTGGGTTGTGCCCATGAAAGCTCGTGATACAATCTACATGTTTTGTTACTCTCTAAAGCTAAGTCTACACTACAAGGTTTTTGCGGAAAAACAGCTGTTTTTCTGCCAAAACCTGGGGAGCATCCACACCTCAAATGAGCTCTTGCACAGTTAAATGAGCAGTTAAATGGCAGAACAGAGGGCTTTGTCCGCCGTAGGTAAACATCCTTTTCTGAGGCATAACTGCTTTTAGCGCTACAGCTATTGCGCAAACATGCCAGTGTGGACACTCCAGAGGCGTTTGTTGTGCAAGAAACCCCTATGGAAAAAAGCACAAGTGCTCTGATGGCTTTTATGTGAATGGCAATCAGAGCTTTCTTGTGCAAGAGCGTCCAGCAGCGTGGACACTCTCTTGCGCAAAAGCACATCACTTTTGTGATGTGCTTTCAGGTGTGGATGTGCTCTTGCACAAGAAGTTTTTGTGCAAAAACTCGAGCGCAAAAGGCTTCTTGCACAAGAAGCCTGTAGTGTAGATGTAGCCTAAGGTGCGACAAGAATATTTGTTTTTTAAGCTTTTCCAGTTACATACTAACTCGGCTACCCCTCTGAAACTTCACCATTAGTAAGGTGAGGAATAATGAGAAAAGGAAACATCCCCTACTGAATATGCTTCAAACATAACAATGTCAGCGTAACATGGTAAAAGTGGCATCCCAGCCTAGGGGTGGTAGGAGAAAGAAATGTAGTCCTTGGGGGGTGCCAGAATGATGGCCCCTGATGATGATGGGGAAGGTGCGGGTAATGAGGAAGATGAAGACTAACACCTTGGGATGTTCTAGAAGGAATGGTGTGAGTATATAGTATGAAGATATAGGTGTACATTCCCCATTTTATGGAATTGGGGTGTTTGTGATTGTGCTAAATGCAATAATAAACTATATTTGCAATTATACAAGAGTTTCTGTAGTGTGAATATTGCATTTGGGCACATCAGAGTTCTCACCAATAGACTAACTGAATTCTGGACCTGATCCTGAGACAATGAACCTGTCAACCCTAAAGGTTGTAACTGGAAACGTATAAATTATCTTAGATCAAGCAACACAGAGCTGTTATTGTCAGTGCATTTTCATGCTTGATCCAAACAAGTAATAAGTACATCATTCTCCCCTGCTCCCTTCTTCTCTTATTTATTCTTTGATCTGGACTTCCAACACTCCGGTCATCTGAAGAAGTGGCTTGTGCCCACAAAAGCTCATGATATCATCTACATGTTCTGTTAGTCTTTAAAGTGCTACTAGACTATTTGGTTTTTTTAAATTTTTCCAAATAATGTATGATGGTGTTATTCTCGTTTATTCAAAAGCTTCACTTTTCATGTACTTTGAAGAGAAAATGGATGGCTCCTCACAACTGAAAGGATATTTATATTTTCATTCAGCCCCAACTGTTGTATGTGACCTGTCTATCTTTGACTAGCTTTAAATCTACTTTTCTGACACTGAAATATGTGCATCCATCTCAGTGAACAGCATGAAGGGGATGAGATCAGGTCACCAATGAAAATATAAATACCTGGTGGAAAATGATTTCCTAAAGCAATATCTAGTTATCAAAGTGTGGACATTCATCCCAACCCCCCAATTTTTCAGTTCCTGTGGGATGCAATTATATTAACCTTAGTCAAAAAACTGTAATTATCATCAATTAGATTAAATAAACACTTTGTGTCAATAGAGAAAGTTATCCCTCTCCCCTTTACTTTAAACTGTTATTTGGTTTGTGAAGAATTTGGCTCTCTCAACATTTTCTGAGTCACTTTATCTTATGTTGAATGGAGGCGTCCCTGCAGCCAAGTGCCATCTGGTGGAAATTTTATTAAACGAGATTGGGTGTAGGGAAGAGAGATTCCTTCTCTGAATAAAAACACAAACCAGTTCAAATGAGTAATGGCTCATTTATATTAAATGTTTCAATTTCCTACCCTTCTAGGTTAATTTTTCAAGGGGAGGAGCTGCTATTGAAACAAAGAAAATCTTTTGAAAAATGCCCGAACAAAGCGTTGCCATCGAAGTACAATGTGGTGATGATTAGCATTTCATCAGGAAACGACGCTAACTACAGAATGCAAGAGCTCAACAGGCTGCTTTCTGTTAAACGGGACTCGTGAACAGCTTTACCGTCATTTTGTTTTGATTAAAACAAGATGCCACATTACCCTTTACTTCTGATTTCTTTAAACACTTCCTCGTATTTACGCTGCTCTCAGGGGCGTGTAATAACAACACAGCCCATGACAGAGAATCCTTTAACTTATTTTGTCTGGTATGAAATATTTTGAAACTACCTCGCAGTTTGAAATCCCGAGTCAGATATCTGACCTGTTTCCGCGATCCGTTCCTTCTCACGGCACAGCCCTGAGCACAGAGCTCAGAGGTGGAAATGGCAGTGGGTGATGCGGCGGAGCGAGAGAGTGAAGGCGTGTGGCGGGCACTTAACATCAGGTATTTCGGACAGACAGAGGAGGGATCTGCTCACCGCCGGTACGTTAATAAAGGGCTGGAGAGGAGATGAAGGCAGGGGGCGATTGCACGGGTGGGGTGGGGGCCACGCTGGACAGCGGGGACCGGAGACTGTTCCCTGGTTCAGGTGTTGGGAATAGAGATGAATGCTGAAATGCAGCGGCGAGGGGAGACAGTTGCGCTCGGAACCAGAGAGGTCCGGTTACCGTGTTGGGCTTACTATAGTTGCTTTGTTAAGGTGGGGTAAGAAGCTAATTGCCTGTCTGGGGAGGATGTTCCTAAGTAGGTGGTATGAAAGAAATTGGCTGTTGGGCTCTGGGGGTGGGGGGAATAGTTGCCGAGTGGGGAGATAATAGGCGTGCTAGCTGCTGTGTGTGTGTGCACAGCCCACCCTCGCTGTGTGCCAGATGACAAGCAAAGGCCCTATATATGCCGCCGGGAAGCGCATTCATCAGTAGCGCGATCCTTTGTCTTGCTTCCCAAGAAAGTTTGTATCCCAAAGAGCAGAGTGGAGCCGCGAGGCGGGCAGGGTCGGGGCCACTGAGCGCCTGGGCTGCTCTGCACAAACTCCGCCTGCCATTTCCCGGGACTGCGGGGAGCCATGGAAGATGCTTTCAGCCTGGACAGATTGTCCCCGGCACTCAACCTCTCGACTGCCCTGCAGCCCGGCTGGAGCCTGAACCTCTCCTCCTCCCCCGGGGAGCCCTGGCCTTCCCTCACCCGGCAGGTGCGAGTGATCTCGGCGGCCGCCATCCTGCTGCTGGGGCTGGTGGGCAATTGCCTGGTGCTGCACCGCCTCTACAGCTGCGGCTGCTGCGGCCGAGGCAGGCGGCGGCGGAAGATGGATTTCCTCATCGCCCACCTGGCGCTGGCCGATCTCTACGGCTGCGGGCTCGCCCTGCTCTCGCAGCTGGCTGCAGAGCTGCTGGGGGCCGCCTGGCCGGCGGAGGACGCCGCCTGTCGCCTGCTCAAGCTACTGCAGGGCTCCGGCCTCCTGGCCTCGTCCAACGTGCTGGTGCTGATCGCCTTGGAGCGGCACCACGTGGTGAGGCGGCCGGCGCACCCGCCGCTGCCCGCCCGGGCCCTGGCCGCGCTGGGCTGGCTGCTGGCGCTGCTGCTCGCCCTGCCCCAGGCCTTCGTCTTCAGACTGGCCCCCAGCCCCGGGGGCAGCCGCTGCCTCAGCGTCTTCGAGCAGCTGCCGCGCTGGCAGGGGCAGGCCTACGGCGTGTACTGGGCCGCCACCGCCTTCCTGGTGCCCGTCAGCCTGCTGTGCTGGGCCTACGGCCGCATCCTCCTCGCCCTCTGGGCCGCCCAGGAGGACAAGCCGGCGGCGGCGCGGGGGGAAGGCGGCAGCGGCCGCCGCCGTCTGGGGTTGCCGGCCACGCGGCCCCTGCTGCTGAGGCTGCCGGCCGCCAGCTGCCCCATGCCCCGGGCCCGGGTTAAGACGCTGCAGCTGACGCTGGTGCTGATCGCGCTCTTCGCGCTCTGCCGCCTGCCCCGCTTCGTGCTGGAGCTCAGCCTGGCCTTCGGGCGCGTCGGGGAGGCCCCGGTCGGGCTGCGGGAGGCGCGGGCGGCGCTCGGCATCGTGGCGGTGACCAACAGTGCGCTGAACCCTTACGCCTACCTGCTCTTCCAGAGCCACCGGCCCTGGGCGCGCCGTCTGCAGAGGAGCCTCTGCCGCGCGGGCCCCGGCCCCACCTGCTGCTGCCCCGGCCCCGAGGGCGAGCCCCGCCGCCGGCCGAACCACCGCGCCCCGCACCGACACCGCCCGAAGGACGGGCCGCCGCCCGGAGCGCAGCCCTGCACCCCAGCGCCGCCGCCCAGCTCCGGCCCCCGGGAGCTCGAGGACACGTCCGCATGCGAGAGCGGCTTCTAATGAGCCTCCCTAGGGGCGACGGACGGAGCCCGCCAGGAGGCACCGCAGCGGAGCAAGCGAGAGGGCACCGAGGGCAGAGCGAGATCTCTCAACATCCTGCTTGGCCCTGTGCCCGCTCATCCCCCCAGCATGTCCTTCACCTCCACCCGCAGTCACTCCGGCGCACAGGCTTTCCTCTCTTCCCATTACTTTCTGCCAACTTTCGCTTGTCACTTCTTCCTGGCCCTCTCAAACATCTCCCCAGCTTTCCCTTCTTTCATTCCCGGAGTGTGAATAAGGACTACGATGGGACTTGAAGTTAATCTCCTCTGAAGAGGTGCCCCAATGCTCCTGAGACACTGATCATTGTGTGCAAGTGATGACAGAAATTCAGTTCCCTAACCAAGCAGAGGGAACAAGCCTCATTCCATCACTCTTGGTAGCCATGTGATGACTAGATGTAATGCTTTTATAGAAGCTGAATTGTGTCTTTTGCATCTTTATTTTATTACAACTGAACTAACTGCTTCCTTGTTCCTTAGGCTATGAGGCTCAAAATTAGGATTTTCAAATGATCACCAATACTTTACAGTTATATACAGACATTTATAGGCAGGGAGGAATTTCAGAAAGCCTTTAACTGAAAGCCTCCTGAAAACAAGCCAGAATAAGATTCTGTATTATGAGGTGGGGTTTTTTCATGTCCTTTAACTATAGCATTATGCTTTGTGTTTTCATTTTTATAGGAGAAGAGTGCAAAAATCAGTGAGGCTGCTGTTGCTATGCAAACTGACTGTTGTACATATGAATAGCTCTATATTTGTAACATTTACAAAGCCTTCTGAATCTTTTTGTTGCACTCTGTGGACTTAGTAACTCATTTGTAAATAAAATCAATGAGCATATGAAGTGACTACTTCATTTTCTTTAAAGAAACTATTTGAAAGTAATGGTTTCATTTTGTTTCAATTTGGCTGGACTCTACTGCTGTTTCTGTTAATAATTAGCAATGAAGATTGAGTCAGTGGGTTGTGTGGGCAGAGTGTAATGGAAATTTACATGTACAAAACACACCTTGCAAAAGACAAAGATCTTCTACAATTTCTTTATATGCCAGCCTATAGAACAGTAGTATAAATCTCATTTAATGAGAGAACTGATTCTGTCCCTCCTATTGTTTAGGATTTAGTTAATCCCCATGTAAACAATTGAATATTTTCTAGATGCCCCTTTGGGCCCTATTCACACTTCAGATAAGTGAAACACAGGGCTACATCCTGTTTTTGAATACATAGGTAAAACTTCTGTTGAGTTGAATGTGAATTGTGCATTTTATGGTACAATGCAGCTCACGGTATACATCAGTACTACTAACATATACTTTACTATAATTCAAACAGAGTTTTGAGACTGATAAAAATAGTTGTCCTTTAACCTAGCGACAACTTATTCCTGTAGCTCATAGAACCTTAACAATATTCCATAAATGGACTTGGAAGGTCCCACTGATGCTACAGCTGGGAGCAATGTAGCACTGGTACTCCTAACTTCATTGGAACCGTAGTGTAGAAAGGCCTTAAAATCACATTCATATACTACTGGGGTTAAGAAATTGTAATTTTAAATGCAAGTTTAAACTTGTTTACCCTGTGTCTCTAGTCTTTTTCTCTCCTAAAGGTTCCTATTGTTGCTATCACATAAATGGTGTTTAATGGTATGTGAATCCCACATAAAGCCCTGAAAGTATTAATGTGGGCCAGAGAGGCTAATTATGTTACCTGATTGCTCCTGGAAGAGCCAGGCTTAACTGATCATGCAGAGCCAGTTGGTTAAGAGCAGTTCGGTTAGCATAAAGCCAGGAAGTTCAGAGCAGAAGTGGGCTGTAGTAATAGGTGGTGTAGTTGGGAGGAAACATGAGGTGGGAAGAATCAACTAGGTATCTTAGCCCTTGAAGAAGGATCAACACATGCAAGTTGTGAGGAAGATGCCCTGAGAGAGGCTGGATAAAACGACCAGGAAAACAGCAGCAAAGAGTGGATTGTGCTGAACTTGGCTGCTGGTTAGAGCTTCCTGGGGCTGGAACCTGTTGCAGTGGGTGGAAGAAAGAGTGTTAGCAGAGGATGCCCAATGAAGGAGAGCTGGTATGCCATGCCTGACCACAAGGTGGTGCCCCTTGTGAATGAACCATTCTACGGCAGCTACGCAGTTGGTGATAACGATGATATAAACAAGTATAGACAATGTTCCAATTGACACTTTTAACACTGCTGTCTAACACTGCTGAAATGGAATATAAATGATGCATCTGTTTAAAAATTGACAGTTTGTCTACACTAGCACTCTCACTTGTGGAGCTTCACTGGTATTAGCCACAATGGAAAGTTTTACTGGGGGAAAAAGCTAACGTATGCAAAGATTCCAGTTGCATGTGCAAGGTTTCTTTGGTTGTCTTTCAGAACTGTTACTTGGTGCTCCTGGGCAATTCCCTAATGCACAATAGACTAGCATGCTCCAGGGACTAGGGCACTGGAGCTCAGGAAACCAGGGATCTAGTCCTAGCCCAGCCATCAATTTCCTGCGTGACCTTGAACAAGTCACTGTGTCTTTGTTTATTTTTGTTTGATGTTGTGTGTCATTTCCTTTTAGACTGTAAGCCCATTCATGGAGGGGCTATCTTGCTGTACATTTGTACATTGGAGCCCTGATTCCAGTTGAGATGCCTACCTGCAACTGCAATACAAATAACCAGTAACAATAATAGATCCTGCTAGACAAGTTTCCTCTCTGCCATTTCAAACTGATTTAGATCCTTCCTAGAAAATTACATTTGAACACAGTTCTCTCTAGAAAAGCGATTTTGCATTTTGAAAACAGAGAAATAGATGGAGTCCGAGGGTATGTCTAGACAGCATCCCTCTGTTGGCAGAGGGATGCAGATTAGGCAGGTCAACATTGCAAACGAAGCAGGGATTTAAATATCCTGCGCCTAATTTGCATAAAAATGTCTGCCGCATTTTGTTGGAAAGTGTTAATTTAACTGAGACTAAATTGGACTAAACAATGGACTAAACCATGTTCGGCACAGCTTCAGAAATCATGATTGAACCTTGCCTCACTGGCAATTACAGGTCAGTAAGACTAATTTCTGTACCAGGCAAATTGGTTGAAAGTATTGTAAGAATAGAATGATCAGAAAGATAAACATGTCGGAGAGTCAACATGCTTTTTGTAAAGGGAAATTCTGCCTCATGAATTAGAATTCTTATTAGAATTCTTTGAAGAGTCAACAAGAATGTGGACAAGGGTGGACAAGGGCGAGCCAGTCAACAGAGTATACTTGAACTTCAGAATGCCTTTGACAAGATCCCTCATCAAAGGCTGTTAAATAAAGTAGGCAGTCATGGGATAAGTGAGAAGGGCCACTCATGGATCAGTAACCATTAGGGTAGAAATAAATGGTTGGTATTCACAGTGCAGAGAGGTATTTAAGTTGGATCCCCCAGAGATCTGTGCTGTTCAACAAACTCATAAGTGATCAGGAAAAAGGGGTGAATAGTGAGGTGGCAGATAATGCCAAATAACTCAGGATAGTAAGTCCAAAGCTGACTGCAAAGGGCTATAAAGGGATCTCAATACAGGTGGTCCCCAAGTTACCAACGCGTTGATTTAAGACCGTTCATACATACCACCAACCTCCCATTAAGCACATTACAGCCAGTCCCCAAGTTATGAATGCGCAATCTGCACTTACGAACAGCGCGGTCACATTTAAATGAATGGAGTCTGACTTGCGAACAGATCAAGTTACGACCAAGTGTTTGGTATGTAACTCGTTCGTAAGTCCGGGACTATCTGTAATTGAGATAGGTTAAAGTCAGTGTCCATACATGCAAAGTAATACATGTTGGCAGTGCTTTTTTTGTGATGGCATGGCCTGGAATGGCGTACCATCACTCATTTTCCCAGCATACAGAAAAGGAATGGCATTTCCCCCATGCGTATCAGCACCTGTTTTCCTAGGGAGGCTTGGCTCCTGACGGAAGCCTGCTCAGTCATGCGTGGTTTCTTTTTCTGGCCCCCAGCACGGGGTTTTTTTTTGGCTCAACAGCTTTGCCCAGGAGTACCAGCACCTCTTTTTTTACAAAAAAAAGCACTGCATGTTGGAGAACATCATTCCAACTATGGTATCTAAACTAGTTCTTGCCAGTCAAGAAAAAATTTGGAGACATTGCAGATAGTTCTCTGAAAACATCTGCTCACTGTGCAATCATAATCAAAACACTAACAATGTTAGGAACTATTAGGAACGGGATAGCTAATAATACAGGAAAATATGTCACTATATAAATTCATGGTATGCCCACACCTTGAGTATTGCTTGCAGTTCTGGTCATCCCAACCAAAAAAAGGTATATTAGAACTGGAAAGGTATAGAGATGGGTAAGGAAAATATCGGACAAATCCTGAAACAGCTATTCTGCATCTTTTGAGCGAGCCCATTATTTCGAAATATAATGGGATCGCTATTCCAATGTCCCTATAAACTTTGTTCCATGAGGAATAAGGGACATTTTGGAATAGCACTCTATTTAGATATTTGGCGCTGTGGAGACAGTGCCAAATTTTGAAATAAGCCATTTCAAAATTAACTTGAAATAAGCTATGCAATTTGCGTAGTTTGAATTGTGTAACTTATTTTGCGTAACTTATATCAAGCTATGGGTACAGTGTAGACACACTTAGAAAAGAGATCACCCAGTACATCTACACAGCAGAGCAGGAGTTGAATTAAGATATGCAATTTTAGCTATGTCAATTGTGTAGCTGAAGTCAAAATAGTTTAATTCGGCTTTTGGCGTTGTCTATACAGCAAGAAGTCAAAGAAGAACACTCTTCCTTCAACTTCCCTTACTCTTCATAAAATGAGGAATACAGGAGTTGGAGTAAGAAGTCCTCCCTCTTGACGTTATTTTGAAAAGTTAACCTGTAGAACTCACTGCTATGGGATGTTGTGAAGGCCAAAAGTATGACTGAGTTAAAATAAATTAGATGAGATCATGGAGGATAGGTTAATCAACAGCTACTGGCAAGATGATCAGGGATACAACCTCATGCTCTAGATGGCTCTAAACATCTACTTACCGGAAGCAGGGATTGGATGACAGGATGAATCACTTGATAAATTACCTCTATTCATTCTCTCCGAAGCATCTGGCACCAGTCAGTATCAGGAGATGGGGGTTCTGAGCTGGACCATTAGTCTTAACCAGTATAATTGTTTTTTTATGTTCACCTGATTAACGTATATGCCTGGGGATCCAAGAACAGAATTTGTCCTTTGCTATCTCCTTAAATCCCAAATGATGTAAAGTTCATTTAACTTGGATGGCAAGAACAGTAATGTGGATACTTTAGCACTGAGTGAAAATTGTGTACATGGTTATATAGCTTTTGAAGTTAATTTGGTTTAACTTTTTATAAGCTGAGTGTATGCTGGGTATCTAGTGTAAGGAGAGAAGGAATATTAAAATGCTTCCCTTTTCTCTCTGAGTGCTTCAGAAAGAAGGCTCATATCCATAGGATATTAAACAATTTGGCTGCGTCTAGACTGGCAAGTTTTTCTGCAAAAACAAATGCTTTTGCGGAAAAACTTGCCAGCTGTCTACACTGGCCGCTTGAATTTCTGGAAAAGCACTGATGATCTCATGTAAGATTGTCAGTGCTTTTCCAGAAATACTATGCTGCTCCCGTTCGGGCAAAAGTCTTTTTCCGAAAGACTTTTCTGCAAAAGGGCCAGTGTAAACAGCACAGTACTGTTTTCTGCAAAAAAGCCCCAATCGCGAAAATGGGAATCAGGGCTTTTTGCGGAAAACTGCGTCTAGATTGGCCACGGACGCTTTTCCGCAAAAAGTGCTTTTGCGGAAAAGCATCCTGCCAAACTAGACGCGCTTTTCCAAAAATGCTTTTAACGGAAAACTTTTCCGTTAAAAGCATTTCCGGAAAATCATGCCAGTGTAGACATAGCCGCTATGTATAGAAGCCAGTATATTTGTTTTCACGTTTTGTTTGAATGGATACTTTGATTTCTTAAAAAGTTACAAGAGAAGAAACCTCAAACTAGATAGGTAATGTTAGTTTTGGAATAAGAATGTGGCAAAGAAAGGCACCTTACTTACAAACTACTGTATAAGAAGTTTTGGGCTTTTCTTACCTAGCACTTGGTGGATAACATACAAATGTAGAGATTACAAGACAATGAAACAATGACTGGCATTGTCGTTTTGTGTGTGCACATTTATTAAATAGTGAAAAACACAAAAGGTAGCTATGTTGCATATCATTTCTTTTGATTAACTTTTTGAGTCACTGTCTAACCAATGGATGTGTCTACACTGCACCCATAGCTCAAAATAAGCTACACAATTTGAGCTATGAAAATTGCAAAGCTTATTTCAAGTGTATTTTGAAATAGCTTATTTTGAAATGTACAGTGCCAAATTTTTAAATAAACTGCTATTTCAAAACATCTCTTAATCCTCATGGAACAAGGTTTACAGGGACGTCGGAATAGCAAGCCAGTTATTTCAAAAGTTATTTTGAAATAATGGGCTTGTTTAAAAGATGTGAAATAGCTATTTTGGGATATTGGAAGTATCCCGAAATAGCACCACTGTCTAGATGCACCCTGTGAGATGTTTGAAAGAAACAGCTGTTATAGACAGAGAGTAGCCCAAATGCAGAGGCTGGGATTCTGCTTGCCTAGCCTGTCCTTGAGACCCAGATGAGTGTAAGAATTGAGACCGAAGAGGAACAGATGTTATTGGGCCCTAATACAGATGGATATGCCAGGAAAAGCTACTGTAGGCCCCAAACAGTCTGTACTGACCAAACAGGCACAGTGTTTAAAGCAAGAGGGTTGGTGCCAAGTGGTCAGCGTCCAGTAGCCCCTCAGTCGCTCTGTATGGAATTCGAAAGAGAACTCCATTGGCTTCTCATTCAAATGAACCAGTTGACCTGAAGCCCCCAAGCTTTTTAGGGGATGTCCCTGAAATCATTTGGCTGCTGAAAGCCTTGGGTAGGAACAGAACCAAAGCTCCCTGTTCAGAGGAAGAGGAGATTTTAGCTTCCTTTGCACTGGATGCTGAAGGAAAACTAAGAATTGATCATCACAAGGACTTACTCATCCCAGTGAGTGATCTGCCTGCCTCACAGTGGGATGCCACAATTGTGAGTAATGTGCATATCTCAAAGCTAGTTAAGCAAGGCCCCTGGGGTGAATTAAGAGCTGGTCTGTGTATAAACAACCAAGAGGAGGTTTATATGGAACAAAAGTGTACATCAGCACATAGTATTCCCAAGCAAGGGTCAAGGCCTGCAAGTTCACCTTATTTTGGTTGTTCCAAAAGTACCAATGCACAGAGCTGTGTGTACCTTCCATCTACATGAAGCTGGTGGGTGGGCACTGGGGTTAAATCCCATTTACCTTTCTACTATGTTTAGGGATGTTGATTATAATTAGCTACTAGAGGAAATATGATCAATTCAGGAGGGTGTGATTATTGTAAGATTATTGCATTCATTTATGTATCTGTTGTTCTTAATGTTTCTTATCTTTTCCTTTTTTTCCTAATTTCTACCCTTGAATTTTTAATATAACACTATCTCTTCTCCTAATATGCACTTATTCCTCAATAAAACTGCTTGGTCCTTGATTCCTTAATAAAGAAACAAGAAAAACAAGGTGTTGGGCACCAGGATGGCAAGAGAGGATTAATTACTCAACTTTAGTCATTTTTTGACATGTTTGTGGATTTGTTGCAAAGGACATGGTTGTGCTGCCCCCAGAATAACCCAATAGGCACATTACGACTCCAAGGCTATGTCTACACAGCACCGTTATTTCAGAATAACTAATGTTATTTCAAAATAATAGTGTGTCTACACACAAGCAGTTATTTTGACATAATGTCGAAATAACGTCCAGCCAGAGGATTTCTTACTCCAACTCCTGTAACCCTCATTTTACGATGACCTAAGGGAAGTCAGACGAAGAGTGCTCTATTTTGAAATAAGTGCTGTGTGGATGCATCCAAATTCAAAATAAGCTATTTCGATTTAAGCTACGCAATTAGCATAGCTTAAGTTGCATAGCTTATTTTGAGTTTAGCTCTGCTGTGTAAACATACCCTAAGTCTGCCTCCTACTTTCTCCTTCCTCCACATAGAAAGTACTTTGTATTATGGGCAGTGGTATTTTGGCACATAGGTGTAATTATGGTACCCAGCACACTGAGGACTGGTATTTCCCACCCTGTCCTTTTCTGTCCCTCTCCTGTTGTGCCCTTTCCTGCTCACTTATATGGAGATGCAGCTCTGCAAAGGCTCCTCTGTGCTGAGTTTTTGCTTCAGGAAGCTGTAAACAGGGTGCCTTACTTCCTCATGTAGCACACAATGTGCCACCAGCTTGACCTTTGTGAGCAGAACATCTACCCACAACTACATTTTGAAGCAGGCTCACCAGCTTTGAAAAAGATACTTCTGTATCCACAGACTTCAGACTACATAATTTCCCCTTCTATATAATTTCTTTAAATGATACATAACGAGATACCACTGGAATAAAAACTTGTAATCATGCTTATTTTTGAATGTATTGTACACTATGCTGTCCTTTGCCAGATCTTTAAATACTGTAACTCCCTTTGCTCTAGAAGTCTTGAGCAGTACTAGACATTCATGTATTCATTTTTCTCAAGTCATATAGTCAGTTTCAAATATATTCCTCAGATCTGGTCCCTTTTCTAATTTTAAATTTTACTGATAGTGATTTCATCACCATCTGAATCTTGTATTCATTTTTAACAAGAATTATAACTCACACTTTACTACTCAGAGATTAATTTGCACGAGTATAACTTTTGATTCAGAATAAAAACAAAGGGGGAAATACTAACAGTAAATGTAAGATTAACTTTAGTGTATAATGGGAGCAAAACCACGATACACTATAGATTAAAATACCATAGTTAAAACATCTAGAAAATCAGATTCTATCAATTCAGTTACTGAATAGATGTACAATTTTTAATATCAGAAAGCAAATGATATTTTCATGTTTATCTTTGCCAGATTAATTTTACCATTGAAATATTTATTAGGGATTTCTATTTGAGAGTTCTTAAAATGAAGTAAAATGTAATATTGAATAGTTACTATAGCAGCTGAATGCACATTAATTCAAAGAATAAGCTGCACATTGAACTATTCAGGTAATTATGTGTTTCATTATAAAAACAGAGTAGGTTAGGGTTGGCTGTCAATTTTCCTACCTACGCTCCATTTCTTTTGTAAGACTGATTATTTTCTGTAAGGTCTACTAGAAGTGATTTTAAAATATTGACATTTTCGAAGTTTTCTTTGGGCTTCCCACTGCATCCCATCTCCATCCTTTTATCTAATAGTTCCTGATTCTGCCTTCAGATGCATTCAAGTATAAGTGTCCTCTTTCCTGGATCCAACAGAAGGATTGGTGCCTTAGACTGTAAGATCTTCTGACATATTATGTCTATTTTATACTGTGCACAGCATACTGTTGATGTTTAATGAATAGTTCTATTCCCAAGGATTGGTTTTCATGCTGTGCAGTTTCCTGTCATATACAGAAAAAAATTGGTGTTTATGTTTGCCTAGTTGTTGCTCTGTGATTTATATGCAAAATATGCATACTGTTGATCTTTGAATAGCAGGCCCCAGAAATAAGTTGGAAACTATCCATCAAAGTTCACTAGGAGAGGAAGGAGAATCATAGATCTTTATTTAAGCTTACTATTTATTTTAGAAATGTACATGTCTGTCTGTCTGTCCACAAGTCCCATTTTTTCAAGAACTCCTAAACCGTAAGAGCTAAGGGCCCAAAAGCAAACAATTCCGCTGTGTAGGAAAGATAGAAAATATGGCAAAAGACCAGCTTGGCTTAACAAGGAGATCTTACATGATCTCAAAATAAAAAAGGAGTCCTATAAAAAATGGAAACTAGGACAAATAACAAAGGATGGATATAGGCAAGCAACACGGAAATGCAGGGGCAAGATTAGAAAGGCAAAGGCACAAAATGAGATCAAACTAGCTACAGGCATAAAGGGAAACAAGAAGACCTTTTATGAATACATTAGACTCAAGAGGAAGACCAAGGACAGGGTAGGCCCACTGCTCAGTGAGGAGGGAGAAGCAGTAACAGGAAACTTGGAAATGGCGGAGATGCTCAATGACTTCTTTGTTTCGGTCTTCACCGAGAAGTCTGGAGGTGTGCCTAACGTAGTGAATACAAGCAGAGAGAGGGTAAGTTTAGAAGATAGGATACACAAAGAACAAGTTAAAAATCACTTAGGAAAGTTATATGTCAGCAAGTCACCAGGTCCTGATGAAATGCATCCCAGGATACTCAAGGAGCTGATAGAGGAGGTATCTGAGCCTTTAGCTATGATCTTTGAAAAATCATGGAAGACAGGGGAGATTCCAGAAGACTGGAAAAGGGCAAATATTGTGCCCATCTATAAAAAGGGGAATAAGAACAACCCAGGAAACTACAGACTGGTCAGTTTAACGTCTGTCCCAGGGAAGATAATGGAGCAGGTAATTAAGGAAATCATATGCAAACACTTGGAAGGTAATAAAGTGATAGGGAATAGCCAGCATGGGTTTGTGAAGAACAAGTCATGCCAAACTAATCCGATAGCTTTCTTTGATAGGATAATGAGCCTTGTGGATAAGGGAGAAGCGGTGGATGTCATATACCTAGACTTTAGTAAGGCTTTTGATACGGTCTCGCATGATATTCTTCTTGATAAACTAGGCAAATATAACTTAGATAGGGCCACGATAAGGTGGGTGCATAATTGGCTGGATAACCGTAGTCAGAGAGTTGTTAACGGTGCTAAATCCTGCTGGAAAGGGATAACAAGTGGATTTCCGCAAGGGTCTGTTTTGGGACCCGTACTGTTCAATATCTTCATCAATGATGTAGATATTGGGATAGAGAGTACGCTTATTAAGTTTGCAGATGATACCAAACTGGGTGGGGTTGCAACTTATTTGGAGGATGGGGACATAATTCAAAATGACCTTAGCAAGTTAGAGAAATGGTCAGAGGTAAACAGAATGAAGTTTAATAAAGAGAAATGCAAAGTGCTCCACTTAGGAAGGAACAATCAGTTCCATACATACAAGATGGGAAGCGACTGTCTAGGAAGGAGCATGGCGGAAAGGGATCTCGGGGTCATAGTGGATCACAAGTTGAATATGAGTCAACAGTGTGATGCTGTTGCAAAAAAAGCAAATATGATTTTAGGTTGTATCAACAGGTGTGTTGTAAGCAAAACTCGTGAAGTCATTCTGCCGCTCTACTCTGCACTAGTTAGGCCTCAGCTGGAGTACTGTGTCCAGTTCTGGGCGCCACATTTCAAAAAAGATGTGGAGAAATTGGAAAGGGTACAGAGAAGAGTGACAAGAATGATTAAAGGTCTAGAGAACATGACCTATGAAGCCAGGCTTCATGAACTGGGCTTGTTTAGTTTGGAAAAAAGAAGATTAAGGGGGGACATGATAGCGGCTTTCAAATATCTTAAAGGGTGTCACAAGGAGGAAGGAGAAAATTTGTTCCTCTTGGTTTCTGAGGACAGGACAAGGTGTAATGGGCTTAAAGTGCAGCAAGGGAGGTTTAGATTGGACATTAGGAACAAATTCCTAACTGTCAGGGTGGTCAAATATTGGAATAAATTGCCAAGGGAGGTGGTGGAATCTCTCTCTCTGGAGATATTTAAGAACAGGTTGGATAGACATCTGTCAGGGATGGTGTAGACAGAGTTTGGTCCTGCCTTGAGGGCGGGGGGCTGGACTCGATAACCTCTCGAGGTCCCTTCCAGTCCTATGATTCTATGATTTTATGATAAGACCACCACATTTGGTATGCAACTTCCTCTTATCAAAACTTAAAGCAAGTCCAGGGTTTGGTTGTACCAGAGTAATGG
This sequence comes from Pelodiscus sinensis, assembly GCF_052426305.1. NCBI lineage: Eukaryota > Metazoa > Chordata > Testudines > Trionychidae > Pelodiscus > Pelodiscus sinensis. The sequence continues at coordinate 72,215,439 of NC_143057.1, forward strand.
GATGTGCATGGAATGCAGTTATTTCGTATCACATGGAAAGGGGAGTGTGTGATAGCAGGGACAGTTATACTGATGATGAATGTCCCGTCTAATGCCAGGGAGTAGCCAGTGGGTGGTCTGCACTGCTCCTCCTGCCCAGAGCTGGCCCCTGGTAGGCGGCTCCATCAGGCAGCCGGCGCGGACCCTGCTGCCCTCAAGGAGAAGCAGGTCGGCTGAATGCATGGACACCACCACAGGCAGGGCCGGGGGAGTATGGTGCAAGCCCCCTCCCAGGCTGGTCCTAGGGAGAAACCATCAGGCGGGGTATGAGAGCCCCCCATCTCTCCAGGATGTGCAGGGCAGGGTGTGTGGCCTGCCACAGACCAACTCTGAGGAGAAGCCAGTGACAATACTCGCTCCCTGTCCTGAGCCACCTACACCATCCTCTGAGCCCTCCTCTTCCTAACCCCCTGCCCTGATTCTTGCACCCACATCCCCCTTGCCTTGAGCCCCTCCACAACCCCTGGTTTGACTCCTGCACCCCCAACACCCTGCTCTGAACCCCTTCTCACCCCACAATCCTGACTCCTACATCTCCTATTCCCCTGCCCTGAGCCCTTCTTTAACCTGCAATCCTGACTCCTAAACCCTCCACACTGAGGATATGTCTCCACTACAAAGTTAATTCGAACTAACAGACGTTAGTTCAAATTAACTTTAATAGGCGCTACACATACAAATCGCTAGTTCGAACTCAATTCGAACTAGCGGAGCACTTAATTCGAACTAGGTAAACCTCATTCTACGAGGACTAACGCCTAGTTCGAATTAAGTAGTTCGAATTAAGGGCTGTGTGGCCACTTAATTTGAACTAGTGGGAGTCTAGCCCTCCCCAGCTTTCCTTGGTGGCCACTCTGGGCACCACCAGGGAAACTCTTCTGCCCCCCTCCCGGCCCCGGAGCCCTTAAAGGGGCACGGTCTGGCTACAGTGCCCATGCCAGGTGCAAGCCTGCCAGCACCCAGCCAGCAGACCCTGCACCTGGCACGGCACGAGCCAGCCACCAGCTGCCACCCAGCCCTCCGCCTCTTCCCGGGACCAGGCTGGAGGCTCCCAGGAGCCTGCCCGGGGCCACAAGAGGCGGGAGCCCACCTGGTCTAGTGCAGAGATCGTGAACCTCATCTATGACGTCTGCACTAGGCACAGGAAAGTGGCCGTCTAGGGCAGGATAGCGGCCAGCCTGGCCACCCAGGAGCAGGTTTGCATGAAAATCAGGGTGGTCCAATGAGACCCCCAACCCTGAGCCCTGAGCTTAGAACATAAGAACATAAGAATGGCCGTACTGGATCAGACTAAAGGTCCATCTAGCCTAGTAGCCTGTCTGCCAACAGCAGCCAACACTAGGTACCCTGGAGGGGATGGACCGAAGACAATGACCAAGCCATTTGTCTCGTGCCATCCATCTCCAGCCTTCCACAAACAGAGGCCAGGGACACCATTTCTACCCCCCGGCTAATAGCACTCTATGGACCCAACCTCCATGAATTTATCTAACTTCTCTTTAAACTCTGTTCTAGTTCTAGCCTTCACAGCCTCCTGCAAGAAGGAGTTCCACAGGTTGACTATTTGCTTTGTGAAGAAGAACTTTCTGTTATTAGTTTGAAGCCTGCTACCCATTCCTTTCCTTTGGTGTCCCCTAGTCCTTCTATTATGGGAACTAATGAAGAACTTTTCTTTATTCACCCTCTCCACACCACTCATGCTTTTATAGACCTCTATCATATCCCCCCTCAGTCTCCTCTTTTCTAATCTGAAAAGTCCCAGTCTCTTTAGCCTCTCTTCATATGGGACCTGTTCCAAACCTCTGATCATTTTAGTTGCCCTCCCCTCTCCCACCCTCTCTCTTCCCCTCTCCCACCTCCTTTTTCCAGTCTCCCCAGAGGTTATTCCGCCCCACCCTGAGTTTTGTTAAATAAAGAGAGTTTCTATTTTTGAACACACGTGTCCTTTATTTTGTACATCAGGAAGGGGGGCTAGGAAGGGGTAAGTGGAAGGAGGTGAGGGAGGAATGGGGTACGAGCCCCTGATGGGGAGGACTGGGGTGGCTCCTCGGGATGGAAGCTCTCCTGCAGCCCCCGATTGCCCCCCCCAGATGGCAGTCTGCGGCAAGTGCAGCCGGGCTGATGGCCGAGTGTTGTGATGTGCCGAGTGTGGGCATTCAGGGCACTCCAAGCCAGGACTGCTTTGCTGTCCCTCATCGAGTTAGACAAGTGAGCGGGGAACCCCTGAGAACTGTCTGTCCGGGGTGGGGGTTGGGTCCCTTTAAGCACAGCCCTCGGGCTAGCCTGAGACAGCAGCTCTACGCTCTAAGTCCTAATCTGATGCCCTGCCGGCACTGCTTCCGGCCAGCCTTAACCTCGGTTCAGGGTCCACTCAATGTGGACATGCTAGTTCGAATTAGCAAAATGCTAATTCGAACTAGTTTTTAGGTCTAGATGCACTAGTTTGAATTATCTTAGTTCGAATTAATTAATTCGAATTAAGTTAGTTCGGATTAGTGCTGTAGTGTAGACATACCCTGACAGTCCACTGCCCTGAAGGACCTGAGTAATGCTGAGTAAGTCTTCTAGTCTACTATATATTTGAGATGTGCCTGGAACGGAATCATTCTCTCAAAACCTTACTGAAAAGAGACAACCACCAGGCAGGTGAAAAGGGCTGGATGGGAGCACTCTCCCGACGGTGCCCACGTTCCGAGCCTCCTTCACACACTCCGATGCCTTTTAAGCGGGGGACTGCAGCTCCCTCCCCATTCATATGGGAACATTGCTGACTGTTCCCCTTTGTCAGGGAGTGAAGGGAAAGTGAACAATTTACTGCATTCCTCACTTTGGTTGGGAAATGCAGGGGGCAGATCTTCCCCAGCTGGTGGACATTCACCCCTCTCCTGGCTGTGCGTGCTGGCTCCAGGCAGCTGCTGTGAGAGAGGGCTGAGATAGTCCTCTCTCCCTGGGGCAGCCTATATAATGAAACTCTCATCCCAGATCTCACCCCAGAGCAATGATTTAAATGAATCATGTACATTTTTGTTTTATTTTTTGGAAAATAAAAATTCATTGTAATATCCTAGTTAATATATAAAGTCTGTTCAGGTGCCTACCATAGCCTCACAATTTCTGCTTAGATTAACACTAGTTATTACCCTTTTTTGATGCTCTACATTACACTCATTCGGTGTGTGTGTGTGTATGTGGCTATAAAAGGATGGAGTTAGGAAAACTTTTTCATTCTTATTTTAAAATCTGTGTAGATGCTAGGATATTTCACTATAATCTGTGGCCTACAGGGTCAAATCCTGAGTTTTTATTAATTTTTAATTAGACTTTACACACGCAAAATCTCATTTGAATTTTATTGCTTAAATATTCATTGCTAATGCATTCTGTATTTTCTTAATACACAATATTTTATGCAAAACAATATTATATATGTACTTTCCTTCCCATAATATTTTAAAAAGTTGATTAACTCCCACAAATATGAAATTTTACATGACAGAAAGTAGGTTTGGCCTCATGGTCATTACATAAGAAACAAATTTAATTTGCTAACTAGGATATAAAAGCTTGTGTGAGCTTTATTTTCATGGATTGCTAACTTAGCAAATTTTGATGTTATGATGAACTACATAGTGTTGTAGTTACAACTGTATATTTTCATTTCCTGAGGGCCTTCCTTGTACTCATTTATTTAATAGAAATTGTTACTATCAGGGCTGTCAATAATCCCTTACTGCAATTATTTCATTCATTAGTGTTCATTTGGAGCCACCTGTTAATTGCATTTTCATATTTCCTTGGTTCTTTTAACCAGTCCTGATGCCATCTGAGATTAGCTATAACACTGGAATAATTCTGTCCCAAATTTTGTTTCCAGATGATAAATTGCTCCTTGTTGTACTTGTGCACAAAGGCAGAGACTCTTGGATAGTTTATTATGGAGCGAAGTTTTTTGTCCAAGAAATGTGTGACTTCTGGAAATGCTGTTGCTATGTTTGTTAGTTCATCTGGATCAGCAGACAGGTCTGTAACAAACAAAAACCAGTTAAGTGCAATTTGCCAAGATATGATTTGGTAAAAACAGAACCATTAAAAATATCTAGGGAAGAAAAGTGACTAGCATACCAAAGAGCTGGGGAGGTACTGAATGACCATCTGAATATGCTATATATTTCCATTTGTCAGTTCGAAGCATATAGGTAGAAGAATTCACATTACAACCATGGAATTCGCTCAGGATCCATGTAGGGTGCAGCCTTCCCGATGAGACTTCATCTTCTTCCATTTCAGCCAACAATGGTATCAAGGAATATCCACTGAGATTCTGCGGGACAGGAATTCTAGCTATATCTAAACAAAGATATAAACATAGTTAAGCCTTTAATTATCTGTAGTAATGATAATGAACATTGTATCAAAACACTAAATTATGAGTAGGGCCCTATCAATTTCATGACCACGAAAAATGCATCACAGACTATGAAATCTTGTTTTTGCTCTCCCAATCTCTGGCCTTTTCTGTGGTTTTTTTCCACCCTAACCTATACAAATTTCATGGGGGGAAACCAGTGTTTCTCAAATGGAGGTCCTAGCCCAAAAGGGAGTTGCAGAGGGTCACAACGTTATTTTGGGAGGGGGGAATACAGTATTGCTGCCCTTACTTCTATGCTTCAGAGCCTTCAGAGCTGGGCAGCTGGCGAGCAGCAGCTATTGGCCAGGAATACACTCTGAGGCCACCACCTGCTAGCACCCCCCCCTTACTTCTGTGCTGCTGCCTTCAGAGCTGGGTGACCTGAGTGTGGCAGCTGTGGGAGCTATGGGAAGTGGGATGGGCTTGACCACTACTTCTTGCAGCTCCCATTTGCCAGGAACAGTGAACTGTGGCCACTGGGGGTACATCTAGACTACAGGCTTTTGTCGACAGAAGTTTTGTCGACAAATATTGTCGACAAAGCTTCTGTTGACGAAGAGCGTCAAGACTACATCCAGTTCTGTCGACAAAGCAAGCCGCTTTGTCGACATAAAAGTGTAGACGCAAAGGACAGTGTAGATGCAATAACGCCTTCTGTCGACAGAACTCTGTCAACAAAAGGCGTTATTCCTCACAGAATGAGGTTTACCGCCATCGACAAAACTGCTGAGTTCTGTTGACATTATGTCGACAGAACTCAGCAGCAGTGTAGATGTAGGTATAGTTTTGTCGACAAAAGTCCACTTTTGTTGACAAAACCCTGTAGTCTAGACACACACTGGGAGCTGTAAGCAGCTGTGCCTGTGGATGCTTAGGTAAACAAACTATCTGGCAGCCCACCACTGGCTAACCCTGATGAACCACACAACCCTGGTATTCAACATGCCATTAATAACTCCATGTTTGCCATTTTGCGGTAGCTTGTAGTGGTGTGTTATTTCATGTTCTATGCACAGATTATTGCAGGTACATGGAATAGTCACTTCATTTACTAATGGCACTCACTGTATGTATATAGCTCATGGTGGTGATACTTTTTTTTTCTCAGTAGCATCTAACATCTTCTCTTCTCCTAGCTTTGTTAAGTTGATGCTGTAAGTTATGCATTAGTCTATAGACCAGCATCCTGCTATGGCAGGGGTGGGCAATCATTTTGGATTGGGGGGGCCACTCCAAGTATTTGGAAAATGGTCAAGGGTTTCACTCTTCCAGGATATTAATGGTGGAGGTGCGGGGTCTGGGATGGAGGTTGGTTGCAAAAGGGAGTGAAGGAGTTAGTTGTGACCTAGGGCACTGGACTGGGGTGCAGGGGGTTGGATTGTGATCTAGGTCAGGGAATTGGGGTACAGGAGGAGGTGCAGGGATTTGGCTTGTGAGCTAGGGCAGGAGGGGACTGTGATCTGGGGCAGGGGATTGGGGTGCCAGATCTGGGAGGGGCTATGGGTACAGGAAGCAGGCAGAGGATTTGGGTATATGGAGTGGGGGGCAGAGGGTTGGGGAAGGGAGGGACTGGGGTGCCAGAGGTAGGCTCTGTCAGGAGACTTACTAGCCAGTACCGTTTCTGAATCAGCCTCCCTGCCTGCTCTGTCCCCACAAGGCTGCAGCCATGGCTCTGGTGGCTGCCTGTTCTTGAAACTGGCCAGAAACCGGCCAATGGGATTGTGCTGGGGGCAGGAGCAGCTCCTAAAGCTTTCCCCCCTCCCCTCTGGACTCACAGTTTTTAAAGAAAAACTGCCTCGTGACCGAGCTTCTGAGAGGCGTGCGGGTTGGGCGAGGCAAATTAGGAGCCTGCCTGGGGCACTCTGCAGCATCCGTGGGCTGGATCCAGTGGCTTGGGGGGCCAGATCTGGCCTGTGGGCCGTATTTTGCCCAGGCCTGTACTATGGTGAACAGTTTCATGGAAGCAGCATTTGACTTAGTAGTAGGAAGAAAAGAGTAGTTTATGACAACCAGTAATTTTATGTAGCTATCTTAGTTAAACCTAGTCTTTGGGCCAGATTATGCCCAGCTATAAACAGGTGCATAAGAGAAGATAAACCCTGCTCCCTTACAAGTGCAAGTGTAACCACCACCAGGCAGATCTGAACCTGGGATATTAATACAGGAACTGCTACAGCTTGAGCTATAAAGCCAGCTGGTTCTCAGTGTAGGCTATAGAACTCCCTTGTTCTTATCTCTTGCTGTACGTGGTCTAAGTGTCACTACATGAGACAGTGAACCACACTAGGGCCGCATTTATATTACAAGCTTCTGCAAGAGGAAATGCAAATGAGTGCTCCATTTGCATTTCCTCTTGCAGAAGAAAGAGGCTTGTAGTATAGACGCAGCCTAGGAGAGTGGGTTACACAAGGAGTGGGGATTGTAGTCAGTGCACCTTTTAAGATCAAGGACAGTTCAAGGCTAACATCTTCAATAGCTTTAGCCTCTCCAATGTGGTTGGACCACCCCCCCAAACCACTTCTATGCTGACGAGCAAAGCTGATGCCACCTTTAGGGAAGGACATATTCCATCCTTTAACAAGAGGAGATAAGAGTAGCAATTTTAGGGAAATTATGCCCACCACAGTGTTTATGTCAGGTTCATGACCCTTTTCACCATCCTGTATGATAGGCAGCTGATCCTCAAATCAGTTGGGAAAGCAAGGAGTGAATCTCCAGTTTCTCAGCAAATGAAGTATTTAGATAAGATGGTGTCTTGAGAAGAGAGAATATTTCCTTGTGAACATATAAGCCAACACAATTACATTTGTAATGGCCAAAGACGTATGGGTTATTTCATCATGTGCCAGAATTAATACACAGCAGGAAAGGTTAAAAGATGACTGGGATGCTTCTTCCTTTTTTTTCTTAGTCACCTGAATAATTTAATTCCACTTGATTTATGTTTCTATTTTTGACATACTGATTACAGGAAGGAGGAATTAGCAGAACAGAAGGAGAGTGAGAGAACAGGAAGGAGGAGGTTTAAAAATACAAATTTCAAAAAGAGACTTAAAAGGAAGGATTTTAAAACATTCAAATTATAAAGTATTTGGAGGGAGAAACAGACACAACCAATAAAGGAAAGATTTCAAATCTATTAATATATTTTTGGGACCAAATTGGGAAGATAAACTCTTTTAAATCAGGTTCCTAATATGCTATAAACCCTAGCCTGGCTCTGAAAGAGTTGATTTTGGCCCGAGTGGGTTGATTTTGGCCTGAGATCACAATTAAACTATTATCTGGCTGCACTGGGATCGTGGATCAGGCCTAAATATGTCTGAAATCCAGCTAGGAAAGGAATTGCAAAATGTCTATAAAGGAAATATAGGTCAGCTGGGAGCTGCAGAGAGAAACTCTGCAGTCATCCTCTAGGACTAGAGAGTGGAGAGACTGGGAAGGTAAAGTAGAAAGATCAGGGGGGAAGTTGGTCCCATGACTCTCTGGAATAGGGAAGTCTGACAGTAGGCAAGGACTGGAGTAACATGGAGCAGCAAGCTCAAGTGATGTGCCTTGATAAAAGGGCAGGACTGGAGACATCCTGGGGATATGCGTTCAATGATGGATGTTAGATCACGCCAAAGAGGGATATAAGTTAATTTAAGTTGGGAAATTCCAAGGGAGAGAGCTCTGCAAAACTTGGTCCTGAAAGAAGGGTGAACCTAGAGAGGTTGTGAAGAGACACCCAAAAAAAGAGGCTGTGGTAAGAAGTGTAGGGAGGAAGCAGCAAGGAGTTTGGAAGTAGAACTTGGCTGCAGGTAGTTTGGTTTCTGGGATGGAAACCAACATTGTTGGTTTTCAAACCAGCCACTAGAGAAAATGGCATGAAGCCCCAATGATGACTGAGAGCTTTGAGAAAATGATGTGAGGACCATAAGGCTCAGAATCATGTCTAAGTGCCTTTGTGAGAACATGGGACTATTTCTTGTTCTTTTGCCTTGAAAGAGGGGGACTAAGTGTGACCTGGCCATAGGATTGAGTTGCAAGAAGAGAGACCACTACAGGGCTTCACTATATGGTAGATCAACTATACTATGTGAGCAGTCAGTCAATTCCTACATTAGAATTTGAATCAAGGTGAAAGTGATAGAAAAGTTATAATTTGAAGGTTGTTTTGAGGGTCTTTGTGGTCTCAGATCAGTCCCTATTAAACATGCTTCAATAACCATCACATCACAGAAATGGATGACGCAGGAAGTGACGAAATATCATTATCACCTAATGGCTGTTTGGTGATGTAATGCAAAATGGCTCATCGTGTATCTACAATAGAACAGTTCAGATAACAAAAAAAGCTATTGCAATTAGCTCTCAAAAGAGAGTCCCAGGATTCATTTAGCATGAAAACTGAGCTATCTGCTCACCCATGAATGGGGTCTCTTCAGAGACCAATTAAAAGGGAAAATTTGCACTAGGGATGTTAGATATAGTGTAACTGAATAGTTGTGTAACTGCATGAAATCTTAGTGGTTACATAACTATTCAATAGTCCCCAGGGGCAGGGCTGGAAGCCAGTGTGCTCTCATCCCCACTCCTGGGGAGCCCCCTGCCAACCTACGCTACTGCCTTTGTATCAGAGGCAGGAACGTGGGGTGGCAGGAAGGAGCTAGTCCTCCAGGGGAGCCAGTTTAAAAACCAGCTTCCCATGCAGACTGGCTGCCTGCCACCCTGTGCGGCTGCTTCTGATACACGGGGGGGAAGGAGAGGATGCTGCAGCAAAGCAGCCTCTGTACGTGGTGGCCCGGGCTGGCCACAGGCAGAGAGGTTAGTCTGGCAATAGCCCCTGTCCACATGCGGTTCGAGCTCCCCACGGACAGAGGCTGAGAATAGTTACTGAATATAGTTCAGCTTTTGCTTATCAGTTAAGCATTAATCGTCTACTCTATTACATCCCTAGTTAATTTGTTGGCTTGATATATGCAACCACAAAGTGCATGACTCAGCACCAAGAATGGGTCATGATCAAGCATGAGAAAATGGGGAGGTCTTATGTGCCACATTATGGCAACTTAGGTTGAAGTGGGTATTGACCCTGTGATGCAGAAATGCTGTGTACTGCTGTATAAACTGGGTTGCTACTGTATATTTAATATGGGTTTTATGTGATAAGAGACAAGATTCATACCAGGACACTGCTTGCTATTCCCCATCCCAATTAGGATGTGAGGGGAAAGCACACAACTTGCTTGCATTCCTTTCACTCCTGGCTGGTGAGGGGAGGGGGGCAGAGGAGTAAGTCACGGACGCTGTGTGCTTTCCTTCTGCTCCCTGATAGAGGAAGGGGAAAAGCAAGCATTATCCTGGTACGAATATTGAAGGGGCGCTTCAGCCTCTCCTGTCCTTCCTAAATGGCACCCTTGCCCCCCACACACCCTCTAAAATATCCCAACCCTCTGCCCTTTGCCCCTCCTCACACATTCTAACTCTGACTCCTGCCCTGAGCCCCCCATAAACCCTCCACAAACCTCCTCTGCCCTGAGTGCTTCACACCTCCAATCCTAACTCCAGTACCTCCACACCTTGCTCTGAGCCCCTCAACCTCCTTAGTATCACCCAAACCCCTTCCTTGAGACTCACACTGGTGATGTTATGGTAAATCTGACTGTAAGCTTTTCAGAGCAGGCATAGTATCTTACTATGATAGTAAATCTAACATCACAAGGGAATCCTAGATATACCGATACTACTTCTATCACCACACCAATTCACCCCAAATCTTAAAGATTCCGTTATTTCAAACAATATCAAGTTACTTACCAAGCATAGTTGGATAAATATCCACAAGAGATACCACATTTGATAAGTGATGATTAACTTTAATGCTTGGCCCCATAACTAGAAGAGGAACATGGGAACTTGCTTCATACATGCTCATTTTATAAAACTGCTGATGTTCCATAGCAAGTTCTCCATGATCAGCTGTGAATATAACAATGGTTCTTTTAAGAAGTCCTGTGTCACTCAACGCTGAAATGATCTCACCTGCAAGAAGAGAAAGACTTGAAAAAAGTATGTTCAACTATTAGGTTAAGCTTCTTCGCGGACAGAGCAACATTCAAATCCTGATGGGAGAGGAGCCTGAGTGTTGTTCAAAGGTTTTGGAGCGCCTTTCCTTCTCACAGAAAGCAAAGCCTGAGACTCCACCCCTCACAACAATGCCCATTATGGTTTGAGATTGCTGGGGGCTGAAAATCCCAGTCTGAGGGATGAGGCTGAACCACCACCTTTTCCTAGGAGATCCAAAGGGGATGAGAAGCACTCTCTCCTTACAAAGGAGGCTAGCCACAGTTCTGAATGGGATTACACTGAGCAGTGTTCCCTGTAGACTGAGCACTTGGGCGGCCACCCAGGAGAGATTCAAGTGCCATCCAGGTGATCAGCAGAGCACCCACAGCCAGCACTATGTGTTTCTATTGAAGGTGCATGTCCTCACATGCTTTGGTGCACATAACAAAATTTATTCTGCATTTAGATGGAAAAAATTAGAGGGATCACTGCAACTGAGCCAGCAATAACCAGGGCAATTGGGACAGCAAAGGCCTCTACCAAAAGCATTGGATATTGGAATCGTGACTGAGCCATCACCTTACCCCATATGTACAAGAGAGAATGAAAAGCCCAGTACCTCCACAAGAGCTACTGCGAATTTGTGCAATGGAGAGAGAAAGAGGAACAGGATCAATGGAAACATGATGGAAGGAATGACCATTGTGCAGCAAGGTACCTACATATGCATACCTTTAAGCATGAGTAATCCCACTGACTTCAATGAGACTACTTACATCCTTAAAATTATGTACACACTTGAGTACATTACATAAGTAGGGCGTTAGATGAAAGCTACACATATTGCAGCAGCATGATCGCTTTAGGATCAGAGGCCCAAGGACGCCTGACTACTTCTCCATGAGAGTAAGGGTACGTCTACACTGCGACACTATTTTGGGATACTTCCAGCATCCCGAAATAGCTATTCCACGTCTTTTAAACAAGCATGTTATTTCGAAATAGCTTTTGAACTAACAGGCTCATTATTCTGATGTCCCTGTAAACCTTGTTCCATGAGGATTAAGGGACATTTCGGAATAGCAGTTTATTTTGAAATTTTGCACCAAAAAATACACTTGAAATAAGCTATGCAAATTCAGGCCACCCTAAGAAGCCTGAATGATCCACAGGATTGGTCCTCTGCATTTATATATATGACCTAATCATTCTAACATCACTAACATCATTTAAGTAACTGGTCTATTTACTGAGAATTCTTGTTCTTCAGATATCACTTTTAAAAAGAAGAAACAAAGCACTGTAAATCAAGAATGAATGTATATCTTAAAACAAACTGCAGAAAACTTTGCATGCTTGTTTAGATTTAACTTATTTTTTCTTGTAACTTTCAATATGTTGCTATTATAGCCATGGGAAAAAATATTACAGTCTTTTATAGGTAATTTTACGGTCTACTTCATAGTCACAATTGTTGTCTGTTAGCCCAAGCTATTAGCCAATATTTGGGGCCTTGCTAAGGTTGTTTTATTCAGAGGAGAAATTATTACTAGAGTCAAGTATTTGTGTAGAATCTTTGTAAATAAATAGGACTGCACCAAAGTTCTGTTTGCTTGAAGTAGAATACAATCAATTGAGGCAATCTCCTAGTGCAGAAGTCCAAGTTTGCCTTTCCAGTGAGCACTCTTTCCAAAAGAAGACATGTTTTCTGACTTCTTCCTAAAGCCACTGAACTCTTGCTTCTTTTCAGTCTGCTTGCCTTCTCTCTTCTTTTCTGGTTCTTTCACAGGCAATGACTGGTGAAGCTGCCACCTACTCAATATCACTCAATATCAATATTGCATTTGCAATTTCTTGCCAAGAAACCACTTAAGCACTAGCATAGCTTCTACTTTGGCATTATCATGAGGTTTGTGCCTTGGGCAGTTGCTTCTATTGTTTCAACCATAATTAAACAAAGGCCTATTTATCTGTTCCACTGTTTAGCCTGAATGAAGGGTGTTTAGTACATCCATTGATTTTTACCATGTTTAACACTATTAACCCTTTCAACATACAATTACCATGCTAGTCTGACTTTACCCTATAAGTGAGAACACTCAATACTATATTCCATTAGTAGGCTTGTCAGAACTCGATTTAAAAAAAATACAGTAAATGGGTAATATCAATGTTTGTTTAGGCATTTTTTCTATATTTTTAGGGATTTTAATTTCAAAGTTGCAAAAAAATTATGGAGAGAGTCAGGGGCGGAGAGGGGGAAGGAAGAAGAGAGGGAGCACTCCCCAGAGCAGGGGGTGGCATCAAAAAGTATAAAACAGAAATTGTTATGTCCTTTAATGAATCTCGAATAAAAGTTCTCAAGCATAATTTCTCTTAGTTTGCATATCTGTAAATTTTGATCACCATCATAGGAAATATTGTTTTGTTAGCTTGTATGTGTACAGTGAAATCAACACGTACCATCCAAAAATCTAATCCTTGAAAGTCTATCCAGCAGCAATACTCTAACCCATCCAGTTCTTTTACACATGTATCGCTTGTGCAATATTTAGGAAGCTATCTCATACATAACTCTGATCAGGATAGCCTTTTGTAAAGAGTTACTTGAGGTTATCTACCAGTCTCTTTTCTGAGTTTTTATGGAATATTACCTACCAAGCATGGCATCTGTCTCTGCACACATAGCATAATAAAATGCTCTGATATCTCTGATTTCTTTCCTTGTAAACTGCCCAGTACAGTTCTTCGTATACGCAGAATAATAATCTACTGGGTGCATGTCTGAAAGAGGAGGCCATTTCGGAATTTTAATGGCTTCATATGTCACCTAGAAAATAAGAGGAAATTAAGGTTATTTTGACAAGTGAATATACAATGGGTTTGAGAAAACATTGGTTTGAATAAAAAATTCTCAAATTGTGGTTCATGCAGCCCCTGTTTATTATTTGTTACATTGTCTTGCCACTTTCTCTTTGCTTTCTAGCTATTCCACGGATATTCAGTCATCACCTTGTAAGAAGAGCCTGGATGCTGGTAAAAATCAGCTGGAAAACTAGAGTAGAACCAGCAGCATGTGACCTGCCAGTTGATATCTTATCAAAAGATGAAGGACACAGTCTTTTAGAATTATATTCAGTAATTAATCTCAGAAGTGTGGCATAGTGCCACATAAAAGAATGCTGTAGCATATGCTTTCAAAGGATTAGGTGTCATCTGGGAAAACAGATCAACATGAAAATTTACTCTTTCTGGGAAAATCTCCAGAAGAACGGTGTGAAATTTGTATCTTGGAAAAAGAATTCACATGGGTAGTCTAATTTTCAAATATATATTGGATACAATCTGGCATTTGGATGCTGAGATCGGCATTTAGGGCAGTTTTATGCTTTGTGCCAATTTAGATGCTATGGCCTATGATGTACATGTTCTATTTAGGCATCCACATTTGGAAACTGAGCCCTGAATATAAAAATAAGCATTGCCTTTGACTCAGAATTTAAAATGTTTGTTTTTCCAGTGCTCAAGAATTTATTATTTCTAAATGATATTTAGAACTGTGAATTACAAAATATGCAATATGAAACTTCCATTACTTGAAAAAATAAGTAAAAAATTATTAAATATTCCACAATTTAACTAATTAAAAATCACAATTAAAGACAGGGTTGACAAGGAATAGGTCACAATATAGTTAGTTAGCAGCCTCCTGAGAGGCTTAAATGCATTTTAGAAAGGCAGTGTAGATTGGGCTGGAGACACCTGGCACCTCAAAATGAGTCAACAAAACTGATGTGTTAGGCCTTGTACTGCAAGTATTTTTAGCAGCATGTAAATATCATCCTAAGAAACAAACTCATAACGAACAAAATGTTTTCATTTTTGATGAATATAGACAAAACTCCATAGGCTCTAATGACTAAATAAATATATATATATATATATGTGTGTGTCCTAGTGGGTAGGGGCATATTGATGAATTTGTGGGACTGACAGAGGACAAGCAATGTACAGCTAGAGTCTCTTCTAAGGATGTTAAGTATTGAGTAATTTACTAGTCTAGTCAGAATTTCCACCAACTACCTGACTAGTCGATGGTCACTTCTGCATGCAGCCCAGAGCCAGCAGGAAGTCCTGCTGAATCCAGGCTGCATGCGGGTATGCCAGCTTTAAAATGTACAAGAGTCCCCAGCGGGGGCTCTTGTGCATTTCAAAGCGGAAGTGCCCATATGGAGCTTTGGGTCAGCAGAGGATTCAGAGTCCTCCGCTGACCCTGGGCTCCATATTGCGCTGGTGCTTTGAAATGCCATGGGTAACCCAGGGTCAGCTGAGGACTCCCCAGCTGATCCCAGGCTCTGTGTGACATTTCCCCAGAACGCGGGGTCTGCGCGGTTTGAAATGCTGCGCTGGAATCCGGTATCAGCTGGGGAATCCCCAGCTGACCTCAGGCTCCACGTGGAGCTGCTGCTTTGAAACACCGCCTCAGCGTTTCAAAGCAGTGGCACCCCTTTGAAATGCTGTGGTGGTGTTTCAAAGGGACAGCGCTGCACAGCTTGGTATGGGCTCTGTGCGGTGCTGCTGCTTTGAAGTATCCCCTCTTCCCCCACTTTGCTACATCCAACTGGTAGAGGCAGCAAAGGGTGTGGGGAAATCGACTAGTCAAGTGGTCCTTAACATCCTTAGCCTCTACTGCTCATTTATATAGTGCTGATGGGGAACTGATGCATCAGAGGTAGAAGAGTTCAGCTGTGGAGGGAGCTACTCATATTCAGGCTAATGCTACAGGATCCCTACAGCTACCATTAGTGACTAATATGTCATTTCCATTATCTTTTCTTGATTAAATACACTACTATCAGGCTAATTAAGAAGAGAGCAAAACCAGCCTCCAACTCTACCTATCAGTTGGCAGTATTCTTTTTCAAGGCAGGACATGTGGCAGAGATAGCAATTCTCTGTTGAAAGAATCCTTATCCACAGACAAGAGAGGTACCATCCACACTCACTCTGTTAGACATCTCTACACTATAGCAGTTGGTATCTTTAATCACCAAATACTATTGTCCCACCTTCAAGAGCTTACAGTATGGTACAGAAACATTTTAATGCCTTAGCTTATTCTTCTCAGATTACACCTGAGATAAATTATGGTCATTCATTGCAACATCTCAAATGCCCTTACCTCCCACAAAAGTTAATATTCTCTTCCATATTATTCAACATTTATATGAAGTCATTAAAAGAGGTGGTGAGACAGCAAGGTCTGAAGTGTCAGCAGCATACACTGATAAACACCTGGCTCTATTTTCTTTATATCACATGTAAACAGCAACATCTTCAAGTTTTCTCAGTATCTAAGCAAAATGAGAAACTGGCTGTGGCTGAATTCAGGCAAGAGAGACCTGAATACCAATAAACAGAAGTTCCTCAAACAATGTGGTCCTTCTAGAACATTCTCCATTACTCAAAGCCCCTGCCCTCACATTAACTCACCATTGGTAACTGGCCAGAGATTGAACTTCTTCCTATAGGATTTACACTTGACAATACTGATCCATTAAATTAACGATCTCTATGCTTGATTGTTGCAATCATAGCTGGGAACAAAGCCATATGACCCTGGAAAAGTATCAATCCATACAAAATGCAGAAGACCATCTGCTTAGCAACACAGTGTACTATAAGCATCATTCTGATGCTTCACTCTGCAGTAGCTTCCTCTTGAATATAGAATTTAATTCAAGGTCTCGGCTCTCAGTCCTCATATTCAAAGATCTCCATAAGATTGCATCTAGCTACTTGAGAGACAATGTCTTCCTCCATACGGTTATGTTTTACTGGAATCACAAGAAGAGTCAACAAATGGGGAAAAATGGCTCTTAAAACAACAGAAAAAAATCACTAGAAATGGATCTAGCTTATCCATTATCTAGCTCCCTCCTGAAACAGATCAGAGTGACTACAGGTCTTCCTGAATTCAAAACTGAATGTAAAACACACCTTTCTGACTTTGCTGTCCCATAACACAACTCAAAAAATAAAATATATTTTTGAAAAGTTTAAAAACCTCTTATTTATTGTAACCTAATAATTTTTCCCCAGGCGAAGGAAGAGTGAAGTTGTAAGTGCTTAAAAAATATATCAGATATTATACTAATGGAGGCCCATCAAATTATACACGTAAACTGACTTTACAAACACCCCAGTAATAAAGACTGGGCTGATTATGTAAACTGTAAATACTCAGATAAATAAGCATAAAGTCTCTTCCAAGCCTATTACTAAGTTACTGGGTTGTGTGAAATCCTTTTGCCATTTATGCAGTGGGAGCCATGGTAACTAATCAAGACAGTTTTGTGACAATAGCAAAACTGCATTTGTGGACAATACAAGAGGCAGATAAACAGAAATTGTTTATTTCTTCCCCCGGAGAGATTGGTATTTGCTGATTTTCCCCACATGGAAGTAGCTAGATTTTTCCTTAGCATGAGAATGAAAGGCTGAGTGAACTAGTAACCAAAGCATCAGATAACAGGAAAGACAAAAAGTTGCATTGTGCAAGGTCATTGATGTAGCACCTTGGCAACCATTCTTGGTGAAGATCAACTTGTTGCCACGGATTTCAAACACAATTTGATTATATATAGCATCCCTCTGACTCAAATTGTTACTAAATGCTTTGCAAAACAATGAGCTAGAGACTAGGTACAGGCAAATGCCAATAAGTGTTCAGTTCAATATACATTTCTTTTTTAATAAGAAATGGTTTTTCTGAGTCAGAGAATAATTGGCTAAGACAGATTGGAGTTGTCACCTGTTTTCTTCTTTTTTGACTTCTATCTGGGGCAACTTTAGGAAGTGTCAAGTATCAGAGGGGTAGCCATGTATGAAATAAGGTATTGTACATAATAAATGCAGCTGTGTGAGTCTGAATCTGCAAAAGCGGCGAGGAGTCCTGTGGCACCTTATAGTCTGTAATGTGCCACCGGACTCCTCGCCGCTTTTATGAAGTGTGCGTAACATCTTATCCACAGATGGCCTTAAAGTGTACTATAATGCCAGTATTGGGGGCCAGAGCCCAAATTTGATGTGAATTATACAGTGTATGAAATAAGGTATTGTACATAATAAATGCAGTTACAAATTCATTTTGATTTAAGTTTCTATATATTTTCACATACCTTTTCAAGCCAATAGGGAGATGTTAGAAATGTAGAGGAACCAAAATTTTCCCCTGTAGAGGGTGATGGGTATGGATGTGGTAAATTTAACCCCAAGTAAAGAACAAATGGTTGACTAATGTTAGTGGCTTCTTTCCTTATCCAACTTGCTGCTTTATCAGTATTCTGCCAGTCTTTTTCCATCACTCTCACAAATGTCTTGTTGCCAGTAAGATTCACCATGGGTCTGCCTTCTTGTCTGAGCAGGAAATCAACATCTCTTGTCCACGCTTCCACACGATTACTGAAAAGACAAAACTGCATTAATTGGAAAGCATTTCCTTCTCTTTTCCTACAACTAAATATCTAACAACATTACCTAAGCTTTAAAATATCTGAGCATCTAAATTTGCAATTGCATTTTATTTACATATTTCTATAATCTTATTATTAGATTCAAATAACCAACAGCTAAACCATACATTCACCACTTTAGTTCATATTTTTGCAATTCTGAATCTCTGCAATGAAGACATTATGACAGATCCAGAAAGTGTAAACAAGGACTTTAATTATCAGATCTCAGAGTTCATGTGGAGAATGAGTAACTAAATTATAAAGTTTTGAAAATGAACCTTAAACTATTGCTTATCACACTCATAATGAGAATGAAATAGGATCATACCTTCTTTGCTGACAGATGGTACTGCAAAGATAGTAAGCTCAGACAGAAGAAACAAAGTACATAATGTTGCTTAATAAATGAAGAGAAAGTCTTAAAAGCTGAAATAAGTACTACTGTAGAACTGAAAACATATAAAAGTCAAGTAATTTAGGCCCCAAATGAAGTGTTTAAAAATACTTATATGTACTTAGCGCTCTTTTTTCAAAAGGGCCCCACAAATATAAATATATAACATTACAAAAAATGTAGTCATTACTTTGATGGGAGGGTAGTAGCTATTTGACAAACAGCAGTTGGGATTGGGAAATTTTGGACAATGCCTCCGTCATAACCTTCCTCATTTCCCACATTTTTTAAATAAAAGTGCTGAATTTTTTTCCAACAGTTGAAAAGTGTCAGGGTTTATATTAGTAACAATGAAGAATCTGTCCAAATGTCAACATGCTCAACTCCTCTGATACTCAGGCACTGCCAGCTGAACTTGGCCACTGCTGTTCCCTGTATGTGAGAGATCTCTTGTGTAAAGGTGGAGGAGCCAGCATATGTACCTCCTACACCAGCTGCATATCTCTAGCATAAGCAAGAAGGAGGACTTACTGGGGGTATGTCTACACTACAGAGTTCTGTAGGAAAAATGGCTGTTTTTCCGACAAAACTTGAGGAACATCCACACTGCAATTGTGTTCTTCTGCAAGAAAATCGAAAGAACAGAGGGGTTTTTCCAGCACTGGCAATCCTCATTCTACAAGAAAGAAGCCTGTTTGCAAAAGGTGTGGGGAAGAGGGAGTACTTTCGGAAGAAGAGGAAAGAGGAAAAAGCACGGGTGCCCTTGTGGCCATTCCATCCAGAGCAATCACAGCTTATATGCGAGACAACGTCCATTCAGTCTCGAATGAAAAAAGCAGATCGCTATTTTGATGCACTTTTGCAGTGTGGATGCTCTCTTTCAGAAGTTTTTTCGGAAGATATCGTCCAAAAAAAGCTTCTTCCAAAAGAAGCCTGTAGTCTAGACATAGCCTGGGGGAGATGAGGGTGTGGTAGGAATCAGGCAGTCGTGAAAGGGGGTATACTATAACTAAGCTCACCTACATCTGGACCCCCCTTTCGGCAGGCAATACAGTGCTTACACTGGAGGTAGAAGTTACAACAGAATGACTTCTTTGCTGGAGCCTGGCAGTCAGGACCCTGGGAGGCTGCATACCAGCCCTCTGTACACAAGTGAATTTCACTTTTAATGAAGAGTTCTGATTGTTCTGTAATATAATTCCCCCAAAAGAATGTTGTTACACTTTAACAGACATGTGCCATTTTACATCAGCTAAAGATCGGTTCATCATCATCATCAATCATCATCATCATCAACAACCATGGGCTCAACCCCCGTTGGTGTCCGAAGCCTCCCTCACTATTTTCTTCCACCTTTCCCTGTTCAGTGCAGAGTGGCTTAGTTTCTGTAGACTAGCTCCACACCAATCTACTATATCATCTACCTATTCTCTGTGGGGTCTGCCTCTCCTATTCATAATATATATGTGCATCTGTGCTCTCACTTGTTAATTTCAAGGGAGCTATGCTAAGTTATCCATGTTGAAGAGCTGGCCTTTTATTTGGATCTCCTTCCATTAGCCATCTTCCTCAAATCTGATTAATCATGCAGCAGTGACAAATGCATGATAGCTGCCAGGATCATGCTCTGATGCATTCATAGTAAACCATTTAATATAGTAGTATATAATAATATATAAGAAATGGAAATGTAGCATTTGCAATGATTATTTATCTTAACAATGTCCACATGGGCATCAGTTTTGTAGGACATATTAAGTTAATTAAAAAAAAAAAGTATTAGGTGAACTAACTGTCCATAGATTTTGTCGCATAGGTATCAGGTAATAGATATATGTAGGCTTGGAAAAATTAGATTTTTAATTGGTAAATGTTGGTAAACACCAACTTCACCATATATACACAAACCACTCACAAATACTTCCATTGATGGTAATCAACATATACAACTAGGCAAAGTACAAAAAAATGGTGCTTGACAACTCAGAGTTTGATTTAAGGATATTTACTTTGTATATTTTGACATGTGATGTTGATCATTTCTGTTTTAACAGTTACAAAGCTTTAACTTTTTGAATCTCAACTGTACTATTTTGGCAATACATTTCTCACAACTGTGAAAAATGAAATAGCTAGATATTGAAAATATATTTAAAAATAAACATTTGATATTATCTATAAAAATTATAGAAAAAAAATAAAATTCTGCCAAACCTAGATATGTTTAGGACAAACTCTTCCTCTGTGGTTCAGAACAGAAGCAGCTGCATGTTATATGGGTCAAATCTATATTTTTAAAATATCCATATCTCTATTGAGCCTAAGTGTCATACACCTCATACTGAGAGCACAGCTCTTTTTTTCTTTGCAAGTCTTCTCTTTACCAGGAAACCAAAGCAACAGGACTGCACTAATTAACTCAACATGCAACAGTAACCTTCCTTATATCTATTCCACACTATTTATAGATGATTTAATTGGCTAGTTAGACTTTTAAAATGTCTGCATAGATGTAATTAGAACGAGATACACATTTTTCTCTAACAAATATAATATCCATTTTATTTTTTCAATTAGAGAAAAATGTATTCAATTTTAAAGTTCCAATTATGTATACACCAGAAAAAGGCTGACTCACCATGTATTTATTTTCATTCATTCTCAACCTTCACCCACTTTTGTTTGAGCAACAGTAAGGGCCTGATCCTGTGAAGTGCTGATCTCCCTCAACTCCCACTAAATAGAAATTTGAGAAGGATCGGTAACTTGAAAAAGGCTTTCAACATAGCACGTTTAGGGCATCAACTGCAAAGATAAACACTGACTAAAATTACTGAGCTTGATTCACCACTACGTTCCTCAAGTTTTGTCAGTGCACAACCATTGACTGTATAATATTTTATATTACTACTGAATCAACCCCAAGCTCCTGAAAAATCAGCTTTGGATGACTAAACAATCTTATAAATGTATGATACATAATATGATAATATATACATTATTAATAATCCCCCTGCATATCAGTTTTGCTTGCTTTCTTTTTCTTATTAAACTTAAATATGTTTGCTTCTTATTTCTTACCTGTTCTAGACAAACCTAAGTATTATTTAGCTGCATAGAACAAGGAACAATGCATTTTCACGAAGAATTATGTGCCAAGCATAAACTAACAAAAGCAACAAATTAATGTTTTTGCTCCATAATTTTTTCCACCATATAGAATTTCTCAGTTATCCAAACTTTATCCAGCTATCTAGTAAAACCGTGATTCAAGCTTTTCTCAGTTGTGCCCATACAACAGGAATCAAATTTGGAAAATAAAATTTTACCTTTCAAAACAGAACTTGAAAGGATTATACTAAAATAGCTCTACTGCAGCAATTTAACACACATTTCTTTCCCCTAAAGAAGAAGGAATTTCAAATAAGTGGACTGAGGCATAAGCACTATAGGAGCCATCTGAGTATACCAGACTATTTTCATAAAGTAGTAAGTTACTAAGCCTAATGGCTACCAAAAGAAAAAAAAAGTTTGACTATGTGACCTGAATGTAACCAATGTAGTAACACCTGCCTAAATCTGCTGACACCCTATCTCAGAGCTATGAATTTCCTTATGGGTAAATATAGGATATCAATGCCAAGACCTATTGCCTTGGGGCGTTTCACCAGAATAACACAACAGCACAAGACTGCATGGCAGAAAGAGGAAAATACAGTGTGCCTGCTCATCCAACCATTGAGACAGATGTACTTTGGTTGCTAAGGTAAGTATTCATGTCCTTCCCTGACCATGCTCTTCCCAAGGGAGGAGGCCTCTAGCCAATTATCCTCTGATATTCAGGAAGCTCCAAACCACAATCTCAATAATGGAAAGGTGATTCCCTGCTGCTATGTGTGTGTGTGGAGGGAAAAGGTGGGTTGGGTTATGGGGCCCTAATTGCCTTAATCTGGCCCCATAGCAGTTTAAAGGATCACTTGTAATAGTGAATCACCTATTTTATTAATTTTTACATCCTTCTGTACTCAAACTTTTGCAATGAGACCCCAATCTTCCTGAAGCTCTGAGGGCAAGGTCAGGGACTCAATGTTAAATCTGGAGCAAAATCTTGGTCTGACCAAGTTTTCTTCACCATATCCTCTTCTGTACTCCACTAATCTTGTGGGGAAGCTAGGAAATAGTTTAACCTCTGCCATGAAGTAGTGTAAATTAGAGCAACCCTGAAACTACCCTGCTTTGCAACATTCTTTTATGAGTCCATTATGCTGGAAAGGAGGGAGCAAGGAGTTGGATTTAGAGTCGGCAATTCTATTTGCATAATAGGTGGGTATGCCTGTACACAAGAGTAACACAACAGGAACAGATGAGAAGCAGAATCTGGGCTTGAGTCGCTTTATGCAATGCAGAAAAATCTTATCTTTCAAAGCAATTTGCACTTGCCTTAAATAACTGTATTCTAGACACTTCTGCAAAAGAATGAATCATCCACATAATAATTTCTTTCTTGCATTATCATGCACAAACTTTGACCCATTGCTTTCTCAAAGTAAGAGTCTATGAAAGTGCATTTGTATACAGTTAAGATCAGCCATGCTTTTTTAAGAGTATGAATAAACACTGTATTCAACAAGTTAGTGATGTACCTCTTTAACCTAAAAAAACCACAAAGATACATAAATGATTTTCTTCATTTACAGTTGGTTTTATAGGTCTTAACATGGCACAGTGAAAATTTCAATCACACACATAAACCAGTATTAAGAAGCAAAAATGAAAAAAAAGTGTTGGTTTTTATTCCTTTTACAAGCAGATTATTGTTACATATGCTGTCCATAAATCTTACCAAAAAGAAAGGCAAATTCGTCAGAGGTTCTGTAATGATAGAACCTGAAGATACAGTAGGGCACATCTATGCATAATTCAGATGACAAGTTATGTAAAGTATCACAAAGAGAGAGACATGCTTTTGTAAAATAAGTTTACATACAATGTATTATAGACTCAGTTAACTAAAGATCTTATGAAAGAAAGTTTTCACTGACATCATAAGATTTTGCTTTAGATTCCTTCTTCAGGATACTTCTTTTCAATGCACAGCCTGAACTTTGAAAAAGCTGTGTTCCTTCATCTGTAAAATGGGGACATAGTTACCTATTTCAGATCAGGATTAGTAAGTTAATGTCAACAAGGCACGTTAAAGCTGAAAATGGTTGTGTAAATGCTAAGTATTAATTACCAAAGTCTCCTTTCCACATCTGATTACTCATTTCAGATAGGGAAGAGAGCTCTTTTTATGGCTTGTTTTCATTTAAAACCTTTCTTCACAGAAAATTAGAAATGTAGGAGCACCAAGAGTGGGGCACACATAGAGGACACATCTCAAAAAACACCCGTTACTGCACAAGGTGAGTAACACCCCTTATATTTTTAGTGAGAGTATTGGGAAATACATTACCATCTTGAAAAATTCCCTGGACATGGGGAAATTTAAAACACCTCAACGCTAGCAAAATCTTCCTGTTCTGCTTCCACCCCAAATACATTTCAGATATTTAGGTTCATGCAGGCTTTGAGGCAAGGCCTAGTAAAGACTCCAGACAGCCTATAGAGAAACAGCTTCTGGACTGTCTACCTAGGAAGCAATACAATCTGCTGAAGTGATTTCAATCATAGTATCTCAGTCTCAGACCCCTTTATGCTGGGCAAAAATGATTTAAATGATCAAATTCTAGTGAAGTTGATGAACAGACAGCCTCCTTTGAGGCTGATGCACCTGTCTTCACGTAATTTGACTAAAATTCCCTCTTCCTTCCCCCCCCCCACCCACTTCCCTTTCACAGACTGAGCATGCAACAGTTTAGGCTAGTCAGCCTTCAACACAACAGGATTATAAACATCAGCATGGCTGCTGTATGACTACAAACAAAAACTATGAAAGGACATATGGGCCAACGGAGCACACCAATGCAAATCTCACCTTTCATCTCATGTAGAGGATCCAAACTGGGGAAATCCCATGCTAGAAACTGGATGTGGTAGACGATAATGTGGATGGAATGCTGCATACTACCTATATTTCAATTAACATCAGAGGACCAGATCACATCTTTAATTTCTCTCCAACTATAATATAATGTCAAGCATTGCTGTATGGCAACATAATCAAATTTGTCACCTGTTCACCTCACAGTTCAGCCCAGATGAACTTGCATTGTCTGAAATGCCAGAATTTGTCAAATTTTGTAGAGAATTATACTATTTTTCCAGACTGGAAGCTACACTAGATGAATTCCTAATGACCCACTAAAGAGATATTAATGTAGTGACGCAAAAAAAGCTACCTTGGACCTCCAATTAAGTTTCCTTCAACAGCAACAGCAACAACAACAACAACAAATGTGTAGGGTGCATTGGTTGACCCAAACACTTCACAAAGTTAAAGCTACCCTCAGTGATCAATATTGAGATGGGGTGGGGTGTGGTAAAGGAGCCAGCGTGCATATGTTTTGATGATGACCTATTGTTTCTATCTTCTAGGATAGTATTAAAACCAGAATACATGTGATCCTAGAATTGTCACTTGAACTTAAAGCTGACAGCTTTATACTGGGTCAAATAGCCTCTATTTGCTGGGTATCACTATACCAAAAGGAATGGTATATAGAGTTGTACTGATTGTGAGGGGTGAACTTTTGTTTCAATGAAAAAAAAATCTGTCCCTTTCTCCGCATTTTTTCCCTCAACCAGAAAGGCAAGTTTAATGGACTGGCAGACCTAATTGCAAAGAAAAGCATCTGTAGTGGTATGGCATCCACCTCTCACAAACATCCCTTCTGGTGAGGTGAGTCCTACCCGTGGTATTGAGCCATACCCCCAGAACTTCCTCCTTCAAAACTTTATTCTCCCATCTTTTCTGGCCTCAGCTCTCCAACTGGGCCTCTTAACAATTCAGATCCCCCTTTGGAGTTTATTGCTGTCCAATTGAAGGGCACTTCCTAGTGGTCTATAGGGAGGGATACATGGGGCTTGCCCACTATTCCTGATCCTTAAGAATAGCACCTATGTGCCATCATGTCCTGTTGCCTTCATGAATGCTTCCTCCTTACCCCAGGGCTTTTTAATATTCAGGCCCAGCAGCCAGCCAGCCACCAGAAGCTCGTCTGCTCCCTGAGGTCTTTGTCAGAACTGAGCTGTCCATGGTGCTGCAGTTCTCTTTAGCTCACCAGAATCATCATCTATGCCCAGGCTACTCAACTTTGGAAGCCCCAGGGACCACAATGATACTCACAGCACATGCTGAGGGCCACAACTTAAGTGTGGTTGCATATACATGCAAATATATGCAAATAGCTTCTTTCACACCGATGGGCGTGAATACAAAGCACTTCGCTCAATGCCCCAGCACGTCCTCCCTGGAGGCTAGAAACGCCAACACCCTGTATCTGTCTGTTCCAGCCAGCCTGTCCACTTGCGTCTTTCAATGCTCAACCCATCTGGGATATGCCTGACCATTGTAGACCATGTTCCCAGTGGAGGCCATGTTCAATGGATCCCACCCTCGGGCTGCGTGTTGATCCCTGCATAAACCCAAACTGCACTGCGGGCCGCAAAAAAATGGGCTGTGGGCCACATGCGGCCTACGGGCCACGTGTTGAGTAGCCCTGATCTACACTCCTCTGGCTCCAGCAAGGCATTGATTGTCTCTAGGTTCTGCAGCTCTTTTTATTTGGCTCTTCTGGGCCCGGACTGGCTGCTCCTTTATCCTCTTGCTGCAGCCATTCTCAGATGCTTAGAGGATTCTTTTCCTGCTCTTTTCCTGGAACACATGTGGCAGGACTCTGAGGCCTTTAACACAGCAATTTTGAGCCTAGTCCCATCCACCACCCCAATCACAGCATCACATACAATAGATGGCAAGCCCTAGAAAAAGCTGAGTCATTTGAGACAACTTGCTAGAACTGGTGAACTAAAAGTCCCTACAGGATGCCTGAAAATAAGACATTCCTTCCTTTCTATGCCTTCACCTCTCCAGATCTTTCTCCCCTTTTGCCCTTTAATTTTTTATTAATTTATTTGAATATATGATAAAGAAATCCATGTGTTGGGAACATATAGTAATTTTTTGAGTTGTTTTATGTGTTGGCATTTAAAATATCTTTGGTTTGTTACATGAAAAAAAATAATGACTTTTAACTGAGTCACACAAAAGGCTAAACATTTTAATGAGTCATCCTTCTTGTAAACAATTCAGACAGAATTTAATGGAGATGGATTCTGCCTTCATCATCTTAAAGCCCTGGTTTCCCAAGTAAAGCATGAAAATCGTATTTAGTACTCTGTACTACAAAATGTATTTTATTCTAATTTACCATAACAAAATGAAATTGACCTACATACAAACTTGAAAGATAGTTGTGTTTGCCAACTAAAATGAATACATTCATTGCACAAAATGCAGCAAAATTCAGGATATGTGGATAAATTTGGTGAGAATCCTAATGAAATCAAATTACTTTGGGCTAGCTACCCTGCAACCTTGTTAGGAAGCTGCTTTAAAAATATTATTAAAAATTTAGTTTTATCCTGACTGTATCCACATGGGAAAAATCAGAGATATATAAGTTTCTTAAGCATAATCATTTGTACTTGTGTCATGCATTTGGTGTCTTTGTACCCTGCTTGAGTCAATGTGACTTTTCATGGAAGTAACTGTATTCCGATGCCTAACATTTTGCAGGACCAGAGCCTCCCTACATTTCTAAAAGAATTTATTTAGAAAAATTTCTATAAGCCATGGTCAATCTATAATCTATTCACATTTAATCACATTTATAAATGCTGTGCCAGAGAGGAATCAATCCTTTGCCTACCTCATTGAGTGATGTCCCGAAGTATAATCTAGTTTCCCATATTTCTGAGTGTGGTAGCCATGCTTCTGCATCAGGTCTATCCAGGTTGTATAATTTGGATCTAAACCTTTGAAGTTATTCCAAGATTCTGTTAAATGAGTAAAAAGGCCACTCCACATAGCTGCAAAAAAGCAAGTCAGAAACAAATGCCTGTCAATGCATTTATAAAATAATAATTAGGGCTGTCAAGCAATTAAAAATTAAGGATGATTAATTGTGCTGTGAAACAATAACAGAATACCACCTATTTAAATACTTTTGTATGATTTCTACTTTTTAAAGACATTGGTTTCAATTACAACACAGAACACAAAATAGACAGTGCTCACTTTATTTTTTTTATTACAAATATTTGCATTGTACCAAAAAGAAACAAAAGAAATTGTAGTTTTTCAATTCACCTCATATAAGTACTGCAATACAACTTCTTTATCAGGAAAGTACAACTTACAAATTTAGACTTAGGAACAAAATATAGCTGAACTCAAAAACAAAACAATGGAAAATTTTAGAGCCTACATGTCCACTCAGTCCTACTTCTTGGTTATCCATTCACTCTGGGTATGTCTATACAGAATAACTATTTCAGGATACCTGCGTCTTAACAAACTGCCTGTTATTTCGAAGGTTATTTGAAGGTTCCATGAGGGTTAAGGGATGTTTCAAAATAGTGCATTATTTCAAAATTTAGTGCTGTGTAGATATGCCAAATTTCAAAATAAGCTAATTCGAAATAGAATCGAAATAAAATACGCAATTTGCGTATCTTATTTCGAATTTAAGGGTGCTGTGTAGCCACACACTCCGACAAACAAGTTTGTTTACAATTATGGGAGATAATGCTGCATGACAGATGTTTTAATCGAACCACCAAGTGCATGGTAATGGGTGGTATCTAAGTAACATTAGAGGGTGGCAACTTGACATGCCAGCAGTGATTGTAATTTGTTTGTACCTGTGTATAAAGTTGCATCTTGTAAGGATTATCTTTGTCAAGCATAGGGGGCCGTGATCCCTCTCGCTGACTGACCCGGTCCATTGTCAGGGGTACATATGCCTAGAGGTTCGGTAGAGTCTACTGACAACTATTACTGTACTTTTTATGACAGTAAACCTGGCCTGGTGCCTTCGATCCTTATGGGCTCTTTCAGAGTCTACTGCATTGACTACTTGTGCAAAGTCAACACAGCACACAAGAGGAGCACATGCACACAGCTGAACAGTTAGCATCGTTCAACAGAGCAAGAGACCTGTCAGGACTTCTGACAGCCACACTTACTACTTCATTTACTAATTGGCCATTTTTAATATGGTCTTACCTGCACGAGAAGGACAACATATTGGAGAATTGGTATAGGCATTGAGAAAAACAGTGCCATATTTTTTCATGAGATTTATAAAAGGCAAGATTACAGTCTGATTTCCTGGATAAAATGTCAACCTTCCATCCTGCAATCAAAGAGAAAATAGTTACCATTAAAACTGATAATGGTAACATTTCCTTTAATAATCAGAAAGAAAATATTATGAAAATGAACCAAAGCCCCAGTATATGACAAATTAACCATTCTAGGAATTACTGAAACATACTTCATCCAGATTCTGGTTATCCAAGAGTAGTACTTAGTTCTGAATTTATAAATTGCAAAGAATAAAATCCTTAGGCAACTACATAGGAGGATAATAGTCAGCACTAATAAAGGGTTATTAAATCTGGCACTTTCCAAAAATGAATTATTCTGGAAAACTCAAACATGATTTCACCCAGCTGTCTAATCTTCATCTTTGGCAAGATGACTAAGAAGCCATCTTCAACAACATTGGAGCTATCTCTATCAATTATACCACCCTTCATCTCAAAACATGTTTCAGATTATAAAATGGCATAGAAACACTTTCAGTCACACTGATAATGAGGATGTTGAACTGAATGGTGATTTATGCTCTTGTCACATCCCAATTGGATTATACACTCTAGCTACGTCTACACTGACCCCTTTTCCGAAAGGGGCATGCTAATTTTAAACTTCGTAATAGGGAAATCCGCGGGGGATTTAAATATCCCCCGCGGGATTTAAAT